>NC_057392.1:58660204-59006404 GCF_019320065.1 Cervus canadensis | reverse complement strand
GAGGAGGGATGGTGGGCTGGGAGGTTGGGGTTAGCAGATGTAAGCTTTAGTATACAGAAGGGATAAACAACAACATCCTACTGTATATATAGTACAGAGAACTGTATTCAATATTCTACAATAAACTATAATGGAAAAGAGTATTTTAAAAAAGAAATGTATGTGTATAAGTATATATATAACTGAATCACTTTGCTGTACAGCAGAAATTAACACAGCATTGTAAATCAACTAGTTTTTTTTAATTGAAAAAAAAAAACAGCATTCAGCATTAAAAAAGAATGAAATTTTGATATTTGCTAAAATGTGAATGAACCCGGAAACCAGTATGCTAAACAGAAGCCATACACAAAAACATACTTTATAATTCCACTATATGAAATATAGGCAAACTCATAGAAACAGAAAGTAGAATGGTGGTTACCAAAGGCTAAGGGGTAGAGGAACAGAAAGTTATTGTTTAACAGGTACAGAATTTCTGTTTGGGATGATGAAAAGTTCCAGAAATGGATAGTGATGATGGTTGCACAACACTGAATGCAGTTAATGCCAATGAATTATACACTTTATGGCTAAAATGATAGATTGTATGTTTTGTATATTTTATCACAATAAAAAAATACCAAAAAAACTGCAGTTGCTGATAGAAAAAGACAAGTAATAACATATGGAATCCTTATACATTGCTAAGAGAATATAAAATGGTACACTCACTTTAGAAAACAACCTGGCAATTCTACAGAAAGAATACAGGGAAAAGTAGATATCCACACTTAAAAGAATGCATCTGGACTCTTACCTTACACCATCTTTTCATATGCTGGTTGGCCATTTGAAAGTCATCCTTGGATAAATGTTCAAATACTTTGCTCACTTTTTTACACCATATGCAAAAATTAACTAAAAATTGATTAGAGACCTAAAGCTACAACCAAAACTATAAAACTCCTAGAAAAAAATAGGGGGAAAGTTTCATAACATTAGATTTGGCAATGATTTCTTGGATATGACACGGAAAGCACAAACAAAAAAGCAAAAATAGACAGATGTGACAACAAACCTAAAAGCCTTTGTGCAAAGAACACGAATGAAAGGCAACCTACAGAATGAGAGAAAATATTTGCAAATCACATATCTGATAAAAGGTTAATATCTAGACCATATAAAGAACTCCTACAACTCAACAAAAGCCAAACTGATTAAAGTGAGAGAAGAGTTTGAACATTTATCCAAAGAAGACATTCAAATGGCCAACCAGCATATGAAAAGACATGCAACACCATTAGAGAAATGGAAACCAAAGTCACAATAAATGTGTCACCTCACACCCATTAGGATGGCACCCATTTAAAAAAAAAAAAACCATAAACAGAAATTTTCAAGTGCTGGCAAGGATGCAGAGAAATCAGAAACCTGGTACACTCTTGGTAGGATTGTAAAATGGTCCACTCAGTAAGGAAAATAATATGGAACTACCATATAATTTAGCAATCCCACTTCTGGGTATATATCCGAAAGAACTGAAAGCAGGGACACAAAGAGATTTGCACACCCACATTCTTGGCAGCACTATTCACAAGAGTCAAGGGGTGGAAGCAAAAGGCCATCAAAGAACAAAAGGATAAACAAAATGTGGTGCATACACACACTGGAATAAATTATTCCAGCCTTAAAAAAAGGAAGTCCTGTCACATGTTACAACACGGATGACCTTTGAGTACATGTTAAGTGAAATAAACCAGTCAAAAAAGACAAGTACTGTATGACTCCACTTATATGAGGTATCTAAAGTAGTCAAATTATAGAAACAGAAAGTGGCATGATAGTTACCAAGGGTTGAGGAAGGGGTATAAAGGGAAATCATTGTATAATGGGTACAGAGTGTCAGTTTCACAAAACAAAAAAGAGTTCTGGAGATGCTTCATAACAATGTGAACATACTTAACTCCACTGAACTGTACACTCAAAAATGGTTTAAATGGTGTATTTTATGTGTTTTTTTTTTTTTTTTTTTTACAATTTTTAAGAAGTTAAACAGAGTACCATATGACCCAACAATTTCACTTCCAGGTATACTCAAAGAGAAATGAAAACATATGTCCACACAAAACACATATATGAAAGTTCGGCAGCAGCATTATCATAATATGAAGCCAAAAAGTGGAAATAAATGTCCATCAACAGATGAATGAACAAAATGTGATATATGCATATAATGGAATATTATTTAGCCATAAAAAGAAGCACATACTGACACATGCCACTGTAAATGAACTCTGAAAACATTACACGTAAGTAAAAGAAGTGAAACATTACACATCAGTGAAAGAAGCAGCCACAAAATACCTCATGTTATGTGATTCCATTTTTATGAAGTGTCCAGAACAGGCAAATCCACAGAGAAAGAAAGTGGTTGTCTAAGGATGAATGGAGGAGAGGAACAGGGAGAGACTTGCCACTGGCTATGGGGTATATTTATGGGATAATGAAAATATTCTGGGCTTAGGTGATGGTGATAGTAGCACAAACTTGTGCATATAATAAAAACCACTGACTTGTGTTCAAGGTAACACCTGAACAACATGAGTTTAAACTTCACAGATCCACCTATATGAAGATTTTTTTCAACAATAAATCCGATGTTACTACATGAGCTATGGTTGGTTGAATCCACGGATGCAGTGTTTGTGTCAGTTGCTCCAGTTGTGTTTGGCTCTTTGCAACCCCAGGGACTGTATGTAGCCCACCAGGCTCCTCTATCCATGGGATTCTCCAGGCAAGAATACTGCAGTGGGTAGACATTCCCTTCCCCAAGGGATTTCCCCTACCCAGGGATCAAACCCAGATCTCCTGTACCACAGGTAGATTCTTTATCATCTGAACCACCAGGGAAGTCCTCCACAGATGCAGAACATCCAACAAAATGCCATCTATAAAGTTATACCTAGATTTTTGACTCTGTGGAGGGTCAGCACCCTAACCTCTACATTGGTGTCCAAGGACAAACTGTGCTTTTATTTTTAATGATGAATTTAAAAAAGGATACACTGATTTGGGAAGCACTGCTTGGGGTTCAATGATTTCAAGTCTATCTTCCTCCTTAGCCAAGGAAGGGGATACAACCTCTTTCTCTATTTTCCTGAAAAAAGACTATCCCAGTGGAGTTCAGTAGCTAATTACAGCATCCCTTCTGTTTCTGAGATGGGCCAGTTCACCCCTCCATAGCTCTCCTATCTGACTGAAGCCAGACGTGGCCAGCCCAGACACTGACAAGCACATACATCCACAGCAGCCAAAGAACTGAGTTCCAGTAGTCCCTACCTCAGGTTCCCTGATAACCAGGCCTACAGGCACAAGCATCATTCTGTCGGCCTTACACAGTGGCTATAATTTCTCCTCCTGGAAAATATCCACAAAACAAATTAAGCACTGGTCCCACAGCATCCTGGAATCAGGGGAAATTCAAAGAGACTATCCATCTTCCATCTTCCTATGAAAGCAAGACTAACAACAACCTAAATATCCATTAATAGAAAACTTGTTACAACAGTATTCATTTGCACGGACTACCAAAGCACCATTCAAAAGACTGATCTGGGATGCTGGTAATTTCCATTTCTTGATAGAGGTGCTAGTTATGTAGATGTGCTCAGTTTGTGAAAATTAGTTGCACATCTGACATGTGCATGTTCTTCTGGGTACACTTCAATAAAACATTTTTTATTTTTTATTTTTTTTAATTGAGTAATAATATTTATAATACATATCTCAGAGTGAAAATGTCAAATTTCACAAATATCACTAAGAGAGAAACAGCTTAATTAACAACTGGGCAAGTGGTATAAAAATAGCTCAATAAAACGTTTTTTAAAAGCATACAATAGATCTACTTGTATCAGTAAGGAACGTCCTTTTAAAATACTATGTGAAAAAAAAAAGATGTAACATGTATTACATGCTACCATTTATTGTTTAAGCCATAGTTAGATGTAAACATAAATGCGTATAAAACAGATGCTTTAGAAGAATACATAAGCAACTAAAAAGGCAATAGTTATGGATGGGGAATGGAACTGGAAGTCTATAGTGAGATTTATTTTTTATTTTACATATTCTTTAACACTATTCTAATGTTACCATGCACATTTATTCATTTCACAATGATAGACGCCTGCTGCCTTGGGACAATCTGCTGCAATCTGGGCTATGAATCAGCATCCAGACACCTGGGATCAGGGAAGGCTGTGTGGTTTATCAGAAAAGTAATGAGTGGAGGTTTGCTATAGCAGAAAGTGAAAGGATGTAATAAAAGCCATATTTTCTGAACTAAACAGTTTGTTTCCCATCTCCAGCCTTTCTAGCTGTGTGATCTCAGACATGTTACTTAACCTCTCTGAGCTTCAGTTACCCCATATGAACAATGAGGACACTTCTACTTAAGATTAATAATAAGGACTGACAATAATATGTGTATTTGCAAAGTACCTACTAACATGGTACTTGCAGCTTAGTTGGCACTCGAGCATTAATTTTGTTATCCTTTCCCCTGGAACTAAAACTAAAAAATAAACTAATCCTGGTATAAACAGAAGAGCAAAGAAGAAAAAAATAGACTTTAGAGGTTGGGACACAAGGATCAAGGGCCTGGGGTGCAGCAGTGCTTAAACTTTGGAGCTGACAGTAGATATGAACTAGTAAAGGAACTGGACACCATCTTGTTGAGATTCTGCTCCCCATATTCCTTCTCCCTGTCCCCTCCTCGCTCAGATACAATAATTTGGTGGGTTCTTCCCTCTCAGCTTTACCTGAATCCCAATAGAGTCAGTATTCTGCTGAGCTAACAGGAAAACCTGACAAGTGTCTCACAGGCACCTCTAAAAGCTAGAAATGGAGGGGAAATACTCTCTGTGGGGGTTGCCTGGGGACCTCCAGCACAGGCTTAAAAGTCTTGCAGAGTAAGGCAATACAGGAGAGTAGCTGAAATATAAAAGTACCAGGGATGAGTCTAACTTTGAAGACTGCTACTCGAACCCCCTTCATCCTACAAACACCAACTGAACTTTTAACAATTTTTTCAGAGCAATGTGAAGTTTAGGGAGATATATCTGTGTAACAGTTAAGACCCAAAAAAAGTCCTAAAGTAGATAAGAAAAAAAGGTTAAGGGATTAAGACCAGTTCTCTGGTAGATATTGACACAGTGACTCCTGGGATGAACTGAGGTAGAAGGGTCAAAAGCCAGGGGCAGCCAGCCATCAGCTGCAATCGGCTCTAAGGAAGGTTTCTCACCTTGCCACTGAATTTCACCTCAGTGATAAAGTAAATATTGGTAAAGTAAAATCCCTTTTGATTTAAACTGTTCTTATCCAAACCTAAGAATCCAAACAGATGTGAATGAACCTGAGATACCCCTTGCTACATCTAAAGCTGAGGAAACAAATGCATCTGGATAAAACATATTGCTGTCTGAATTTGCTATAACCAAAATCTTGCCACCCAGATTCAGACAGCAAGGAATTCTTACATGAAACATTTGGTGTAAAACTGCAAAACCTTTAACCTGCCAGAGATTTCAAGCTGCCAGTGTCTAGGTATGAACACTACAGAGCAAAGAAGCACACTCGTCTCACAGACCTTTGAGACTCCCTAGGTCAGTGGCCTCCTAAGGACTTAAGTTCTTTCAAAACACAAAAAGAAAAAAGAAAACCACTCAGAGAACATTCACAATTCAAGGAAAAGGTAGCACAGAAAAAATCTGTCACCCCATAAATCAATCCTCAATAAAAGCCAGCTGAGCCAACCTCACTTCAGATCAACCTAAAGGAAGCAACCAAAGCACTAAAAAAGCAAGTCAGTGGAATGAACTGGCACCTCTGAAAAGAGACAAGATATAACTAAAGCATAAGTTTATTAACCACTGAAATCCTAGTATGCGGCTAACCGATTATAAAGCGCCACGAACAAGTGTTGCAAGGCTAGATTCACTGCTATCAGCATAATTAGGTCCCAAAAGAGGAGTCTGAGATAACACTGAACAGATCAAAGAGCATTTCCTCAGCCTTTAAAAGTCACTTAATGAACCTGACAACAAATACTTAAGGTCTTTAGCATGACCATTCACATTTATTCGATTTGAAGTACTTTACACTCAAGCTCTTAGTCAGACTGCAATGCCATCTAAGGGAAAGAATTCTGATTTTTAACTACCTCCAAATACCAATTTCTTTGAATAAACTATCTCCTGGCATGAAAGAGGTTTTAATTTCTGATCCCAGGTTTCCTCAAATGTTAAATGACAAAATCTTTATAATCTTCAAAGAACACTAGGTATCAACTAACTGTGAGGCACTCTGAAAATATTAAAAGAAATCAAAACTTTGCTACCCTAAAGGCTATTAATTTTTAAAAAAACAAGCAAGCAAACCAAAAATCCCAATTAGTTCCAATGGAAACCCAAGTGTTACCGGAGAGCTACTTTTGAAAGTTATCATTTATTAATTATTAAGACTTCACTGACAAAAAAAAAAAAAAAAGACTTCACTGACTAATCAATTATACAGCTGGCAATATACTTTGAAAAATCTCAACCTTTTGATTCAAGATCTCATCAACACTGAGTCACTCAACAGATTTTAACTCAATGTCTTTACTATGTGCCAGATATATTGTCACCCTGCTTATTTAACTTATATGCAGAGAACATCATGTGAAATGCTGGGCTGGATGAAGCACAAGCTGGAAACAAGACTGCTGGGAGAAACATCAACAACCTCAGATACGCAGATGGCACCACCCTTACGGCAGAAAGTGAAGAACTAAAGAGCCTCTTGATGAAAATGAAAGAGGAGAGTGAAAAAGCTGGCTTAAAACTCAACATTCAAAAAACTTAGCTCAAGGCATCCGGTCCCATCATTCATGGCAAATAGATGGGGAAACAATGACAGACTTTATTTTCTTGGGCACCAAAATGACTGCAGATGGTGACTGCAGCCATGAAATTAAAAGACACTTGCTCCTTGGAAGAAAAGCTATGACAAACCAGGACAACATATTAAAAAAGAAGAAACATTATTTTACCAACAAAGGTCCTTCTAGTCAAAGCTATGGTTTTTCTAGTAGTCATGTATGGATGTGAGAGCTGGGCCATAAAGATAGCTGAGAGCTGAAGAATTGATGTTTTTAAACTGTAGTGTTGGAGAAGACTCTTGAGAGTCCCTTGAACAGCAAGAAGATCACAGTCAATCCTAAAGGAAATCAGTCTTGAATATTCATTGGAAGGACGGATGCTAAAGCTAAAGCTCCAATACTTCGGCCACCTGATAGGAAGAACTCACTGGCAAAGACCCTAATGCTGGGAAAGACTGAAGGCAGGAGCAGAAGGGAACAACAGAGGGTGAGATGGTTGGATGACATCATCGACTTGATGGGCATGAGTTTGAGCAAGTTCTGAGGTTGGTGATGGACAGGGAAGCCTGGCGTTCTATAGTCCATGGGGGTCACAAAGAGTCGGACAGGACTGAGCAACTGAACTGAACTGTGTGCCAGATATATGCTAGGAGTTACAGCAAAAATGAAAAATCTCAACATTGTTCTCAAAGATGACACATGTACAATTATATAAAGCAGGTTGCATTCACTTCAATTAAGTCGCTCAGTCATGTCTGACTCTTTGTGACCCCATGAACTGCAGCACGCCAGGCATCCCTGTCCATCACCAACTCCCAGAGTCCACCCAAACCCATGTCCATCGAGTCAGTGATGCCATCCAGCCATCTCATCCTCTGTCATCCCCTTCTCCTCCTGCCCCCAATCCCTCCCAGCATCAGGGTCTTTTCCAATGAGTCAGCTCTTCACATCAGGTGGCCAAAGCATTGGAGTTTCAGCTTCAACATCAGTCCTTCCAATGAACACGCAGGACCCGATCTGCTTTAGGATGGACTGGTTGGATCGCCTTGCAGTCCAAGGGACTCTCAAGAGTCTTCTCCAACACCACAGTTCAAAAGCGTCAATTCTTCAGCGCTCAGCTTTCTTTATAGTCCAACTCTCACATCATACATGACCGCTGGAAAAACCATAGCCTTGACTAGACGGACCTTTGTTGGCAAGGTAATGTCTCTGCTTTTTAATATGCTGTCTAGGTTGGTCATAACTTTCCTTCCAAGGAGTAAGCATCTTTTAATTTCATGGCTGCAATCACCATCTGCAGTGATTTTAGAGCCCCCCAAAATAAAGTCAGCCACTGTTTCCCCATCTATTTGCCATGAAGTGATGGGACCGGATGCCATGATCTTAGTTTTCTGAATGTTGAGCTTTAAGCCAACTTTTTCACTCTCCTCTTTCACTTTCATCAAGAGGCTCTTTAGTTCTTCTTCACTTTCTGCCATAAGGGTGGTGTCATCTGCATGCATTGTAAGTTATTAAAAAGTGCAACGAGTTCAGAAAAAAAACACTTCCTGCAGGAAGTAATGTCTAAACCATAAGCTTGAAGACTGGATCAGTTCCACCAGAGAGACAGGAAAATTAAACCTTCCAGACATATGAAATAGTCTGAATGAAGAAACGAATGCATCTTTTCTCCACTAAAGTAGGTTATCAAAAATTAAGAGTACCATTAAGTCTAACCATATTTGAGGGAAAGCAATGTTTTGCTATTTCTCTAGGAAGATTTTTTTCCTTTATCTATACAATTGTTAACTTACAAATCCACTTCCTGAGTTTCTCAAATAACTAATTGCACAATTTTTTTTCCACAATTTTTTAAATATTGCACAAGTTTTACCTTGAAGAGCAAGAACTGTCTTCCATAAAGTTAAGTCACTCAGTCATGTCTGACTCTTTGCAACCCCGTGGACTGTAGCCTACCAGGTTCCTCTGTCCATGGGATTTTCCAGGCAAGAATACTGGAGTGGGCTGCCATTTCCTTCTCCAGCTGTCTTCCATAAAAGCTTACCAAAAACGAATGAAATTATCATGGTGATATATATGTTATGCTCTCATTTAAAGAGGATCTTATAAACAGCATGGGGTAGAAAACTGGCTCTAGGATGAGACAGACCTGGATTTTGAAACTCAGTTCTTACTTACTAGTAGTGTGACCTTCAAAAAGTTCCTTCTCTGAAAGTCAGTTTCCTTATCTGTAAAAGGGGAGATAACTACCCTGCAAGCAACCCTGTGAGGTAGGGAGACAATATGTATAAAGTCTGCTGCATAAATAAGGTACTTAAATCAGTGTTCCCTTTGAGTACTTTAATAGGACAGTAATAATTACTCATAAGCTATTCACAAGCTAGGACTTTACAACAGAGATCATTTGATAATTATCATACTAGATCAAAATTAGAAAATAACCCAGAGCCTCATATATACAGTACCTTTATGCCACAATATTTTCAAACCATTACATTAGCCTGAAGGTACAGAAATTCTGTCTTCTAAACCACTGATGAGCATGGTACAAAAGCCATTGACTATGACATACTGTACCTTTTGGTTTGATTTCTCTTCCCTTGAATGGCTAAAACGTGTAAGCTAACACAAACCTGTCACAGTCCGCTGGCCATCACTTAGGTTATTCCACCACTTGTTAATCTAAAACAGAAGGAAAATTGCTTATCACCATGTGGTAAATACTTTCAGTCTATGTAAATGAAAAGCAAGAATGAAAATGCTTTGTGCATAAATGAGAGTCCTCATCAGTAAAAATCTCTACTGAACAGATGTAATAAATATGTGGTAGAGTGGGAAGCACTGGTGTTTTACAGTCAGACAGCCTGCATTCTCTACACAGAACCACTGAGCACGTCTATGACCTTCGACAAATTAGTTCCAAACTTCAGTTTCCTGATACATAAAATGGAGATAGTAACAGATACCTAGCAGTATTATTGTGAGGAATATCAGTACATATGTAAAGCACCTAGCATACTATCAAATAAGTGATTATTCACCAAGGCCCAATCTAGTTTTAAAATTCCAACCAAGAATATTTTCTACCAAAAAAATACCTTACTTTAAGGTATAATACTAGATTGAGGTTTAGAAAAAGACAGAATCCTAATCTATCAGGGACACACAGTGAAATTTTTATAATTGATATATGCCTAGAATGGGGCTTCCCCGATGACTCAGTGGGTAAAGAAACCACCTGCCAATGCAGGAGACGCGGGTTCAATCCCTGGGTCAGGAAGATCTCCTGGAAAAGGAAATGGCAACCAGTTCCAGTATTCTTGCCTGGGAAATCCCATGGAGAGAGGAGGCTTGCAGGTTACAGTCCATGGGGTCACAGAGTTGGACAAGACTTAGTGACTGAGCATGCTGAGCTGATGTCCAGAATTTGCTTTACAGTAATCAGCGGTGGGGAAGGATGGGAGAGAAAGGGAACTAGATGAAACAAAGTTCCTGTGTGTCAATAACTTGATGCAGGATGACAGGGGTTCATTATACTATTTTCTTTATCTTCTTTACTCTTTTACTTTACTTTTGAAATTTTCCATGATTAAAGTTTTATTCATGTATAATTTATTTATTGACTTTTGGTCACACTATGTGTTATGCAAGACCTTAGTTTCCTGACCAGGGATTGAAATCATGTCCCCTGTAGAGGGAGCTTGAAGTTCTAACTACTGGATCACCAGGGAATTCCCTCCATGATTAAAGCTTTTTAATTAAAAAAATATATACATGTTCTCACTATGAAACTTGAGCCAGACTTTGTATACTAATACTGAAAGAAATCCAAGGTTAAAAAAAAAAAAAAGTTACAGATCAGTATATATTTGACCCATATTCAACAATGATTTCATTTTTGTAATTCAGCTAACCCTTGAGCAGCAGAGGTTTGAACTGCACTGGTCCACTTAAATGCAGATTTTTTTCAGTAAGTATGTACTACACTATATATACTATACCATCTGGAGTTGGCAGAACCCGCCGATGTGGGACCACTGTTACGGAGGGCCAACTATAAAAGTTATATGCACGTTTCCAACTATGTGGAGGATCAGTGCCCCAACCCCTGCATTGTTCCAGGGTCAACTGTAAAATTAAATGTATGTGAGCTCTCACACCTTACTTGCTGCATATGCAGTAGTGAGGCATGGGTTCCCCAGACTTTTGTTTCCCATGTTTTACTTATGCGTTATTTCAACTTTAACAGGATTTTACATTTTATATCCTATCATTTACCTATCTCAAACAAATTCATCTTTGGATGAAGATTATGTATACCATTTGTGTCATTTTCACCATTTCAAGGAACAATTTGGATACCAAAACTTTATAGTTCAGCAGCCTGTAGCTTTTAAAGGGATCCAGAAATGTGGAATAGGTCAGCATTACTATCTTCTCAAACATATTGTACTAAATAAAAACTATTGCTCATTATTGCAGGTTTTACCTGCAAAATTACATCAACTGTTCTTCTGACATAAAGCCTCTCTAGAACAGGTAGGGCTCATGCTTCTTGTGTTGATGGGGAAACAAGGAGGAAAGAATCCTCCCTACTCAGAGTAACCTCAACTATCATTAAGAAAAAGAAAACCTATGGTTGACCTCTCAACCTCTCACTGGCCAGGAAAAAAGTGGAAGAAAACTGAAAAGGACACTGACTCATCTCCAAATTGGAAGGGCAGTGTGTTGTCATTTTAAAAAAAAAAAAAAAAGGAGGTGTCTGAAAATGAAAGATCCACAAATTAGCCTATGGGCTCTGCTCAATAAACTGTCAAATGAAATAAAATATATGCTTTCTCTAAAAGGCGAGGAAGGCCATTAACATGCATACAAAGTAATGAAAAGTTCTAAAAGTTCTGCATTTATACCCTTCTTGCATCCTCAATCCAAGCACAGTTAGAAACATCAACAGTAGGTATTTATCAGAGAGATATAAACATCATGTCACTAAGAAGTTTTTAAAATCCACACAGTATCTCTACCCCTCAAACATAAAACGCCCTCTGATTCCAATATATACTCCAAAATCATCCATCCAGATGATGCAAGTAAAAACAGTGGCCATTAGTAGAGTCGGAAGAAAATTCAAAACAGTAATTTTTAACAACTATTTGTGGTGATTCTTGATATATGTGGGTAGAGGGACAAACTTCTTGGAACACTTAACTAAAACAGTGCCAGCCATATAAAACGTTAGTACTTGGTGGCTCAGTCAGTAAAGAATCCGCCAGCAATGCAGGAGACGAGGGCTCAATCCCCGGGTTGGGAAGATCCTCTGCAGTAGGAAATGGCAACCCACTGCAGCATTCTCGTCTGGGAAATCCCTTGGATAGAGGAGCTTCGTGGGCTACAGTCCATGGGGTCCCAAGAGTTGGACACAACTTAGTGACCAAAACTACTACAATGAATAAAGAAGAATATTAAGTGCAATGATATCATATCTATTGACCTAATGTTGCTATTAAACACACTTCATAATAACCAGACTTCAAAAACTTATCAACTAGAATAAACAAAAGCCATGTTTATCTTTACCTCCTTTCTGAAGTCTCCTTCCTTCTGTGGTCTTATGCTATCCAACCAATCAGCTTTTATACCATCAAAATAACTTTGGACCCTGGATTTCAGTGATTCATATTGCCAAATAGCAGCTGATCCAAATGCACAGCCTGTAAACTACATAAAACAAATATATTACAAAAAATTTTTTAAGAAATAGACCTATACATAGTTTCAAGGATATTATTTCATTTTCATTGCTTTTTATGAACATAAGGAACATCGGGTACACTGGAACTTATTAGGTGAACATTTCACTGTTTCCCATTTTATTAACTTCACAATACCCTGGGACCTGTTTACAATGAGAACTTTTTCAAATTCAAAATATCAACTCAGTATCACCTGTAATGTTATACCAAATAAGAGGCCCATGAGTTTCTTCTCCAGGGCTTACATGAGTGAACCATGTGCTAACAGCAATTACTGAATTCATGTTCTCTTATAATCATGACTCCAGATCCTTTTGATGCCCCTCCATGTGTCATTAAGGGAGCCCAAACAAGACAAATAGTACTTTACCACCACACCTGAAGCAATGCAGGTAACTAGTAGTAATGTGAGCTCTTACCCCAACAGTAAAAAACAAAGGCTTTACAAGAGTCCTTATAGGATAAGGAGAAGGGTAAAAGGCTGTTTCTTCTACAGGAGGAATCAAAGCACTTCTCTTGTATGTTTCACTACTTGTGTAGTGATCAGACGATCTTCGTGGTTCAACCTTCCTGGGTGCTTTTCTGAATCCACATTTTTGCTGAATAAAAAAGTTAAACCTATAGAAGAAAATGACAGATTAGAAACTGAACTGCATCTTGCAAACAGCAACCTCTATGAGCCTCCCCTCTTCACCTGCAAATCACCGACTCAGTTCATTCTCACTCTGCAGCCCCAAAGCCACCAAGACTCCTACTCCCAGCTAGGACTCAGTCAAGACAATGAACTATGCTCTTCTGGAAAAGGAGAGACCAACTACAGCAGCTTTACAGGGCATGTTTGGGTTATTACTGTGTATCAATAAATAAAACAATTTGTACTCATCCTCCACACAGTTTACAATCCTATAAAAAGCTTTTTTCTTTTGTCAAATGGTAATTTCTCCCAGGTAGACCAGGCAGAGGCCTCTTCCTGATTGTTCTCATTATACTCTAAACATACTACCTTTCTACACTCATAAAACTGCTTGAAAGCAATCAGACAGGTCTTCTCATCTTTGTAACCCACACCCTGAAACACTCTGGTTGAGTAAAAAGAAAAATTTCATTTCTGTGGCCTGGATGACATCCAAACAAGAAAGTGATTCAAATATATGTCTTGAGTCCCAGCCTCAATTTTCTTACCCTGTATTTCCAACTGTATATTGACTATTTCTACTTGGCTGGAGAAGGAAATGGCAACCCTCTCCAGTATTCTTGCCGGGAGAATTCCAGGGACAGAGGAGCCTGGTAGGCTACAGTCCATGGGGTCACAAAGAGTTGGACATGACTAAGCATGCAGGCATGCTCCTCATTACTTCAAAAACCAATATATTCAAGAGGGAATTCAACCCCCTCTACAAACAGCTCCATTTTCCAACTTCGTTACTCCTTCAGTGGTCCCACAGTTCTATGAACCACTAAGATTAAAAATCTAAAAGTTATTATTCTCTTTCCTTAATTCTTACCATCTCCTTAATTCTTACCATCTAATTAAAAATCAACTCTGGCAAATAACATTCTTTCCATTCTTCATTTAGTCCTTTATCTCATGCCTAGTTTATGTCAACAGCTTATTTAAGTTCAAACATTTTAACATGTTGTATTTTCTTTTTCTTTCCTCATATTATTCTTCCACAAACATTCAACGCCTCCTCAAATGCTCTCTCAGAGGACCAACATTCTCTCCTTAATTCCAATACAATCCCTTTAGCTCATCTCTTCTGGCCTGGAATACTTTACCATTTCCTAACAGATTTCATTGCTTTTAGTACCGCCCTACTCCAATTCACCCTCCACATTTTATTAAATACACATATATTTATCATTCCCCTGCTTCAAACCACATAATAAATTTCTCATCATCCTATTAAACTTAGCAATGCTACTCCTTTGTTGCAGGATGTACTTCTCTAACTTTTTCTGTGCCCTTCAAAATTCAGTTCATGTATGTCCTCCTCCAAGCAGCATTCCTAAACTCCCCCAGGCTGAGTGTATTCTTCGTACTCCTAGAGTCCTAAAATATCCTGTATATACTCTTAACCTTCTCTCATTCACTGGCTGTACTGTAACTAGATTCTCACCTCTGTATTCATTATATCTCTACCACCAAGGCCAATCCCTAATAAAGAAAGGGTCAACAATTACTTCAGAAAAAAGAAGGGATCAAGAATAATTATTGGTTTTATTTTGAATAACTGAAAGGAAAGTGGTACTATTCACTAAGACAAGGAAAATCAGAAGCACCAAAATAGGAAACTAGAAGGAGAGATGAATAATTCCATCTTAGGCACTGTTTAAAATGCTTGCAGTCATTGCAGCACAATTCTATCAGCTAAAAAACTGGAACTTAAATTGCTATCAACTGGGGGAAGGAGAAACTCTGGTATATTTATATGACAGAATACAGTTGTCCCTCGGTATCTATGGGAGATTGGTTCTAGGATCCCTTGCAGATACCGAATTCTGGATGTTCAAATCCCTTATAGAAAACATAGCTGACATTCCCCATCAACATGGTTGAATCCATGGATAAGAAACCTGGAGATACACATGGCTAACTGAACTACTCAGTGAAAAACTACTGATCACACATCACAGATGAATCTCAAAAACACTACTGAGCAAAAGAAGTCAAACACAAAAAAGCATATAATGTGACTGTGTGATTGCATGTATATATATATATACGAAGTTGAAAAATAGGCAAAAATTATCTGTGGTTAAAAAATAATAATCTGTGGTGATCAAAATCAATAGTGGTTGCCTAAAGTGGGACTTGACTGGAAAGAGGCAAGAGGGAACTTGCTGGAACGATGGACTTTATTTTTAGGTGACGGTTGCACAGGTGTATACATTTGTCAGAACTAACAGCTATACACTTAATACTTACACATTTTACCATATGTAAGTTATATTGCAATAAAGTATTCTAAGCACCCAGGTGATATCTAGCAGGCATCTGGAAACATGAAACTCAGAAAAATGGAATAGCTACTGTTACTACTATTACTCATCTAACATGCTCTTCAATGCTGAGTCCACACCACAGCTCAAATTCTCAGACATCACATTGTGAGGATGGGTAATGATAAAGTAATTCACCTTAAAACTTCTAGTAAGTCAGATTTGTACTTACAGTAAGGGTTACTCTTTTCAACAAAATCTATTTTGGAAAGCAATGCACTTATTCAAACACTGCCAATTGTTACTCAGAATGGCTCTGAACTTCAGAATCTGTTAACAGGCTTATGAATTTGTTGTTTGTTCAGTTGCTAAGTAGTAGCCAACTCTTTGCGACCCCATGAATTGCAGCACGCCAGGCTTCCCTGTCGTTCACCATCTCCCAGAGTTTGCTCCAGCTCATGTCCAATGAGTCAGTGATGCCATCCAACCATCTCATCCTGTCGGCCCCTTCTCCTCCTGCCCTCAATCTTTCCCAGCATCAAGGTCTCTTCCAGTTGAGTTGGCTTTTCGCGTTAGGTGGCCAAAGTACTGGAGCTTCAGTATCAGTCCTTACAGTGACTATTAAAGGTCGATTTCCTTTAGGATTAACTGGTTTGAATCTCCTTGCTGTCCAAGGGACTCTTGAATCTTCTCCCACACCACAATTTGAAAGCATCAATTCTTCAGTGTTCAGTCTTCTTTATGGCCCAACTCTCAGATCCATACTTGACTACTGGGAAAACCATATCCTTTAGCAAATAACTACTGAATGGTAAATTGCAAATCTACTTTTCTATTTCTTGTTCTATTGCCTGCTTTTTCTGCAGAGGCTAAGAAAGATAAATATCTTCACTTTATGAGGCTCTCCTATGGCTAGGGGTGGCCATATTACACAGCTCTAACAAAATGAGACTTAATTATTTAGAAACCTCTTGAAAAGGTTTTGCTTATCCAGTAAAAATGGAGGTATCACTAACGTCACATCCCTCCCATTTCTTTTTGCCTTGAAAAAGGACCTAAGTCTCTAGAGACAGGGCAGTCATCTTGAATGTTAAGAGAAAGGCCAAGGGCTTCAGGTACTAACCTTGACATTCTTTGAGCTACTGAGCAAAGACAACAGTTACCTACCTCCAATCATTTTAAGCTAAGTACTTCTCTCATTTATTTAAGCAACAATTAACTTACAACCAAGGTCATTCCTAACTGATAACACCTTTAAAAGTGTGTTAATCCTTTGCAATTGGATTTGATTTTTCTTAAAACTCCAAAGTAGACTAATGTGCTTAGTCTCTCAGTTGTGTCCAACTCTTTATGACCCCATGGACTGCAGCCCACCAGGCTCCTCTGTCCATGGGATTCTCTGGGCAAGAATACTGGAGTAGCCACTCCTTTCTCCAGGGAATCTTCCTGATCCAATGATTGAACCCAGGCCTCCTGCACTGTGGGCCGATTCTTTACTGTCAGAGCTACCAGGTTCAATCCCTAATTTAGAGCTAAGTCTAGTAAACAAAGTTAACACCACTCTGTGTCAAGAAACAAAATGTGTGACATAAAGGAATTATGTATCATAGGAATACATTTCCTTTAAATGTTTCCTTGTAAATGGTTACAAATTGTAACCCAGTGTAGCTGGTGACTGTTTTGTTTATTTTTCCTGCTGTGCCAGGAGGCTTCCAGAACTTCAGCTCTCTGATCAGGGGCTGAACCCACGCCATGGCAATGAGCTCCTGGAATCCTAACCTAACCACCAGGCCACACTTTTCTCTTTTTAGACCATGATATATGAAGGATGAGATTTCTTTATATCTCCAATAGCTTAATACTACAGGATATGTACTCAATCACTTCTAATGAAAGACTACCTCAACAGTTCTTCAACTCATTTACAATTCTGAAGCACAATGCCTGAGAAGGAACACAAACATGCCAGGTTGGGAATCTGGCTTTAACACAAAGCCAGACCTTTTGCCTAGAATAATATTTATCTTAAGAATCTCAACAAAAGTGTGGGGCTGAGGACACAAAGAACATGTTACACAAACTGGCCCCAGGGACAGTTCAGATGCAGAATATATATGCTACAGGTGGACATACAGAACTTGGAGAGAATTAAGTACTGTGACTTGGCTCACTGAACACCTATTCCTTTCACCTAAGGTACATTCACATGATGCAGGGACTGGGAAGCTAAAAACTATTTTCCAGATATCCTTTCAGTTAGAGTTTGTGATGTGACCAACGCCTTCTCATCAGATTCACTAGCCAGAACTGGGTCAGAACTGGGTTCGGTGAGAAGGCGGGACACAGGCATCACTCCTGTGGAGTGGTGGAGGCGACACAGTTCTTACTCTGGTCAGCAGATTCATATCTAGTAGCAGCTTCCCCAGTTGCCTCATTTATTATTGCATAACAGACTGCCCCAAGACTTCACTGTCCTAAAAGTGTAATGACATCTCATGATTCTGTGAGGTAGCTGCCCTTGGCTGGGCAGTTCTGCTGGTCTCATCTGGAATCACTCAAGCAGCCAGTCATCTGGCTGCTTAACTGGAGCTGGAGAGGCTATGATGGCCTCCCTGCCATATCTGGAGCCTCAATATTGGCTGTTAGCTGGTTCTCTCTTTCTAAATGGTCTCAGTAATCTCTAGTCTAGTCTAACAAGAGCTTTAACCATAACAGTGAGAGTGTTCCAAGACAGAAAAGGATAAAGCTGCAAGGCCTCTTGAGATCCAGACTATGAACGTTGGACAGTACTTCTTCCACATGCCACTGGTCAAAGCTAGTCACAAGGCCAACCGTGCTTCAAGAAAAAGGGAAATAGATTCCAGCTCCAGATGAGAAAAGCTGTAAATGACTGTGGCCATGTTTTAAAATCTACCACATTAACTGTGGCAGAGGCAGTTATGACTCTGAAAGCATAGTCTGGAACAGTAATTCTTACACCTGGCTCCTGAAGAGGAGTAGAATACTCCACCCCCAAATATGCCACTTTGGCATGGGGATTATTCTGAGCTGAAGGCAACTGAGAAGCAGCAGATATAAGAAAAACTCTCTGCCCTGCCCCTATAGGCCTAGAAGCAGGATACACACTTGTAAAGGTGTACCCACTCCCTGCCCTGCGACCCGCCCCCCAACCCCACCGTCTCTACCAGGAAGGACAGAAGTTAATCATAAGACAACTCAAGACCCTATGAACCCAGAGAAAGCATCAGAGGAATCTACGTAACAATCTTTACTAACTCGCCCCCATATTAACTTCCCACTATTTGCTGCCCTAGAAACTCAAAGTCCTTTCCCTTTGCATTCTCATTTCTCTACAACTTAAATTTTCTTTTGTTAAAATTCCATATAAGACCAAGTTCTAACCATCCCTTTCGGTCACTCATCACTGAGTACTCCCAGGTATATGTGCAAAGCACGGTTTCCCCTTGTTAATCTGTTTTTTTGTTAGTCTGGCAGGGTCCCAGCCAATAAATCTAAGATTGGTAGAGGGAAAACAGCTTTTCCTTTCCCATATTATACCTTAGTATTGCCTGGTAAGCTTTTTAAAATAGGACACCATGGCTCCACATCAGACCAATTAAATCAGAATCTCCAGGGATGGGACCAGTGCATCAGTATTTTTTAAGGGCTTCCCAGGTAATTCTCAAGTGTGGGAGGGCTGAAAAGTTGCGATTTACCACAGATGTCGGGAAAGCTTTAGTCTCTACACAAATCACCTGGGGGTCCTGTTAAAAAAAAAATTCTAATTCAGTAGATCTAGGGTGAGTCTGAGATGCTGCATTTCTAAACAAGCTCCTAAATTACAGACTGACAAACTATGGCCTGCAGAGAGAATTTGGTCTTCCAGCTTAAAATACCTTTTGCATTTTTAAAGAGTTGTTTAAAAGAAAAATAATATCTGACAAAGACCTACATGGCCCTATTTTCTATCTAGACTTTTATAAAATAAGTCTGACAGACCCCTGTCCTAAACTGCTGGTTCATGAACCACTTTGAATAGCAGGAGCTAGAACCTAATCCCCCACTCTTCCAACAATATTTCCACTTAAATTACAATAGTTATCTACAGGTTAATCCTAACTGACTAGAATTTAAAAAATAGGATTTGTAACCAAACGAAGAATTCCAATACAAAAGTTTAACTAGACTGACAGTGAGCATTTTTTGGCTCATTCCCAGCATAGCATCCACACCCTCTTTCTTTGGCTCATTCCCAGCATAGCATCCACACTCTCTTTCTCTCTCGAAAGAGTACCCTGGAATTTCCAGCCATTTGGTTGGAGGAGGTACACCAAGCTCCTGACTGGCGTAAGCATGTCACAGTTATTTTCTTAAAACTCATCTTGAGTTAATAGGTGGAAAATTAAAAGGGAAATGAATATACCAGATTTACTAATTTGTCAAGTATTTAACCTAAATATATCTTAAGACTATCATCTCAGTCTAAATTTAAGATTTATGCTCCGTATAAATGATACATACAACTGACAAATTATGCACGCTTCTTTCCTTTTTTTTTAGGCTTCTTTCAAGCCTAAACCATTTTTCAGAAGTGCTGCCAATAGTTTGCTGATGGTAAAGTTTCTAAAAACTCTAAGTGAGATGTTCTTCATTTCCTGTAAAGAGCCAGACAATAAATATTTCAGTCTTTGTGAAAACAACTTAAATCTCTGTGGCATACTGTTTAGTCTTTTAAAGCACAGAAACCATTTTTGGCTGGCAGGCTGTCTTGGGCCTGCCATTATAGTTTGCAGAAATTCTGACGAATATCACCACCTGTAGTTCTTGTTTAAAAAAAAAAAAAGCAAATTCTCAGCCACACTTCACTCCTGTTACAACAAAAAATCACAAAGACTAAGCCTAGACCTCTGTTTTTTAACCATATCACTGACTTCATTCCTCCATATACTAATTTTAGAACCTCGAGAAGTGAAAACAGATCTAATAAACTTACATACAAAGAAACTTGCTTCTTTCTAGAAGTTAGATTTCAGGCTTACCTACAATCTCTTTTTCAATGTCACCGCAAAAAATGTCAATTTCAAACTCTGCATATGAATGACAAACTAAAAACTTGTGATGGTAATCTTCAACACCACATGTATTTGTTTCAAATGGTCTCCAATTTTTACTGGAGCCTCCTCTTTAACTAAGTTGTTCTTCTTTTCCTTTCCCTTCCTAACACAGATCTTGAATACTGAACACCTGTTGCTTCCTAATAGCTACATTCACTCTTCTTCCCTCTCAAACTATGCAGTTTCAACTGGGGTTTGGAATAAAGAATGGAATCAGGACCACTGATATAAATTACCACCTCCACCTGAGCTCCTCATTCCCCCATCTCCTTAGGAGTTTAGGTTAGTGCTGAGGCTCCAGGTTCCCCTGTATCATGAAGTTAAGTACAATGTAAGCCATTTTACCACTAATCTCCGATCCTGCATTCAGGGCTTGTTTAGAACTACAGGTTCTTTCCCGCTTCTCCCACAACCCACATCCTTTCCTCCAACCCACCTCCTGCCCACCGGGCAAGTCGACAGGACTGAGGTAAGGCCTGGGAAAGACAGTCTACAGACACTCCAGATGATTTGAAAATTAAGGATGCCCTTTGAGCATCCCCGTGATGATAATACTAAAATAGGTACTACAAATTATTTGTCAACAGTGTGTAGGTCTGACTTGCATTTGTGTTAATTTACGTGTCAGTTACATGCCTGAGAGAAAAGGACTTGTCTTGCCTCAGGGGCACAGGTTCAGAAATCTCACATGGATTGTGTAAATAAAGTTTCTGTGGTGTTTGAAAAAAAAAAAGAAAAGAAAATCAAGGATGGCTCCACCATATTGGAACCTCAATTATTTACCACTGGCTAGAGCTGGTGTTAAACTAAACACAAGGCTTCTTGCTATCATCTATCAGGTAGACTTCAGGCACTCATCTGACCAAGTAAGAAAACGGGGAATTAAAACTCTGTTAAACAACAGAAAGAAAATTCAGAGCCAAATACACACTAGAACCTTAGTTAAGGGATTTCTCTCAATTTAGAGTTGAACTATTCTAATACAAAAACAGCAAATACTGATAGACCATACTCTTCACACAGCTGCTACTCAGGAAAAATCGAGTATTTCTTTCCAAGTCATCTGAAAACCAAATACTCCACTGTCTCAACCCTTTTAACAGAAAAGCCTCTCCCACACTTTGCAAGAGGCAAAGTGATGCCCTCCTCTGACTCCGCCTTCCCTTATAAATTCCTCTAAAGAAGTATTCTGTAGAAAAACAAACTTTTATAAAGCCTGATAAGAGAATAAAATCTCGGCCCTGCCACTCTACCAGCTGTGTTAATTCTTTATTTGCTCGCGGGATTATGAGGTATGGTGCCCAATCTGCCCTTTACAGATTACTTCCCCTTCCCGACACGCCCCTCCCGAGAAAGAGGCCACAGCGGGCTCACGGAGAGCTGGGCCGGGGCTGGTCACTGAGGACCCGCGGCGAGGTGGCACGACGAGAAGCGAAGACTGGACGGCGCGGGTACGGGGAAGAGAGAGAGGAGGGACGCGTGAGAAGAGGGGGTGAGGCAGGGGAGGCACAAGAGGCCCGCACGGCCTCCGCACCTGAGGATGCGCGGCCGGAATCGCAGCTCTGAAACGCGAGAAGCCCAGAGGTCGGTCATTACCTGCGCCGGAGCAGCCGCGACGGGGCCAGGACCGCAGTGAGCTCTTCGTAGCTGCGGCCGCCCGCTGGCGGAGTCCACGCTTGCCCACAGCCCCAGCCTCTCTGCGCCCAGCCTCGCCACGCCATCTTCCCAACCTCTGCCCCACCATGGCCCGACCTTACCAACCCCAGCCGGAAACCACTTCCGGGGCGAGGGAGAACCATAGAGTGCCGAGGAGCAGCCTAGAGCGCCCCCGTGCGGCGAAGCCCAGGTTCGACCTACGGAGAGACTAGGACCCGCAAGCCGACAGTCAGTCTCCTGGCACCGCTCAGTCTGGACCTGGGAGGATCGTGGTCTAGCGCCCGGGCCTACAGCCTACAGGCCGAGGGGAAAACGAGCAGGGAAAACGAATTTATTGAATGATGCCATGGACCAGGCACTTTACCTAAGTTACTGCATGTATTACTTAAAATTACTGCAAAACACTTAAGATAGATGTTATTACTGTTGTTGGTTTGTTGTTTTTTACCGAAGGGAAGTGAGTGGAGGAACCAATATTGCAACCCAAGTTTTCTTAAATTACTACTCTTTTTACTGCACTTCACCATTTCATGTTATGTTACACTGAAGAGTTTGTGCATGTAACAAAAGGTCCAAATCTGGCATGAAAATCTAGATTCTAAATAAAACTCAAACTTCCTGATCAGCTCTTTCCCACCTGTCAACTTTATTTTCTGCCACTCCATCCCTCCCTCTTACCCTAGCTGTGATCATACTGAATCATCTGCAGTTTCTGAAAAGCACAACTTTTCCAGTTCCTCCTTTTCTGGAGTTCGTATTACCATCCTCACTGCCCAAACCACCTTTCCCTTCTCTTCCTACCTAAATAATTTGTCCTTCAGACCAACTTGGAGCATCACCTCTTCTAGGAAGCTGTAGGAAAAAGTTCTCCTCCATCCTGGCCAGGTCTGAAAGTTAAAGTGACAAACACATTAACAGGACAAAAGCACACCAATTTTATTAAATTTTTACATGCTCATGGAAGTCTTCAGAAAGGAATGAAGATCAGAAGAGGCTAGAACAGGAAGTTTTTATACCTTTTCTACAAAGAAACAGGGCTTCCCTGGTGGCTCAGCAGTAAAGAATCCACCTGCCAATGCAGGAGAGGTGAATTTGATTCCTGAGTTGGGAAGATCCCCTAGAGAAGGAAATGGCAACCCATTCCAGTGTTCTCCCTGGGAAATCCCATGGACAGAGGAGCCTGACAAGGATGCAGTCCACTGGACACAAAGAGTCACATGCAGTTTAGCGACTAACACAACACAGCAACAACTACAAAGAAACAATCTGTGAAGAACTATCCAGATGATGGGGCTTGGGCTAGGGGTAGTCCAACCAGGATTAGGTAGTGCTTATCTTCCTTAGTAGGAAGAGAAATGTTAGGTTAACAGAGTTTGTTGCAGATTGCATCAGTGTCTCTTGTTGAACAATAATATTAATAATTATTAGTAATAAATACTCATAATAATCAATATGGAGGCTGCAAAGAACAAAGAGCTTTATTTAGGGTCTCAAGAATTGCAATTCAGAGGCACAGATTAGGGTAAAACGAAACATCTTCCAGGTAAGAGAAGGAATCAGAGGCCTATAAAGGCAAAAACCGCAAGGTTGTTCAAGAATTAGAGAGTTCCCTGGTGGCCTAGTGGTTAGGATTCTGGGTTTTCAGTGCCATGACTTGGGTTCAACACCTGGTTGGGGAACTGAGATTTTCCCCAATAAGGCAATTTTCCTAAAGGGATGGACTCTTGCTAGTTATTTTAGGGTAAGAGTTTAATAAACAGGTAAGCTGTCATGAGTTAATTTTAGGCTGAGTCAAATAATTGTCTTGAGTTTCTGGAACATTGAATAGATCTTCTGGATCCTGCCATTAAGACAATAAGTTGTCCAAAGATCAGATTCTTTGGCTAAGAAGAATCTGAGAAGGCTGAAAAGTGCATAGGTCACACTTCCTCAATGATTTCCCAACTCTCTAAACTATAGAGGTCTCTTAGCAATACTGAATCCATTTTGATTTTACTTTCACATTGGTCTAGTCTTTGGACTGATAAGGATCTGTCTCCTTGAAAGGAAACATTTATTTTCTGCCTTTAGAAAGAAAAAGAGGGGGGCAGGGTCTGCATTTGCTGCTGCTTTTATGTTATATTTTATATTTGCATTTACTGCTTCTTAATTGCCTTCAGCTCAAAATAACTTTTATGTCAAAGAGTCATATTTAGAGGTGACATTTTGGTTCCCATTAAGTCCTTCCTCTTAGACCTTCACTCTGATTTAGGTGACCTTGAGTGCTGTAATAACACCACATTCAATCTATAAATACTTATTAAACACATAATGCCAGGCAGTATAGGCTTCCCTGATAGCTCAGTTGGTAAAGAATCTGCCTGCAAGGAAGGAGACCCCGGTTTGATTCCTGGGTTGGGAAGATCCACTGGAGAAGAGATAGGCTACCCACTCCAGTATTCCTGCACTTCCCTTGTGGCTCAGCTGGTAAAGCCAGGCAGTATACTAAATCTGGGATATATTTTAGAAGACACTATCTCTGACCTCACAGAGATCCTGCTCTACTGAGGAAAAAAGAAGCAAGGCAATAAACAGGCAATTACAATACATTGGAAGAAGTGCTATGGTCAGAGAAGGAGAAGGCTCTCTGGGGGTTTAGAGGATGGAGAAATAATGCAGTCAAGGGATAAGAAATGGGAGGTAGGGCAGAAGGCTTCCCAGAGAAAATGATGGAGTTTACCAGGAGGAGAGAAGGGCTGAAATATTCTAGGTAGAGAGAATAGCATTTGTGATGTCTTCCAGGGCATGCCTTACTTTAAAAACTAAAATAAATTAACCTTGCTTTTGTCAGTTCAGTTCAGTTCAGTCTCTCAGTCATTTCCGATGCTTTGAGACTCCATGGACTGCAGCACATCAGGCTTCCCTGTCCGTCACCAATTCCCAGAGATTGCTCAAACTCATGTCTATCAAGTCAGTGATGCCATCCAACCATCTCATCCTCTGTTGTCCCCTTCTCCTCCTGCCTTCAATCTTTCCCAGCATCAGGGTCTTTTCCAGTGAGTCAGTTCTTCACATCAGGTGGCCAAAATATTGGAGCTTCAGCTTCAGCATCAATCCTTCCAATGAATATTCAGGACTGATTTCCTTTAGGATTGACTCGTTTGATCTCCTTGCGGTCCAAAGTACTCTCAAGAATCTTCTCCAACACCACAGTTCAAAAGCATCAATTCTTCAGCTCTCAGTTTTCTTTATGGTCCAACTCTCACATCCATACACGACTACGGGAAAAACCATAGCTTTGACAAGATGGGCCTTTGTTGGCAAAGTAATGTTTCTGCTTTTTAATATGCTGTCTAGGTTTGTCATAGCTTTTCTTCCAAGGAGCAAGTGTCTTTTAATTTCATGGCTGCAGTCACCATCTGCAGTGATTTTGGAGCCCAAGAAAATAAAGTCTGTCACTGTTTCCATTGTTTCCCTATTTATTTGCCATGAAGTGATGGGACCAGATGCCATGAGCTTAGTTTTTTGAATGTTGAGTTTTAAGCCAACTTTTTCACTCTCCTCTTTCACTTTCATCAAGAGACTCTTTAGTTCCTCTTCACTTTCTGCCATAAGGGTGGTGTCATCTGCATATCTGAGGTTATTGATATTTCTCCCTGCAATCTTGATTCCAGCTTGTGCTTTATCCAGCAAGGTGACATACTCCTTTCCCAGTTTGAAACAAGTCAGTTGTTCCATGTCTGGTTCCAACTGTGTCCTCTTGACCTGCATACAGATTTCTCAGGAGGCCAGTAAGCAATCTTAGAGGCTGCTGGGTCACAAACAGCTGCCAGCCCTGTGAGGGGGTCATCCAGGCAAGAGAACTCTAGGCTTTTTGCCACTTTCTGGGACCCTGCATGCCCAATGGGGCCCATTCTGGACTCCCCAGGCCCTGGGTATGGTTCCACACAGAAAATAACATGTCTGCAAGAAAGTTTCAAGATCTCAAAAAGCCTGTAAGAGAATAGTGCTCAGTCATAAAAAGGAATGAAATATTGCCATTTGCAGCAACATAGATGGACCTAGAGATTATCTTACCAAGTGAAGTCAGATAAAGAGAAATACATGATATTACTTGTATGTGGAATCTAAAAAAAGCGATACAAATGAACTTATTTACAAAACAGAAACAGACTGAAGAGACACAGAAACAAATTCATGGTTACCAAGTGGGAACGGGGGAGGAAAGGATAAATTAAGACCTTGGGATTAACACATACATACTACTATATACATATAATAATCAACAAGGACCTAGTGTATAGTACAGGGAACTAGATTCAATATATTGTGATAACCTATAATGTGATCATCTTTTTTCAGAAAAGAATCTGAGAAAAATATATATATACACACATATATGGGCTTCCCATGCAGTCCATGGGATCGCAAAGAGTCGGACATAACTGAGCAACTGAACTGAACTGATGGGCTTTCCAGGCACCATAGCGGTAAAGTATCCGCCTGCCAACACAGGAGACGCGGTTTCGATCCCTGCTTTGGGAAGATCCTCTGGAGTAGGAAATGGCAGCCACTCCAGTATTCTTGCCTGGGAAATTCCATAGACAGAGGAGCCTGATGGGCTACAGTCCATGGAGTCGCAAAGAGTCAGATACAGCTGAGCACGCACACAGGCACTCACACATACTGAGTCATTTTGCAGTACATACGAAACGTTGTATATCAACTGCACTTCAATTTTCAAAAAAGAAGGAAAAAAAAGCCTAGAAGAACTTGTACATTTGCTTGCAGAAAAACTAGAGGCTAATTAATACAAGTTTCCTCATTTCAGGCTGCAATTTTCCCAGCTCAGTTTAACAGATGTGGATGAAAAAATTAATAGTCGATCTAAGAAAGGAATGGAAACTTTTATTAGAGCCAATCTGAGGATTCTAACCTGGGAGACAGTCTTTCAGAAAGCTCTGAGGACTTTCCACCCGTTAGAGGTCAAAGCATAGTTATGTAAGCTTTTGAGACAAATATACATCAAATGATGTATTATTGACAATTTACATAGTGCAGATCTGCACCTATGAAGGGAGTTGTGGGTCCTGTGTCCTTATGGCCCTTTACAAGATTAAGAAGGACAGCTATCTCTTAAGGAGGTCTGGTTACTGCCGACGCACCACACACTCTCAAGGGGAGTGGGGAGACTGAAAGCTGCAAGGAAATTTTTTGGTTAAATTTTTTCCTGTCTTGCCGTAAAATAGGAATTTTATTTAATCACAGTGATGACTGATATGCTACTAATTAGAAATGTTGGTTCATTTTGTCCACTGGAAAAAACACAAGATAAGAGCAGTGAGTTTCCGTTTTATTCAGGGACAGTACTGAGGACTGTGGCCCAGAAGACAGCCTCTCAGAGAGCCTCAAGGAACTGCTCCTAACAGGTAGGGGAGGGGTCAGTATGTACACGCATTTTTTTGTGGGAAATTGTGTGTGCACGCACACGCTCAGTTGTGTCCAACTCTTTGCGACCCTGTGGACTGTAGTCTGCCAGGCTCCTCTGTCTATGGAATATTCCAAGCAAGAATACTGGAGCAGTTTGCCATTTCCTACTCCAGGGATCTTCCTGACCCAAGCGTCGAACTCGCCTCCCGGACATTGCAGGTGGATTCTTTACCCCTGAGCTACTGGGGAAAACACAGGTAGTGAAGCAGGAAAAGTTTACTACTAATCAAAAAGAACAGATATCTCAAGGTAATGATTTTAGTGCTTATCTGTCTATGTAAGGGAAGATGAAAGCATCTGGGGTCATTGAAATCCTTCCTTAGATATGCATCTTAACTACCTAGGGGCCCTTACATCCGAAAGGCAGAATGCATCCTCCTGTTTTTCTATCCTGAATTCCCCTCAGGGTGCACTGTCACTGGTGACTGCACTACCCACTGTAAGTGGGTCTTGACTTAACCCTTTATATAAGGAGATGATGAGTGACACTTTTTGTTCTTTTTAAAATAATTTTATTGGGTATAGTTAATTTGCAATGTTGTGTTAGTTTCAGGTGTTCAGCAAAGTGAATCACCCTTATACATATATCCACTTTTTTTTAGATTGTTTTCCCATACAGACCATTGCAGAGTACTGACTTCACTGTGATATACAGCAGGTTCTTATTAGCTATCTATTTTATAAATTGTACTATATATATGTCACTCCCAATCTCCCAATTTATCCTCCCCACCACCTTATCCCCTGGTAACCATAAGTTTTCTATATCTGTACTTTGTTTACCAGTCATAGGTACATCTTTTAAATAAGTCAAAGGATAAAAGATATTTCTTTCTTAGAAGTCAGATTTATTCAGATATGATTTATATACAACATTCACCCTTGTAAGTATGCAGTTTAGTGATTTTTGACAAACACATTCAGTTGTGTAACTGTCACCATAATCAAGATACAGAACATTCCCCTCACCCCAAAAAGTTCCCTTGTGTCCCTTTATAGTCAACCCATAACCCTACTCCCAGACCTTGCCAACCACTTATGTTTTATGTCCTATAGTTTTGCCTTTCCAAGAATATCATAGAAATGGAATCATATAGTATGTTTTGTTGTGAATATATATTTTCATTTCTTTTCGTTAAATAGCTAGGGGTGAAACAGCTGGATTGTATGGTATAATGTTTAATTATACCAGAAATTGCCCATGTGATTGAACCATTTTACATTCCCATCATCAGTGTGTGAGAATTCCAGTACTTAGGTTCAAGACTTTGTTTTTAGCAATACAAATAGGTGTGTAGTGGTATCTCATTTTGACTTTAATTTGAATTTTCTAATCAAATTATTCTAATCAAATTCTAATCAAGTTATTTTAATAGGCAATATTTGTCTAGAGACACAGTGGGGTGTTTTGTTTGTTTTTTGGCTGTGCCACGAGGCATGCAGAATCTTGGTTACCAGATCAGGGATTGAACAGATGCCCCCTGCAGTGGAAACATGGAGTCCTAACCACAGGCCAACCAGGGAAGTCCCTGGAAACACAATGTTTTAAAACTTGAGGCATCCTAGGTTGCTGGGGAGATCTTTCCCAGTCATGTGGCTGCAGGGGCATGCACTTCTTGCCTCTGGTCAGGAGAGGGCAGGAGAGGACAGAAAATGAGCTTTCCAGGTTTTGACTGTCAGGGGCTGCATCAATAGTATTGAGATGCATTACTGCATTTAAATGGCAACCCACTCCAGTACTCTTGCCTGGAGAATCCCATGGAGGGAGGAGCCTGGTAGGCTACAGTCCATGGGGTCGCAAAGAGTCAGACACGACTGAGCGACTTCACTCACTGCATTTATGGTTTTTCTCTCTGAACTCCTGAGAGGCTACCTCGTGAGACTTGACTCCCCAGATTAATCTTGTGACGTGATTCAAGGCCAAACCTCTTAACCAACCTTATAAAATCCTAGGGACTGAGCTACCAAAACTGAACCACATTGGTAGAATCCTTAATAAGTATACCCTCCAATGTCACACATCAGAGCTTGTGTTAGGGAGAACCACAGGCCACTAAGCTGGTAAACTCTGTTCTTCTCCAACTTTTCAGGAGCTGAGAGAGACTGAGGCAGGTCTTTGTGGGGGACAAGCCTCCACACTCCGGTCTGCTACAGGACCTCCTCTCTAGGACCTGGATGGGGGCAGTTTAGACGGGGCACGGCATAGATCTTCTGGGGCTGGGGCTGCCGGGTGCCCCCAAAGTTGTACTCCAGCCTGAGCCCTGGGCTCTGTCCTGGCAGCTGGAACGAAAAGGTCCTGAGGAGGATGGCAAACATCAGCAAGAGCTTCATCCGAGCCAGCTGGTCCCCTAGGCACACCTGATGCCCTGGAAGCAGAAGGAAAGGTCATGAGGTAGCAGGTAGTCCTGCAGTGGTCCCATCACACCCACCACCCACGACCAGTGCTACACCCCATACCTGCGGAGAATGGCAGGAAGACTTCCTTGACCACAAAGTTTCCATTCTTGTCCAGGAAGTGGCCAGGGTTGAACTGTCAGGGGGTCTCCCAACTCTCAGGGGCACAGGACACAGAGGCCAGGTTGGGCAATAGGATGGTGCCCTGCAGAGATGAGCTGGTGTAGCTCAAGGAGCTTAGTTGACCCAGCACCCAACCCTGATGCTGGGCTGACACGAGCTCAGAGAACACTAGGTATGCAGGTGAGAGTCATCTAGGGCCAGGGAGCCCCAAAGAGATTCAGCAGAGAGACCCTGACAGCAGTGAAGTTGCTGGGCATTACTCTCTTGGCTAAGGGGCACCCACCTCCATCCTAAAGACTCCCAGCCCGGGCTAGAGACACAGTTCCCGCCTCCGAGGAAGAGGGCCAGTGGCTGGTGGGCATGACCAGAGGGGACCAAGTCCTTGAGCAGGGCAACAAACAGTGGTGGTGTGTGTGAGAGAGACTGTGTGTGTGCGTGAGAGAGAGAGGAGAAATGGAATGGCAGACAGACAAAGCGTAAGGAAGACTGACTAAGGAGGCAGAGAGAGAAGAAGAGACAGAAAGTTTCACTCCTTAGAATTAGGGAGAGAGGGTGATCTCTAACCCTAACCCAAGCCCTCACTCTACCGCAAAGAAGAGTGACTGGAAAGAGAATCAGACTGATCAGATGGGAGCAGATGGGAGCCCACGCCTCCTGTTGGTGACTTCTGCTCCACACCTCACAGGCCCTGGGCTGAGCAAGAGGCCCAAGGGGAGGCAGGAAGGGGTTTGCTGTGGCCGCGGGACCTGGGACACACAGCCCCAGGGCTCTGAAGCAGGCCTCTTATTCTGCGGCTCCTTAACCAACACCAGAGAATCAAATTGGTCACCCCTGGTGGACTAGAGAACTGGCCACATGATTCTTAGCTTTGACAAAGACATCTTGAAATTAAAGACAAAACCCCAGCAGTTTGAAGCCTGCACATCAAAGAGAAGCCAATGAGGAATGCAGAAAAGAGATAACATGTATCTTTTCAGAAGCCCTCTCCCCTCTTTTTTTAGTTGATCTACTGAAGCCTAAAGGGAGGGGCCTGACCCTAGCCATCCAGACCGACAGGTACCCAGGCCTCTTCACTCCACGGCTTTAGGCAGAGGCTTTTACATGGGAAGCACATGTTCCTGCTGCTGCCTGAGCAAGCTGTTTCCTAGTTATCGTCCTGGGACTTCCACCCCACACTCTGTTTTCCCTCCCTGGGATAAAGAAACCTCTGTGTTACGGCAGTTCTTAACAATCTCCTTTGGATGCAAAGGCTCTGGGCAAGATGCTCTTTTCCCTTCAGAGTTATTTATGTCCTGTTCTGGGTGATGTTCTGGACTTCTTGCAAAGTGACTGAGCGACCTTAACTCGTGGGACTGGCTCAGACATAGCCAGTACTCAACAAGGGCAACCCTCCCTCTCCTCCAAATTATAGAACCATCTGCCTGCTGGGTACCTCCTGAGGACTCTAGCCCAACTTCTTCCCTGTAAATGGCAGATTGGAGTTTATAATCAAGTAGAATGTCTGAGGAAATGGGCTTGAAGTGCCATCTCTGTATTAGGGGCCATTGCTGTTATCACTGTCACTTGACTGTTGGAATGGTTAAGAACAGTTTAGGAATATCTGTAACATTTAATGATCTACTGTCAAGCTTTAATTCTGCTTTCAGGAGACATCTCTTGCCCAAGCTGGGAAAGCTGGATATTGATTCCAGGCTGTTAATGGTTCCCTGGAGCTCTTATCACAGAAAAAACTCTTAGAATCAATTGGCAAGAATGGGCTATTAATAAGGAAATTTCTAATCCCAGATGGCATAAAACAGAGCTGAATTCTAGTTCCCTCTTTGTCAACTTGACCTAATTTGGTATAACTCTTAGACCACCAGGGCCTGGGGCCTCCTACCAGACTAACAGCAGAATGAGTTGATGACATGATCCTATCCTTACAATCCAGGAGACATTTAACCTCTGAACATGATGATCAAATACTGCCAAAGACTGTTCAGTATTAGCCAACCTAACAGAACAACAGACAATGCAAAGCATCTCCATCCAACATGCTGGCTCATTTACTTTACTAAAATGGGGTTTTTGGAACAATATGAATGGCAGGGAGTATGATAAAAAGGACAAAAAAAAAGTTGGAATCAGAAGGGCATGAATTAAACTCAGTTAAGTTTCTTACTAACTGTATGTTCAGGGCAGTTACATGAGCTCTCATCAGCTATCTGTTTAAAAAAAGAATAACAATAGCAACAACATCAAAAGGACAGGATTATTATGAAGAAGAAAATGTATGGAGGCAGGGATCTCAAGTCTGATCAAATTAATAAGAATTTAATGATCACATCCTACCAGGCCCTTGCAATCAAATCTGCCCTGAACCACGGTTGTAAGAGTTGAACAAAGGATCTCATGATGGAGAAGATTGGGCTCCCATACCTTCTCTCTAGCCATCATTTCCATGGTGTACCATCTTGTACCATCAAGGCTTCTAGCAAGAACAGGCTGGAGCATCAGTGCTGAGCCAAAGCCCCTTTCTGAGTGAAGGCTTGGGGCTCTGATCATCACCTCCATGCACTGGGTGTCAAGATGAGAGACTCTGCCACATCGTCATTAAAATCGGCAGCCTTACCATCTGTGCTTCTTTAAAATGACACCCCACTCCCCAAATGATTCTTGGTGCCTGGCATCCACTCCCCGTGAAACCCTCTCTGCTTGAGGGTGGGCTGGCTCTAGTGACTCGCTTCTGGCAAATAGAATATGGCAAAAGTCTTGATATCATGTGGGATTAGGTTACAAAAAGACTAAGGCTTCTGTCTTCTCACTTGCTCTAATGGAGTTCAGCGGTTTTAAGCTCCCCTCTGTAGATTCCCAGTGTCAAGAAACTGAGGGCGGCCTCCAGCCAACTGCCCAGAATCAACTGAATCCTGAAGATGTGGGACCTCCCTATGGAGCCTTCAGGGAAGACTGCAGCTGCAGCCAAAAACTTCATCATAGCATCATGAGAGATACCGAATCAGAGCCATCCAGCTAAGCAGCACCTAGGCCCCTGACCCACAGACACTCAGATCTCTGACTCTCAGAAAAGCTATTGTTGTAAGTTGCTAAGTTTGGGGGTAATTTATTACACAACAAGAGAGGTAGGCTTCCCAGGTGGTGCTAGTGGTAAAGAATCCACCTGTCAATACAGGAGATATAAGAGACACAAGTTCAATCCCTGGGTTAGGAAGATCCTCTGGAGGAAGGCATGGTAACCCACTCCAGTATTCTTGCCTAGAGAATCCCAGGGACAGAGGAGCACGGTGGGCTACAGTCCATGGGGTCACAAAGAGTCGAACAGACTGAAGCAATGAGCATGCAAAGAGAGGTAGACAGTTAATTCAATAAACATCTTTTACTTAGGATCTGCATAGCAGTCAGTCATTGTGAAGACTGAATGCTGTAGTGGACACAAATCCCTTAACACAGTGAGGCTTGGCAGAGAGCAGGTTATTAGTTTTTAGAAATTATTAAAACCCATTTCATGTCAGAAACCTGTCTCAAGTTGGATCACCAGAGAGCTATAAACCTCAACTCTTATCTTTTTTTTTTTTTTACTCCATACAAAAATGTATTCATGTCAACTTTCATCATTTAAAATGAGTTGGAGGTAAGAAGCTACCATTTGGAAAAATATTCCTGTATCTTTTAAAAACTCCTACTTAAGGCACCACTCAATATATATTGTCTACTGGCCTTCAAAAGTGTTATGAATGATGACCTTCATAATAATTTCTTGGAGGGTTATAAGCTAAAGTTTTCCTCATACGGGTATGCTTGCTTTAATTACATGAGAGTCATAACTAATTTGGATTTCCTCTTTTGCCTTGACCCCAAGGTAGCTCAGACTCAAGTTTATGTACATATACAGTAGCTGTTTTCAACCTAAATAGTTTTTAACTTTATTTCTCTATCTCTTCTTATTCAGTACTTGTCCTCTAAAATCACTGAGGATGGTGACTGCAGCCATGAAATTAAAAGACGCTTGCTCCTTGGAAGGAAATCTATGACAAACCTAGACAGTATATTAAAAAGCAGAGACATTACTTTGCCAACAAAGGTCTGTATAGTCAAAGCTATGGTTTTTCCAGTAATCACATACAGATGTGAGAGTTGGACAGTAAAGAAGGCTGAGCACCGAAGAATTGATGCCTTCAAACTGTAGTGCTGGAGAAGACTCTTGAGAATCCCCTGGACTGCAAGGAGATCAATCAATCTTAAAGGAACTCAACCCTGAATATTCATTGGAAGGACTGCTGATGAAGCTGAAGTTCCAATACTTTGCTACCTGATGTGAAAAGCCAACTCATTAGAAAAGACCCTGATGCTGGGAAAGATCAAAGGCAAAAGGAGAAAGGGACGACAGAGGATGAGATGGTTGGATGACATCACCGGCTCAATGGTCATGACATGAAGGATTCAGAATTACATATTCAGCATAATCATAGATACATTTAAGAAATGTGGACAGAAAAGATTGGAAAGAAGAACATTAAAATATGTGCAGGGGTTACTTCTGAACAGTACAGAACATTTAAAAATATCCCTAAATGAGTATATTCTTTCACAATCATAACCCTCTTGTCTGGAATGCCATAGATAGGGATGGATGCATGGATGATTGACAGCCGGCAGACAGGCAGAAGCTGGAGCGGTGGCTGCCCCGCAAAAGGTGTATTCTGCAGGCGCTGGATCGGTCGTGAGGTCACACGGGGGCCACCTACCTTGGGCACAGGGTGGCCGTGCACGCGAGTGGAGGTCACGCACTGGCGCACGGCGCCCACCGTCACGCCGCTGCTGAGGCGCTGCGCGCCTGGAGGACAGCGCGGATGTAGAGCAGTCGCTGCGGTCCTCATAGCGGATGGCTCTGCAGGTGCCTCGCACGGCGTCCAGCTCTTGCTGCACCCTCTCTGCCGGCAGCTCCGCGTGGGTCCCAGGACGATGCTGCAGTTCAGCCTCCCGACCCTCCTGGTCCACACCCGGAGATAACCGCGGAGGCTCGGGGCTCCTGGGTCGCCCCACCTCACTCAGCCACCCTTGGTCCCAACAGTGACAGGCTCTCTCTAAGGCAGAGCTCCTGAACAAGATTTTGCAGGGTTTGCTTCTCCAGCGGTTCCAAGGGAAGGAGAAGGATTCATATGTGGTTACCCACTGTGTACCAGGTTTCCTATATGCAAGGAGTCCTATGGAGTAGGAACTGTCTTCTCCGTTTTACAGACAGGAAAACTGAGGCTGCAACCAGACAGGTACTCTGCTGAAGGTCACAAAACTGGTGGAACCAGGATGTGAACTTAGGTCATGGCTAGTCGGTCCCTGAGAGAACTCTAGCCACATTTTCTTTGTGATCTTGAGTGGGCATTAACACAGGGCCTAGCATTTAGAGGTACTGAATCAGTACTGAATGAGTGCAATAATACCGCCTCATCTCACACTGGTTTTAAGTGGTTGAATTACTTACCCAGGATTATTCACTAAGTAGCCAGGAATAGAAATCCCCTCCCTGCCCCCTCTCCCCCTTCTGATTCAAAGCCATGAACATTTCCCATATCACAGGGGTCAGAGCAGGCCCCTCTCCCAGGGCTACAGACCAAAGCCAGTGACAGGGGCCGGTGCCTTCAGCCCAGAGGCCCACAGCCCAGGGCAGTCAGTAGGGTGTACCCATTGGCCCCCTTACCCTGGATGGCTCCATGTTGGACCATGTAGATGAGCGCCCAGTACAGAGTGGTGGCCGTGGTGTTTGCCTTCCAGAAACAGGTCGACCACCACCTGGATCAGGTTTTCTTCATTGAATGTGGAGACAGGGCCGTCCGTGGCCTGGTGGGTAGGTGGTGGGGAGAGCCGCTCCAGGTCTGAAGCTCTCCTTTAACAGAGCCCTGGGGTCTCCCTGAGAGAGGCCTGGCCAGTCCCTAGACTTGTGACCAGAATTCTCTGGGTAGAGGGAACTGCCCCAGGGGTGCTGGCTCTGACATCAGCTAGGTCCCCTGCTTCCCACCCTACCCATGTCTGCAGGAGCCAGCGCTGGCCTGGGAGAAGAACGGAGGAAAAACCCAAACGGCTGCTACTTTGGCATGCTCTGAAAGATTTGAGGCCAGGGTGAGGAACTGAGTTCATGGCTTTGAAACGAGATGCAGCTGGGAAGACTGCCCCTCTGTACCTCCCCCCACCCGGCCCCTCCCCCTGCTCTGGCCCTCCCCCTCACCTCTGGCCCTCTGCAGCCCTTTCAGGCCTGCCTTGATGATCTGGGCCAGATAGTAGCTGATGAAGTCCTTGGGGGCCTCAGATGTCCTGAGTTTGTGCCTGCTGAGCTCCCGGTGGATATAGCCCCACACAGCCTTCTGGTACCTAAACATCTCCTGGTAGGGGCCAGGCAGGCAGCAGAAGGCCCAGGGGAACAGATCGTTTAGCTGTGGGGTAAGAGGCCCACCCAGGGGCCACTCAGGTGCCAGCACTGAGTCAGGGGAACTGAGAACGTTGCTGGGGATGCTGAAGGGGGCTGAGACCTCTGAGGTGGGCATCCCAGGAGGAACCCAGAAACAGGCCCTGTGGCCCTCCCCCTGCCTAAGTGACACTCACCCGGTTATGCCCTGGCTGAGGCCCATGCCCATATCGGACCCTCAGGGGTCCAACGACCCGCACACCTGCCTCCTTGAGCGCCAACTTAACCATTTGGTGCCGACAAAGGCCAGGCCAAAGTTGACGGTTTGAATCAGTTCCTGGAAGAAGGGATCCTCCGAGAGGAAGTGGCGGCTGAACACAAGGGCCCCAATGACTCTGGCTGTGGATATGACAATGGGTGAAAAGAAAGTGAAGTCACTCAGTCGTGTCCAACTCTTTGCAACCCCATGGACTGTAGCCTAACAGGCTCCTCCGTCCCTGGGATTGTCCAGGCAAGAATACTGGAGTGGGTTGCCATTTCCTTCTCCAGGAGATCTTCCCAACCCAAGGATTAAACCCAGGTCTCCTGCATTGTAGGCAGACGCTTTACCATCTGAGCCACCAGGGAAGCCGGGAAGACTATGGGTGCCTGAGGGTCAAAGGGTCCACCTGAGAGCAGAGGGGCGGGGCTCAGGGTGAAGAGGCAGAGAGCTCTGCCGTGAGCACGCTTCCAGTCTGTACACAGCTGCTCACTGCATTATTCATTCATTCTCAGTCCTCAGCTGTTCACTCAGAAAATGATCACTGAGCACCATCTACGGGCCAGGCTTGGTGATACAGGTGCTGGGTTTGCAAGGAGAGGGGTGGGAGACACACACCACTTTAAACACACTAGAATGTGGGGCAGGTGTGTCCCAGCTGGGAGCCAAGGACGCAGGGACCTGGGATTCGGGGAGGGCTGCTTAGCAGATGATGTCAGCCAGGTCTGAGAGGAGCTGGGGTTTCTCAGAGGGAGGGAAGGGATGTGGATTAGGATATTCTAGAGGAGGATGAGCATGTGCAAAGGGTCTGTGGTGTAAAAGGCCCAAGATGTTGGGGGGAGGACATTTCCCCATTTGTAGAGAAGGACTTCAGGCTTCCTCAAGGACTGGATATTCTGGGCCTGTGTCCACTCACCTGCCCACACTATAGAAATTTCCGATTTACTGATGTAGCATAAGTCCCCTCTTGGACCTGCAAAGGGTCCACTCCTCTACCCTTATGCGTGTGCACACACACACACACACACACACCCCACACATTCACGGTTCAGCCTCCCTGCAGGAGTGTGCTGTGTGCTGTGGGGATTGGGGGGCTGTCCAGGCCACTCCTCACCCTGTTCCCGCTGGAAGGCCTCGACCAGCTCTGCCGCCTCTTCCTGCAGCCTCAGCTCCAGCGCCAGTGGGCCTCGGCCCAGCCGCCGCAGACCAGGCAGAAGCATCTCTACTGCCGCCAAATGTGTGCCCATTGCTGCAGATGACCCCTGGACCGGGGGTGCGGCACATCCAGCAGTCCCTCCCAGCCTCCCTGGCCAAGGCCTCCCTGGCCAAGGCCGCCCGGCCCGCACCCCAGTGGGGAGGGCAGACCCCTGGCGGCCTTCCCAGTCAGCTCTGGGATGGTGCTCTGGCTGGCCAGCCGGCCAGTGAGGGGCATCTGTGGCTCGTGGGGTCCGTAAGCCTGGTGCCGTCCAGGTGGGCTCAGCTGTGCCCTCCTCCCAGGCTGCCAACCTGATTTTGCCTTTAAGAGTTCCCATAGGAACTGGAGGAGGAGATAAAGAAGGGAAGGGAGGACAGGGCCTGTAGGGGAGACAGGGGGCGAAGGGCGTTCTCTGAGCCAGGTGCTGTACTGGGCACCTTCGGCTGTGTGGCTCACTTAACCTCCGCCCAACCCTGTCCCTGGGAGGCGAGAGCAGTCAGTCTCCCCATCTAACAGACGGGTACACTGAGGGACAGAGAGTGAGTGCCTCATCTGGAGCAGAGCTGAGACTTGACCCAGGTCTTTTTAACTCCCGGAGCTGGTTCCTCCCCATGCCACCCCCGCCCCTCGCACAGGGTTATCTGAGGAGACCCGAGTCCTCCCAGCAGATTCCTTCATGCCAACAATTCTGGGTTACCCCACTGGAGCCCCGTGTGCAGTCCCCACCCAGCCACCCCATCCCCAGCAGGGAGAGCAGCCTTGCCTCTTTCTCCAACTAGGTCCTGAAAGAGTGGGGTGAGGGGCCGGCCTGAGAGCTTCTCTGAGTGGGAGACCGGGGCTTCCTTCACCGCCCAGAAGCCACTCAGCACCACCACCAGCACGGGGCCCACCCATACTGTGAACACGTGGCCGTGAGTCTGGGCCAGCTGCAAAGAGACGGGGTCCCAGGCTGCAGAGAAAGCTCAGCTGACCCCATTCCCTGCACCTTCCTTTTGGCATGAACCCCTTCTCACACCCAGTACTCACCTTCTCAGAGCGCTCGCCACCCATTCATCAGACAAGCCAAACCCCGGGTTCCCACAGTTGGAACTAGTGCTGGCGGGGATCACGTCACAGGCTCCCTGCGGGCTTAGCATAGTCAGGGCCCAGGACTTACACACGTGGTGTCTGATCGTTGAACCTCAACGACCCTGGGAGTTGGGTATGTTCCACCCATTTCACAGATGGTATTAAATTATCACTATACTTTCTCCAGAGCTTAGTGTCCAGAGTGGCCTTTACACAGGTTACTTTAGCTTTAGCGTACCATCAGTGTGGGTATGAGGTACCTATCATTATCTTTATTTTATGGCAATGGAGGCCAGGGAATTCCCTGGTGGTCCTGTGGTTAGGACTCCATGCTCTCACTGCTGGGGGCCAGGTTCAATTCCTGGTGGGGGAATGAAGATCCCATAAGCTGCTCAGCACAGCCAATAAAAAAAAGAAGAGAAAGAAAAGAAAATGGAGGCCAATAAAGAAGCAAAAGACCAGAACCTCACACCCAGGCCCCATGACTCTCAGTGCAGTGCTTTTTGGGGAGCCTGGGAATCATGGTCATCTCATATCTTCACCCAGAATTTTAAAGAATACTCAGTTGTCATCGATGAGAGCTGAGCGTTGTCATGGAGAAGGGAATTGTCTCCAGCCCTCTAGTTCTCATTGGAAGTATTCATTGGAAGGACTGATGCTGAAGGTGAAGCTCCAATACTTTGGCCACCTGTTGCGAAGAACTGACTCATTTGAAAAGACACTGATGCTGGGAAAGATTGAAGGCGGGAGGAGAGAGGGATGACAGAGGATGAGATGGTTGAATGGCATCACCGACTCAATGGACATGAGTTTGAGTAGGCTCCAGGAGCTGGTGATGGACAGGGAAGCCTGGCATGCTGTAGTTCATGGAGTCGCAAAGAATCGGACACGACTGAGCGACTAAACTGAACTGAACTGAACTCTAGTTCTCAGCAATAAATCAGTTTTGGCCTGGATTTCAAACCCTTCTCCTTGCAACAGCCCTTCTACTGATGGGATCCACCCAACCTGGAAAGGAAGGGCCTTAGTGCCACAGCGTTACTTGAGTGTACCCTTGGGGGTCCCAATTTCCCCAGTTCCCAACCCAAGTGGCTTTTCAGAAAATGGCTTCCAGCCACAAACAGCGCCCCCTTGGAGCAGAGTCTGGTGAAATAGTATTCTCCACCACGTTACATTGGCTGTGGAGCTCTGCCTCAGAATCCTCTTGGGTGAGCTCTGGGCAAAGTCCTTATGGTCAGTGTTTGCAGTCCCTCAACAACCCTGCACTGGATAGATGAGGAAACCAAGGCTCGAGGCCATAAAGCGAGTGAACGGCAGGAGCAGGATTCACCCTGATGTGTGTCTGAGCCCAATTCCTTACTTCTAGTGTCCCTGGGCTGAGGGAGAGGGTCCATGAGCCCACCCCTCCGGAGGGCCTCCAACTCAGGATAGATTCCCTACCTGGAGCAGTGTTGCTGGGTGCAGCTGAAAGCTTAGTTGCCACAGGTTTCCAAGGATGGGGAAGGAGATGGGACCAGGAGGAAGGTGGTTCCTTTCCCAGTCGATGGTGCTGAATTTCAGGAGCAGGAAGGAGGCGGCCAGTTAAGCCAGCCAACTGAGCAGGGGGGCACATCTCAGGCCTGGAACCCCTCTCCCCTTGTCCTCCAGCCCTGGCTGCAGTGCGCCCCAGCTGTTTCTTTAGTCCTCCCTGGCCATCCTCCTCTCTCCACTGCCTGACCTCTGCTTTTATGCCAGCACTCTCAGGCAGTGTCATGGAGGGAGGCAACCCCAGGAATCTTCTCACGATGGAATAAATCCATTTGGTCACACCGATCACACCCGGCCTGCTACTCAGCAGGGCCACAAGGCTCTGGCCTGCAACAGGTTGGGACACCTTCATTCCAGAGCAGCCTCATCCCTGGCCTGTGGAGCTCAGCCCCTCTCAGCTGACTGCCCAGGTCAATCCAAGAAAGACAGGGCAGTCACTGGCTGCGGCATGGTTTCCCCCCCAGGAGATGCTCTTCTGGCTCAGCACGCCACCAACTGGGCCTTGACTGTCTTGCTCCCCTCTGCCCAGGTGCTAAGCAGCCTCTCTGGAGGCCCCACCAACCTCCCAATCCCAGCTCCATCCTCTAGTCAGTTGGGACTCTTTACCTGCCCAGGGGTGACCACGTTTGTCACTTGTCGTGTTCTGTAACCTCTGCTTTTTTTTTTTTTTGTAACCTCTGCTTTTATCTCAGCTATCCTGGAGTCAGATGGTGGAGTCTAAATCCTAGTCTTCCCCTCACTAGGTGAGGACCTTGGGCAAGTTTTCAGCCTCCCCCTGCCTTGGTTTTCTCATTCATAGGATGGAGATGTTAATTTTAGGCTCTGCCTCAGAGAATTGTTGTGCCAGGTGAGGCAGGAGATAAATGGTACGCTCGAGTAAACTGAGGATAGTTTAATGAAGAGATGATGCAGGGACCTTAAATCAGGTGCTCTGTGAAAACCTAGAGGGGTGGGATGGGGTGGGAGGCAGGAAGGAGGTTCAAGATGGAGGGAACATATATATACCTATGGCTGACTCATGTTGATGTATGGCAGAAACCTACACAATATTATAAAGCAATTATCTTCCAGTTAAAAATAAATAAAAAGTTAAAAAAAGATTTACAAAAGTGTGTGGGCAGGGGTTAGGGGAATCACAAGGCACAGTGCAGTGCTCAGGGCAGCCACGTGGGGGAGTCCTGCCCACTAGAGCCCAGAGAGGAGAAGGGCCTTAAATAAAGGGTGCAGACTTTGAGTTCAGGAAGATGGAAAAGTTCTGGAGATGGATGGGGGAGATGGCTGCACAGCAGTGTGAATATACTTAATGCCACTGAAATGAACACTTAGAAGTGATTTAAATTGTAAGCTTTATGTTGTGTACATCTTACCCCAATTTAAAAAAAAAAAGTCAAGGGATGGAGATATGAGCAGATCCTGGGGCCCATCGTTTGGTGGAGACCCCCCAGCAATTCTTGGTGGGTCGTTGACCAGAGCTCTGGCCTTCAGTAGTGGGGTGTAGCTGGTTTATGGCAACCCTGCAGGAAATAAATATCCCATCCTCACTCTGCTCCACCCTCTGATGTCTATAAAGTAATGTGCCTCCCAGTTTCCCATTGGTCAAATCCAATTAAAAACTGTAGAGCCAGAAACCCAGTAGAAAATGTAAAATTGTGCTGCTGCTTTGGAAACAATCTAGTAGGTCCCCAAATGGTTCGCCATAGCTGTATGATCCAGCAAGTCCACTCCCTAGGTATATATACCCCAAAGAAATGAAAACATTTGTTCACACCAAGATGTGTACACAAGTGTTCATGGCGGCATCATTTGTACTGACCCAAAATGATGAATGGTCCATCAGTTGATGAATGGTCCTCAGACCTCACTCTGCACGTAGAAACCCTTCACTAACTCCGTCCCCACAGTCAGTGCTTCTTCATCTCTTATGCCTTCATTCACACAGTTCCCTCTGCCTGGAGGCCCTTCCCCCATGTCTCCTCCTCTGGAAGTTTCATCTATCTTCAAGGACTATCTCATCTGGATATGATGACAAGGATGCTCCCCCCACAGGGCTGTTAGGAGGATGAGCTGAGACAATGTGAGATGAAAGTGCTTGTGAATAATGTACATGCCAGTACAAATATTGTTACTGCTGCAGTTTCCACAAAACTATCGCCTTCTGCTTTTTATACATTGCCTTCCCCTCTCCAGCATGTCATGTTCCTTCTTTCTCAAATTATTGCTTAAGAGACTATACTTCTCTAAGTGCCTCTCGAACCAACCTCCCTAGTCTCTTATCTACTCCCTCCAGATACCCAACCATTGCCCACGATGGTCTTCATCTTGCTCTGGCTTGACTCCTTGGTTCTGCTAACTAAGTGGACATCCACTCCAGTTTTTCTACAATATGACATGTTCCTAAGGGCAGGTGCCTTATCACTCCCTCTTTGGGTTTCTCCAACAGTGTCACCTGATTGCTCAGAGTCCCGAGTTGCCATTAGGTGGTGTGGACTCACTAACAGAAGGACTGGCGGCCCCCGAGGCCAGTCCCATGGCACTTAACGTTCTTGTGTGTGAGCACACCAGCGTCCCCTGCATGGTGGGACAGCTCCTCCATGGTGGTCCTTCCACACACGTCTAGACTTCTGTTTCACTCCCTTCTCTCCCTACTGCAGTTAGGGGGAGGGCTTGGAGTACCTCACATGTAACCTAGTACTCCCTTCTGAGTGAATTCAGGTGGTTTTGGCAGTTTGGGCATGTGAGGGTGGTGTTCTGGGGGTGGCTGTGGTGGGTGGTGCTGGTGGTCATGAGGGTTTTAGTAGAGGCTTTTGCACAGATGCAGGGAGTTGGTCAGTGCCTGTGGTGGTGGCTCTGGTTTTGGAAATGGTGGTAGGATAGAAAAATGGGTCTGTCATCTGCCTTGTGACCCACTGACCACATTCCAGCTATATTCTGGGTCCAGTCAGGTCCAGATATATTCTGGGTGTCTTGGCCAGGAATGTTTCTCAGAGCCTCCTCGACATCAGATATATCCTTTGAAGGCTTTTATTTAAGAGACAGACAACCTCCCCCGATGGGAGATTGCCTGGCCAACATTCCTAAGTGTGTTGAACTTTGACAAACTCCCCTCCCTCCCCAGCTAACCCCCTGGCTCCTGAGGGGGGATGTGGCTCCTGGAAGAGACACACCCAGCAAGGGGCCCAGACTGCTGTCAGATTCTAGGCATGGCGGGCCCAGGGCACCAACCCCTTTCTCAGTGCTCAGCCAGGTCCTCAGTGTTGAGTTGTGGGGTGTGGGCTCCCCAGTAAGATGGAGGAAGGAAGTTCCCACTTAGAAGGAAGTTTCCACGCAGAGTGTCTGACCCTGTGGTAAACCACCCTCAAGTTGTACCTTCCTAGCTGGCCTCCATATGATTCCAGTCACCATCGCCACCCAGGCCATCAGGCTCCCTGTTTCCTTTTTAGAATTCTAAGCCAAGGGTGGACAAAACTCAGACTCCTGCCTCTTGTTCCTCTATGAACAACTCAAATCAGCTAAAGATGTCTTGGCTAAGCACCTTCCCTCTGTGAGGTGTTTGCACATCGAATCCCTAAACCAATTCTTTCTACAATACTATGGAGATGTTCCACTTAGCAATTAAGGTACGGAATCCCCAGAGAAAGAAAATCAAGCATGGCTTTCTTGACATAGAGAAACCAGTTTTGGCCTAAGCCATCTTATAGTCTAAGCCTGGCCACAACACTGGCCCTTGAATAGGTTTCAGTAATTAATGATCTACGGGGAACAAAAGAATACAGAAACAAACAAGTGTTATCAGGCAAGCGAAGTATAAATAGCAGTGGTAATATATGGGTTGTAAAGACTCCCAGCCCTGTGTCTCTGTTTTGATGGTAAACACTAGCCTGAGAGGCTCAACCACCAGATCAATGGAAGCCTGAGGGAACATGATGTTGCCCTTTCCTGACCCTCGTGACTTTAGTCAACTGAAGCTTGGACTCTGAGGACCACCCAAGCCCCTTCATGAATCTGCATGTATCCTTAGCTTAAATTTTCCCAGTCTTGCTCTTGAGGATACACTGCTTCAGGAAAGATTCCCCAGTGTTCTCCTTACTTCTGCAGTTAACACCTCCTTCTCCTCTCCTGCTCTTTGGCTTGGGTTGTATCTTTTGGCTCTACAGCCACCACAAGGCAAACACAGGTTGGGCTAATGTTTACTGCTTCTGCTTCAAGGATGAAGAAAGAAAGGATGAACAGATTTGCTCAAGAAAGTGGTAGGGCTACGATTCTAACCCAGGTTTCTGTCTCCAAGTTCAGTTTTCTTTTTCCACAGCTGCCTCCCATCTGGGAGGATGCCAACACACTCAAAATGAAGTTTATTAAAGACCAGGAGAAAAACAGAAGTGAGAATCTCTGAGCCAGTCACACTTCCAGAGGTCCTGATGCAGTTATAGAGGCCTCCCTCCCAGGACCAGGCTGGCCCCAGGCCTGCCTCTGCATCCTGTCTTATGCTGCACCCAGAAACCCTTTCTTTGGAACTAAGATGCCCTTTCCACTCACTCTTCCTTTCCCTGCATTCCCCCATACAGGGGGACCGCCTTCAAAGCCTTTTGAAGAAAAGTAGATAAGGACTATATATCACAGCCTCAGCTAAGGGGCCTGTGCCCCAGGCAGGAGCTATTTCCCAAAACAGACTGCTCCCTGCAATGTGACAGATGTCAGATAAAAGACTGCTTTCATCTCTAGATCCACCCAAACCCGGGCCTAACCTGCACTCAGTGCCTGGAGGGTGTTCCACTCCACAGACACACTCCACACACACCAGCAAGGTCTGGGCTATCTGTAGCCCCAGGCCCACCTCTCCCTCCACTCTAGAGGGGAGGAGACAAAAATAAAAAGGAACAGAGACCACAAGATATAAAAGAAATGGGAAGAGGTGAGGGAGGAGAGGTCCCTAAGTTTATCACTGTATACATGAACAAAGAGAGGGACTTGTGCTTCTTATATTTGTTTTGAATTTGCACAATGCTCCTAGTGCCCACTGAAAGTGAGTGGGAACAAATGCAGTGGGCTCTGGGCAGTTAGGGGAGGTCCCCAAAGAACTGGAACTATTTCTGGTAAAGGTTGGGAGACCCCCAGATCCCTAACTAAAGGAGGGTCAGACTCAAAGACCAGACCCAGGCAACCTGGGCAAAGGCCAGCCCTCAGGGATATGCCCTGCTTTGCATGTTATAATAATAATAATAATGTCTCTTTCATTCTCCAAAGGTTCCCTGTCTGACTACTCCCCGCAAACAGCCTCCAGCCTCCAACTCTGAAAGTCTCCAGGCTTTGCAAGTGGGGAAATGATGACGTGACATCTCACTGCAATGAAGTCTCAGCCTTGAGAATACTACTCAGTGTTCCAGTTCCCACGGGGAGTTGCTTTCTTTCAACCTCAATTTGAAGAGGGTGAGTGAAGCTGCAAAAGACACTTCCATGCCACTGCTTGCCCAGGTGTAGGATCCCAGGGCTCAGGAGGAGGCTTGGTGTCTGAAGAGCATGGCAAAGGGCAGTCAATGCCCTCCTCACAGGAAAGCACATGCGCACACCCACATCCAGTACCCTCTGCCTCCACAGAGCTCCGGGAGCAGGTGAATTACTCACAAACTGGACCAATGTCTTTATTAGACTCAGCCTATTCCTTCCATGAAAACAAGATTTAGGAAAGTTTTTATTAAAAACACCAAATGTGTTTTAAGCAGTCAAAAGGAAAGATCCAAAATCTTATGAAGGACACTGGAAATGAACTGGGACAGGTGTCCTGACAGAGCCTGAGCTTCCTGTGAGCTGGAGTAAGAGTGGAGACACATTGTGCTCCAGAAACTCCATCGAGAAGCCGAGAGTCCTCCCAGTAGCAGATTCTGAAAGGGGTTTCCTGAGTCTGCTACCTAGACAAAGTTGTCAACAGAGATTTTCTGGAAGATGAGCAGCTTTCCTCATGGGCCCAACTCTGAGGGTGACTCCAGTACTGACCAAGGACAAAGTACTGAAAGCAGAGAGAGGTGGTCTCTCTGTGGGTACAAGGCGGCTCACCTCAGGCAGCGTGATTTACGGGGAAAACCTGGCCATACCTAGGGATGGGTGGTATCACTTATCTCAGGCAAGCTCCCTGCAATGTGTTGGCAAGCATTGTTTTCTTATCTACCTATGAATGCCAGTGGTTGTATCCCATGGTATGTGGCCAGGACAGAGTGCCTACAGTCCTGATCAACTGCTGAGCACCAAGGAAATAGGCACCAAGGCTCCTCTAGGCAAGTAAAGAATCTGCCTGCCAATGCAGGAGACACAGGAGATGTGGGTTTAATCCCTGGGTCGGAAAGGTCCCCTGGAGAAGGAAATGGCAACCCATTCCAGTATCCTTACCTGGAGAATGCCATGGACAGAGGAGCCTGGCAGGCTACAGTCCACGGGGTCACAAAGAGTTGGACACGACTGAAGTGACTCAGCACAGCATGGCTCTGGGGAAAACCCTTCCATTGATTGCTTCAAGATTTTGGCCTCTGTGAGGCAGCTTGGTGGGCTAGTCTGGACAGTTTGGGGCAGGGAACTCCTGTGGCTGGTCTCAGGGGGGACCCAGAGGCCTTTTTGGCACGGTCCTGGGCTCACATCCTTGTATTAGACATTTAGATCTTTCCACATTCAAGGTGAGAATGCATGGCCTCAAGGTAAAGAACAGTGCTGACAGAAGGAAAGGGTGTCTGTAGAGCCCAGGGCAGAGCTGGTCCAGGCACCTCCCCGGTGATGAAAGATGCTGGCTGCTCTTCGGTGCTGGCTGCCTGGAGCAAGAGCAGAGGATCCCAGAGGAGGGAGGGAGGGAAAAAGAGAGACAGAGAGACATTGTTTCTTCTTTTACAGCTAAACTCCCTATGTCTGTTTTTGATCTCCAGTGCTCAACAGATTTCCCAGTGGGGAGGGTGTGTGTGGGGGTGGGAAGAATCTGGTAGAAGCTTGAGTTCAGGTATTGGGACGCTGGGAGGGAAGAGCAGCCGGGTCAGTAACACGAGAATGAGAAGTGAGGGCTCGCGATCCTTGAGGGCTTGGAGGGAAGGTCTCTCACAGGCCCATGGGAAAGGGACACGTTTTCTGTCATCAGTGGTTAGACTGGCTCCCAGGACCGCAGCCTACTAGATTCTTTGTCCAGGACACAAAGGAAGCTCAGGCGCTGTCAGGACATTTGTCCCAGGTCAGAACAGTGTCCCTCAGCCCCTAGAACCAACTGTTCTGGGCAAGATGAGTGTTTCTGCCCCAAAACAGAGTGCCCACAGTGTCTCCCTGGCTGGCACTGGGCCAGTCCCAGGTGAGAGGTGGGGCTTCTCTTCAGGAAGGGGGCTGTGGGAGACCAGTTCCCAGTGCTAACTGTTCTCACTTGGCAGCAGCTGGCTTCATCTTCCTATGCTGAATCCACCTGAGGGGGCGGGTGGGAGTTGGCCTGGGCTCAGGCAGGAGACAGCAGCAGGAGCGGGAGAAGCTCCCAGGGAAAGAGGTGACTGCCTGCCTACAGAAACACTTCATCCTCCTGGTGGGAGCTAGGAGGAGGGACGCAGTTCTGGAGCTATGCTTCAAGTGAGGTTACCAGAACCCAGGGTTTTCAGGGCGTATTTGATCAACAGTAACCAGAATTGGAAGGACTTCCCTGGTGGTTCAGTGGTTAGGACTCCGCACTTCCACTGCAGGGGGCAAGGGTTTGATCCCTGTTCAAGGAACTAAGATTCTGTGTGCTGGGTGGCCGTGACCAAAAAAAAAAGAATTGTAGCTGGAAGGAATCTTAGAGACCATATGGTCCAGCATGTGCATTTATTTCTGAAGCAACTGAGGCTTCACAAGCAATTGACTCACAATGTCAATTGTGAGATGAAAGAGGACCACCAGTAGTTGGAGTCAAACCATGTGGATTTGAATTCTGTGTAGTTTACCACATACTGCATGTGTGACCTGAGAGAACTTAATCTCCATGGACCTGTTCCTCATCAGAAAAATGTGTTTAATGACACCTATCCAGTATAATTGGAGAAGGAAATGGCAACCCACTCCAGTAATCTTGCCTGGGAAATCCCATGGACAGAGGAGCCTGGTGGGCTACAGTCCATGGAGTCTGAAGTCAGACACGACTTAGCAACTAGACTACTACCACCACCACCCAGTATAATAACTGAGAAAGTTAAATAAGGTCATGTTGCAGGTGCCTCTGCAGTGCTTGGCACACTGGTGCTCAGATAATCTGAGTACTCTCGCTCCCAGTCGAAGGTGAAAACATTGATAGGTTATAAAGATCATTATGTTTAAAACCTTAATTAAAACATGATAAATCAATACCTATTATGAAATAGAGGATTTTTTGAGACAAGTAGTTTGTTTCTATACCTTGAAACGGGCTTTGCCAGGTCACAAATTCCCTGCGGCCGAGGTGGCTAGGTGTTTTCCAAAGCTGCTTTGTCCTCAAAGCAGTTTTCAGCTCCTCGCCACACAGCTAGACACTGCCTGGCCTCCCTTGAAGCTAGGTGCAGCTACAGAAGCTGAGTTCTAACCAATGGAATTTGAGTGGAAGCAATATATACCATCCTTAGGCAGGGCCCACAAAAGCTTCCTGTTCAACATTCCATGCTCTTTCCTCTCTGGTTTACTAGCCTTACACAGAGGAGCTGGCTGAGGACTTTGAGGTCTAGAGGTCGGCAGAATGACTGGAGGGAGGAAGCCTGGGTTCAGAGTGACTACAGGAGCAGGACCCTCACTCCACAGCTCCAGGACAACACTGCTCTGGGACAGGTGTGGGGTCATGGTGATAAGTTGCTCAAAGCTTGGCTGGTTAGAGCAGTTAGCACACTCTATCTATTTGGATTCAGGGAATTATGAGCTGGGAGAGCACTAAATGGTGATGTGAAAATTGAAAATTTTTAAAAGGCACAGTTCCTAAGGCACTAGCCTAATGCATTCCCCTTTTGCCTGGCAAAGAAATAAAGCCACTCTTTTCTTCTCCATTAAAAAAAATAAATTTTAAGACAACATATGGAAAAATGAAAACGGAAACAACCCAAATATCCAACAAAATTGGATTGTTCATATGAATAGCGCATCAAAGTCATCTTCTCAGTAAGACTGGCCAGCTTCTCTAAAATTTTACCCTCTGGTGCCCTTCCCTGTTGTATTCTTTTTCTTCCTTATCATTATCTAATATTCCACATATCTTACTGATTACCAGTTCTCCCAATAAGATGTAAACTCCATGAGGGCAAGGATGTTTTCTGTTTTACTCACTATTGTATTATCACTTCTATCTCACGAAAGCTCCCTCTGATTGCTCTCAGGGCCTTCGGCCGATCCTTACCCTAAGCAATGCTGCCCGCTCCTCTCCGTTCCGCCCCCACTTGCTGGTGGCGGATGCGGGAGTCTGGGGTACTTTTCGGCTGGGAGTTGCTTTTAGGCACGTAATCTGTGGGTTTTATTTATTTTTCCTTCCAGTTAGGTTGCCCTCTGAGATTTGAAAACTTCCCCCAGACCCGCCAGTTCGAGGGTTTCCTGGTGTTTGGAAACTTTCTCTATTAAGACTCCCTTCCCGGGACGGGTCTCTCCCTAGCTCTTTTGTCTCTCTTTTTATCTTTTATATTTGTCCTACCTCCTTTCGAAGACAATGGACTGCTTTTCTGGGCGCCTGATGTCCTCTGCTAGCGATCAGAAGTTGTTTTGTGAAGTTTGCTCAGCGTTCAATTGTTCTTTCCATGAATTTGTAGGGGAGAAAGTGGTCTCCCCGTCCTATTCCTCCGCCATCTTGGCTCCTCCTTATTATCACTTCTTAGAACAGTGCTTGCCTTATACTATATGCTCAATAAGTATTTTTTGAATGAAACAAATAAATGAACCTCTACAAGAAAATGCTATAATACTATTAAAATCATGTTTCTGAAGAATATTTGACAAGAGAAAATATCCACAATATATTAGTTGAGATCATACAAACTGTATGTAAGTTATCCTAATTTTGTGTTTAATGAGTTCTATTTCAAATGAATAATGCTGTTATGTGTTTAGAAAAAACCTGGAAAAATATAGATCTAATTGTTAATAGTGGTTACTTACCTTCTTTGTAGGATGTGATTAAGATGCATTTCCACTGTCTATATTTTTTGTTTAAGTGCTTTTTTAATTTCTAACAAAAATGCATCCATAATATTTTTGATAACTTTTTTAAAAAGAAAAAAAATACATGTTTAGAAAAAGCTATAAAGAATACAAGGTAACACTGGTTATTTTGGGGTGATGGATGCTTCAGTAGTGTTGCAAAACCACCCCAAAATGTAATGGCTTTTAAAAAGTTAATTTTGCTGAGGAATCTGGGGACAATTCAGTGGGGTAGCTTGTCTCTAATCCACGAGGCATCAGCTGGGATGGGGGCTGGAGGTTTCACTCCCTAAATGGCCTCTTCACACACAAGTTGGATGCCTCAGTACTCCCTGGCCTCACTCTATCTCCACACGCTCCCTCATCCTCCAGGAACCTTCTGTGTGCTCTGTAAATCTCACAAAATGCTGGTCTCCCAATAGCTGCACTCCTGACACAGTGGCTGGCTTCCAAGAGGCAGGAAGCGTGAGCCTCTAGGCCACAAAGGGGCTCTGTGCAGAACCAGCAGAGAACCACCACATTCTGCAGGTTAAAGTCGTCACAGAGCCCACACTCAAGGGGGTGGAGAAACAGACCCCATCTCTTCATGGGACAGCGGCAAGGTCACAGGCCAGGAGAGCCCGTGAGATAGGAGACACTGCTACGGCCATGGTTGTAAAACATACTGCCATGGCAGGGTTCAGGCAATTTTGGGTTTCTTCACTGCATCTGTCTGCATTCTTCCAAATTTTGTAAAAGAAGCATGCATTACTTTTATAATCAGAAAAAAAAGAAAAAGCTCTTTAGAAAATATGGCACATGATCAGCAGGCAACCATCAGTGCAAGGTCAGTTTTCAGTAGCTGAGCCTTTCTGTGACCACTGCCCCCACACCCCATGGCTCATTTTCTTTCAGTCTGGGCCCTATTTCTAGGTGATCAATCAGGAAAGGGGTAGGAGAGGAGCGGTCACATCACTGAGCCACACCTCAAATGCTGGGCATTCTGACTTTCTGGTATTTCCCGTCATTCTATATAAGGCCTCTTTCCCTCAATGCCACTTCTTTGCCTTTGAAGAAATCAAATTCTTTTTTTGCCATGACCATAAAGAAAGTCTGTAACACTGACTTCTATTAACAAATATTCACTGAGGCACCATTCAAGAGACGGCTAAGTAGTGTGATACTTATTAAGCACCTTCTGTATGTAAAACATAATATTTAAGCCAGAAATTAAAAGGTATACAAAATGTACCTTATAATTAAGGGTATATTTAATAAGGTTATTTTCTGCCTTCAAGTTTATATTCATGGGATGAAATGTAAGGAAATAACCAGCTATAACATACAAAGCAAAAGGAAATAAACCTTAAAATAGATTTGTGAGCAAAGTGTTGTAGGAACCAAGAGGAACTTGGTTTTAAGAGAAAGGCTTTGTGCAAGGCATAGTATTCGAACTGAATTTAAGATTCCTCTGTTCATGGGATTCTCCAGGCAAGAATACTGGAGTGGGTAGATTCCCTTCTCTAGGAGATCTTCCTGACTCAAGGATGGAGCCCAGGTCGCCTGCATTGGAGGCAGATTCTTTACCATCTGAGCCACCAGAGAAGCCTACGAAGGAAAACATGGATTTGTTTGACGAGAGAAGATCAAGGGATTCCAGGCTGAGAAAATAGTAAAGATTTAGAGGTGTGAAAATATCGACTTGGGCTTCCCTGATGCTTCAGAATCCACCTGCCAATGCAGGAGACATGGGTTAGATCCCTGATCCCAGAAGATCCCACATGCCTTGAAGCAACCAAGCCTGTGAGCCACAACTACTTTTTTTTTTTTTTCGCCACAACTACTGAGCCTGCGCTGTTGAACCCAGGAGCTGCCCCCCACGTTCAGAAACTACTGAGGCTTGTGTGCCTAGAGCTGGTGCTCCAAAACAAGAGAAACCACCTCAGCGAGAAGCCTGTGCAGTGCAACTAGAGTAGCCCTCAATTGCTGCAACTAGAGAAAAGCCTTCACAGCAATGAAGACCCAACACAGCCAAAACTAAATAAAATTTAAAAAATAAAATATTGGCTTATTTTTAGGAATACTGAGTAGAAAAGGAGAGTTGGAGCCAGATAATGAATACCCTGACTGCCAAACTCAGGAATATAGGCCACTCTATAGGTAATTGTCTCCTGAAGACTTTTGGAAGGTAAAATATTTGATCAACTTGCATTTTGGTTTGTATTTTGGAAGTGGTATATACAGTGATTTGGAGAGGACAACTGAGGCAGGGAGACTAGCAATGAGGCTGTAACTACAAAATTAAAAAAAGAAAGGGAGGTGAGTCTAAATTATGGCAAAAGGAGAGAGAAGTGGGTGGTGATGGTGATGCATAGGACTGGAAGTGACTGGGTTTATTGGGAAGGAGGAGGAGAACTGATACAACTAAAGGCTTCTAGCCTGAAAGACTTAAGGAAGTCAGAGGAGCCACTAATTAAGACCAGGAACACTGATTTTCAAAAGGCTGTTTGAGGGGCTTGGGAGATGTTCAGTGGAGGCGCTCAGCAGGCAGCAGAGATTGGTCCTAAAGACAGGCCAAGCCCATAGTTGAAGGTCTGTCACTGGGCTGCTGGGAGTGAAAGAATCCAGGCAAGAAGAACAAAGGGAGAGGGGAGAAGGCAGGGCAATGCCTCCTCCTAAAGGAACAAAGCAGGTTACAGAGGTGGGAGGAGACCCAAGAGATAAAGAGAGAATAGAACTGAAGGAGGGGAAGTCAGTGTCACACGCAGCTGTGAGCTTTGCTAGGATGACCATGCAGGGCTCCTTCTGCCACCCTTGTTACCCTTCTTGGAGGGCAATTCCAGTGCATCCAAAAAAGTGGTTGCTTACCTCGATGCCATCCAAGAGAACTTTCCATAATGCTGAGAATGCTCTATTGAATATGTTTGTGTAGCCACAGGCCACAGATGGTGACAAAGCACTTGAAATGTGACAATTGAGGAACATTTTTAACTTAAGAGCTGAGCTCCTTAATCTTTAAGACACTGGTTTATAAAAAGGGCTGGGTTTAAGATACGATTTCTGATAGCTCAGCAGTTCAGTCACTCAGTCATGTCTGACTCTTTGCAACACGGAATTCATGATATCATGGAGGATATGTCTCTATGGTGTGGACACAAGCACAGAGATAACTAAAGAATGTGGTATGCTTGCAAAACATTTCTCAGTGGTTTTTTCTGGAAGATAAGATAGACATTATGCTCCCAATTTTTCTGAGGAAGAAGCTGAGATTCAGGCAGGAAGAGCAGCATGTCCAAGTTCCTATGGTCATCCATGGGAGGTGATGGATGGTCCTCCCAGTGCCTACAGTCAGTTATTCCTGTCACACCAAATGAAAGTCAGCGGACAAGAGCAATGGGAAAGGACATGCAGAAGGTGACTTAGATGGAGACAGTTGGATGGATGGAGACCCCAATAATGCCCATACAGTGGCTGTGAAGAGCCTGAAAGACCCAAATTGAACACAGATGAAGGAATTTGTATGCTTGAAACAGGGGAGCTGTGTGAAATTAGACTGAAAAGGTGAGCATGTGATTAACATCAGTGACAGACTGAGTCAGAGTACAAGTCAGGATGGATCAGGAAAATCCTGCAGGTAGTTAGATATTTGGGAGGTTCTTCCAATGTAATCCCAGCTTGAGGAGCTGAGGACCTGGGTTAGGGGCTGTTCAGTTCAGTTCAGTTGCTCAATCATGTCTGACTCTTTGTGACCCCATGGACCACAGCACACCAGACTTTCCTGTCCATCACCAATTCCCAGAGCTTGCTCAAACTCATGTCCATCAAGTCAGTGATGCCATCCAACCATCTCATCCTCTGTCATCCCCTTCTCCTCCTGCCTTCAATCTTTCCTAGCATCAGGGTCTTTTCCAATGAGTCAGTTCTTCACATCAGGTGGCCAAAGTATTGGAGCTTCAGCTTCAGCATCAGTCCTTCCAATGAGTATTCAGGACTGATTTCCTTTAGGACTGACTGGTTTGATCTCTTTGCAGTCCAAAGGACTCTCTCAAGAGTCTTCTCCAACACCACAGTTCAAAAGCATTAATTCTTCAGTGCTCAGCTTTCTTGTGGTCTAACTCTTACATCCATATGACTCCTGGAAAAACCATAGCTTTGACAAGATGGACCTTTGTTGGCAAAGTAATGTCTCTGCCTTTTATATGCTGTCTAGGTTTCTCAGATTTTTTTCCAAGGAGCAAGCATCTTTTAATTTCATGGCTGCACTCACCATCTGCAGTGATTTTGTAGCCCAAGAAAATAAAGTCTATCACTGTTTTCATCGTTTCCCCATCTATTTGCCATGAAGTGATGGGACCGAATGCCGTGATCTTCATTTTTTGAATGTTGAGTTTTAAGCCAGCTTTTTCACTCTCCTCTTTCACTTTCAAGAGGCTCTTTAATTCCTCTTTGCTTTTTGCCATAAGAGGTGGTGTTATCTGCATATCTGAGGTTATTGATGACTCAGCAGAACTGATACCAAAATAGTTTAAAAGCTTTCTGCATACAACATGACATATTGAGAAATGTTAGAATGAGTACCCTTCTGAATGGGCACTTAATTCTCAATAAATTAATCTGAATGAATTGGCTGAAAGAGCAATTACATTGTTTGGATTGCTGAGAACCCTCAAGAAACTGTTCATTTATAACATATTTCTCCACAACCATCGATCTCACTACAACCCTTCCCACTTCCAACTCTTATTAGCAGCACAGGAGCTTGATTTGGTGACCATGCCCAGGACACAGGCTGCAAGGACTTTGGCCCACCGTAGTGATTCAAGGCAAGGTGTACTCCATATCCCGTGCAACCAACCAGCTCCACTACTGGCCCCTCCCCTCTGTCACTTCACTGCTGGATATTCAGATCCAAGTTTCCGTGACTCCAAAGCCACTCAAAGACAGCTTATTCTCCTCCCAGAGAATTATTTTCCACACCAAGAGTTTTAGAAAATCCAAAATAATTTTATTCACTTTTTCAGATTTTTGCTTCCACAAGGTGTTCAGCAAACATGCTAAGGCGACAGAATGTCTAGTTGGTCACGACATGCAATGCTGACCATTCAACAGATGACAGCAGTGACCACGCCCACCTGAGCTACTGGCCCCACGGCACAATCAAGGTTGGCGGGAACACACCAAACCACACGGCAATCAGCAACCTGAGGTAGGTCTCTTTACAGTACAAAAACTTCTACACCAGTGTGAGACACTGATTAGCAAGAGCTGCTTAAAGTCGCGGACTTTGGAGAAAGGAAGAGACTCTGCGGCAACCGCAGGAAGAAAGGAAAACAGACCCACAAAATCCTGAACCCTGTCACTGAACTGTGGGGGTGTGGGGCCAGGCAAATAAAGAAGGACCATCGGGCCAAGCAGCAGTGGGCTCTGGGGCTTGGAACCAATGGTTTCAAGGAGCCAGAGAGCTCTGTGCATTGGCCAGCGTTGGGAACCTGAGGCAGTGGGACACTTGGAGCAGACTCAATGCTTGCTGAGAAGCAACAGCAGTAAAGAGGAAGGCAGGAGGGACACTCCCCCTTTGCCGAGGAAGGTTCTGTGATTCTCGTTCCCGGTGGAGGGAGAGGAGAGGGGTCTGGGACTTTGACCCACTGCTCTCCCAACAGAAACAGTGAGGTGACAACAGGACAGAAAGCAGGAGCCCTGAGAATTCACGGTGCTCTGCGCAGCTTCCGGTGGCCCCCGCTCTGCCCCACCCCAGGGTGGCTGCTGGGAAGGCAGCAGGGGGGCCGCTGGAGGGCCGGCTACTGCTACACTCCTTCCTTTCGGACACCCAGAAATCCTGGCACCGTGAAACAGCCAGCTGGGGAAGAACGCACGCTACCTTCCTATAGTCTAATAGCAAAACCAGACCTCTAGTGCAGCAGACTGTACAAAAATGATAGAAAGGAATCTGCACTGTTCTTAGCACAGTGCTTATTTTAATATAAAATAAACAGCTTACATTTTCACTGGAAATATAGGCTATGTACAGAATTATATATAGATATAGCTACACGTATAAAGCTTCATTATAGGCCTCTGATACATATATAATAACGGTTCCCTGAACCTTTTAGAGTGCAATTAAGAACAAAAACTAAATTTTGTTTACATGAATATGGAATAAATACAATAATCAAAATAGGACTCTCCCTAAAAGTGAAACACACAAGCCAATCCTGAACTGCTATGCGAAAGATAAAATCGGGAAAGGCAAGGTTTCGGCAGGAGGATGCGGTGAGGGGCCCGCCCCAGGCAGGGAATGGCAATGCTCCAAAGAAAAGAGACATGGGCAGTACTGGGGGAGTTAGCCCTTGACGGCGATCTTGTTCTCTGCAGCAGCAAACATGGCGTAGAACCGGGAGCTGTCGTTGGAAAGAAGGACTGATGGGGTGTCGAATTCCACCACCTACAGAGGAAGAAGACAGCATCGGAAGGTGACTCGGGGACACTCGGGGTGTCTTACAGGATCCACTGCTCAGGAAGAGGGGCAAAGTTCCAAACCCCCTGAGGATGGAATCAAGGTGGCAATCTGGCTAGCTCTGCCACGCCCACCTGGGTTCTCTCTCTTCAACTCAGTCAATTATCCATTCCCATGATGGACTACTAGGCAGTCACCAGAAATCACACTGCAGTAGAAAACTGAACAGTGTGCTGGCAGAACCTGTCTCCCAGACAGAGGCCACATACTCACTCCCCCAGGCTCCCTTGCTGCAGGGCAAAGGTATGTGATTGGACTCTGGCCAAGGAGCGATAAGAGGACATCTCCTGGGATGCTCCTAGGAAAGGCTATCCTGTCCAACAGAGACAGGCATAGGACAAAGTGTCTTCCTGGAGGCTGGCCATGTGATGGTATGAGGTTGGGTGCCAGAGCAGACACCCTGTACAGTAAGGAGGGAGGCAGACACTGGCTCTCTTATGGGATAGGCAGGGTTTAAGCAGGTCCACATGGAAGAGCAAGCAGAGGAAAGGGCATTTTAGGTAGATGGAACTGTATGAGTAAACACAAAGGTGGAAATGCTTAGGGGATCCAAGGTGGTTTATATCCAACAGCACTGCAAGGAAATAGCAGGAAATGAAAAAGCCTGGGGGCCAGTATGTGGGAAAGCTGAGAACAGCAAGAAGTTTGGCACCACTACATGACTGCAAAAAGCAGACGTGTGGTGGCTGGTCTCAACAGCTTTGGAAAACCCATGACTGAACTACAAGGTACACGTGCTCTCTGACCTAAGTCAAAGTGTTACTGTTCACAAGCAACAAAAGAACGGGTAGCGAAGCATAATGAGAACCCAACAGGCATGCTCCAGACTCAATCTCTTGATTGGGAGGACTGCATCCCATGCAAAAGGAACCAGGCTGGAGTCACTATGGCTGCTTATCTGAATGCTACCAGGGCCATTAGCCCAATCCTGCCAGGGGCCAGTTCTCCTCCCAGACAAGGCCACATGCCAAACCAAGGTCCCTTGGGGGCTCAGTACCTGCCCCTGGGCCAGCACCATAATCCTATCAGAGCCTAGGACTGTGTGTAGGCGATGGGCAATTGTCAGCATGGTGCAGTCAGCGAACGCTTCTCGGATGGTCTCTTGGATCAGTAAGTCTGTCTCGGTGTCCATGGCAGCTGTGGCTTCATCTAGAATCAGAATCTGCCGGGGAAGAGAGGAGAAAGAGGGATCCAACCAATTCCTTAAGCATTCTAGTTAATCTAGGTTTCACCAAAATGTGTTTTAGGATTTGAGTTTTTTTTGTTTTCTTTTTTTTAGGATTTGAGTTTTATATCATACATTGTTTTTTTCTAAATAGGTACACACAAATGTAAAAATACTGTTTTGTTTAGAACTGATATAACTTCAAATTTATATGTTTGCCTTGATTTCCACAAATACAAGAAATACTGATCTAATAAACTACTCGCCTCACTTGCTCTGTGACTCTGAACAGTGATTTTTCTGGACTTCCCTTTTCCAGTTTTATCATGAGGGGACTGTATCTGATGATCTGGACATGTCTTACAGTTTTAAAATCTTTTAAGTCTATGGCTTCCAATACTACAACTACTCACAGGACAGAAACAAGGTGCCCCTGGAAACTGAAGGCTCGAGGCCATTAAAAATAAAAACAAAAAAGCAAACGAAATATCCATATACCCAAATTGTGTCAGGGTTAAACATCTCTCGGCATTCTCTTAAAAAAAGTGCCACTGAGTGACTTCCCTGGTGGCTCAGTTGTAAAGAATCCACCTGCCAACACAGGAGACATGGGTTCAATCCCTGGTCCAGGAAGATGCCACACAGCAACTAAGCCCAAGTGCCACAACTACTGAGCCTGTACTCTAGAGCCCAGGAGCTGCAACTACTGAAGCCTGTGATCCCTAGAGTCCAAGCTCAACAGGGTTGTTGTTCAATCGCTCAGTTGTGTCCTTCTCTATGCAATTCCATGGACTGCAGCACGCCAGGCTTCCCTGTCCATCACCAACTCTCAGAGCTTGCTCAAACTCATGTCCATTGAGTCAGTGATGCCATCCAACCATCTCATCCTCTGTTGTCCCCTTCTCCTCCTGCCTTCAATCTTTCCCAGCATCAGGGTCTTTTTCAATGAGTCAGTTCTTCACATCAGGTGGCCAAAGTATTGGAGCTTCAGCTTCAGCATCCGTCCTCCCAATGAATATTCAGGACTGATTTCCTTTAGGATGGACTGGTTAGATCTCCTTGCGGCCCAAGGGACTCTCAAGAGTCTTCTCCAACACCACAGTTCAAAAGCATCAATTCTTCAGTGCCCAGCCTTCTTTATGGTCCAACTCTCACATCCATACATGACTACTAGAAAAACCATAGCTTTGACTAGATGGACCTTTGTCGGCAAAGTGATGTCTCTGCTTTTTAATATGCTGTCTAGGTTTGTCATAGCTTTTTTTCCAAGGAGCAGGCGTCTTTTAACTTCATGGCTGCAGTCACCATCTGCAGTGATTTTGTAGCCCAAGAAAATAAAAGTCTGTCACTCTTTCCATCATTTCCCCATCTATTTTCCATGAAGTGATGGGGCCAGATGCCACGATCTTAGTTTTTTGAATGTTGAGTTTTAAGCCACCACAGTGAGAAGCCCACACCCAAGCCCAGCAACAAAGATTCAGTGCAACCAAAAAAAAAAAAAGTGCCACTTGGCTCAGAGACAAGAATGCCTTTGGACCTTATGCCACATGCAATGGCTATTCCTCCATCTTCCTGTGCTTCTGCTGACCCCCTCCTCGGCCACCCACCAGACTGCCTTACCTTACAGTGACGGAGTAAGGCTCTAGCTATGCACATGAGCTGCCGTTCCCCCACTGAGAAGTTATCCCCATTCTCCATCACTTCAGATTCAAGTTTCAGAGGTAGCTGAGCAATCTAGGGAGAAAGCAAATAGAGATTAGAAGGGTTAAAGAAAAAAAAAAAAAACAACCCTAAATTTTGAAAGAAAGAAAACAAAGCTAAATTTTGTTAAAAACCCAGTGGCAAAAATAAATTATTCTTAAACAGATGAAAGAATTATTAGCCAAGAATCTGGCTGACCTAGAAAGAACATACAGGTGCGATGATCATGTAGCAGGACCACATTTTCTAGGCCATTCCATATTTCAACTAAACTATTTATTAGTTTCATGTCATCAAAATGTCCCAGAAATTCCAATATTTTTATGTCCTGAAATTCTGTCATTTTTGGTCCTGAAAATATGGTCATGCAATGAGAGATGGGGTAAATAAAACTACGCTCTTTCTGAAGGCCAAAGCTGTAGACCCACGGCTGTCAAACTTTTCTTCCTATAAACTATAGAACCTGTTCTTCAAATGAAATTGTTTGAAGAAGCCCAATAGAGAGGTCATGAAGGCAGAGCTGACTTAGTTGAATTTGGGCAGGAGATCCTGGGCTGGTATGCAGGAGCACAAGAGACCCCACTCCAGGCCAGGGCTAATCTTAGTTCGGGGCCCCTGGAGGAGGCCTGCTGAGTTACTCTGAGAGGTTCATATGCATATTGCATGCTTTCTGTGGACTCAAAAAGTGATAAATCTTTTGCACATATATACATGCTTCAAAAGGATGTTGTACTGTTATGATTAATAAAATAGAACTTGATTTAAAAGCATTACTGAACTCTGAGTGGTTGTCATTATTAATATCTTCTCAATCAGTGGATGATACAATACAAAGGGAAATATGACCATGGGAGGGAATAAGAGAGGGGAAGTGAGGATAGGGAAATACCGACTTTTATACCCATTGTGAAATGTCTGGGAAGCCCTGCTCTGAAGTGCTCCCCCACAGACATCCTGGAGGTGGTGGGAAAGGCCCGGCTGGACCGAGGCAGCCAGAGCTCGCTGGGAAATGACCATGGCATCACCAAGTTTCCACCCTTTAAATTCTAGCAAAGTTCTCCCTCAGTTCTTTACTTACACATTCTTTCATGTGTGTCCTTTCTAGGGCATCCCAGATCTGGTCTTCAGTGTACTGGTTGAAGGGATCCAAATTTGACCTAATGAGAAACATAATAGGAATTTCTCAGGGATCCAAAACATAAGCAACCACCCTGCACAGGCTGACTGTGGTAAAGGTTTAAACAGTGGGGCTCAGACCCTGACAGCCACAGGTGGAGGCTGAGATGGGAGTGCTGCCACCCGCCTGTCACAGGAATGAGCCTCCCTTTCTTCTTTACAAAACTGCATTATTATTATTATGTAAATGATACAAGTTATTTATAGAAAAATTAAGAAATAGACATAAAAAGTAAAAAAACAACAACCCATATATATATATGTATATGTATGTGTGTGTGTATATATATATAGGATCTTAGCATGTGGGATCTTAATCCCCTGACCAGGGATCAAACCCATGTCCCCTGCACCGAAAGTGCAGAGCATTAACCACTGGACCACCTGAGAATTCCCTAAAATCAATATATGTTCAATCACTTATCAGACCCTTTAAACAAACACTGTTAGCATTTTGGCATATATCTTTCTAGATTTCTTTCTATGCATACGCATATTAAAATACATCTTTTATATGTATAAACTCAGAGAAATGCCCTCTCTCTTCTTGCTGCACCAGGGTGAGAGCCCTGTCACTGGGCGGGGGTCTCAACAGCTAGCTGACCAGGAAAGGAGCCGATCCTGCAGGAGAACGAGGGACAAAGCTGAGCAGAAAGGGGCTCAAGAGGAAGGATTTCACTGGCACCAAAAACCAGTTTGGGAACTGTTCTTGCTTAATGTACCAACAGTATCCACTTCAAGGACATTAAGACTGACACCAAAACAACAGGACTAGATAGCTCTTAAAGTGTTAAAGACAGGAGAAGAAGCTCTTTGTCGTGGAGGATGAGGTGAACAGGTGGGAGGAAACAGATATTGGGTGGAAGGTGGGCTGTAGAATTAATTTTGGGTGTCTGGTCTCAATCTAAACATCACACTTGTGGGTCCAGTAATCTTAAAGATATTAAGTATAATTTGTTTTGCTCATAAATTACACTCGAGGTGTGGGAAATAGAAAAACCTTTGGGACAACTGTAGCTCTGATCCACACTCGTCTCCATGTCTGGGGTGACTAATCCCGGGCATGCAAACACAAGCAGGTCATTACTGAAGAATTCTACCCGAGAGGAGAGTGTGGGCTGGTACATGCCATCTCTGGACTCCTGGGAGACTCACTACACAGTCCCACTCTCTCGTGTCCCGTCACACATGTGCTTCCCATCACTTAGAACATGAGATCACTCCCCACCTTCTGATGTGAGAGGCACTGGTAAAAAGCAAGGGCTCTGGAGCCAAACTGCTTGATTCCTTCACAGCTTCTATCAATGACAACTGTGTGACACTGGCCAAGTTAGCCTAACTTCTCTATACCTCAGTTTCCTTAAGTGTAAGACAGGGATAAAAGAGCAGCTCTTTGGACTTCCCTGGTGGCACAGTAGATAAGAATCTGTCTGCCAATACAAGGGACATGGGTTCGATCCCTGGTCTGGGAAGATTCCACATTCCTCAGAGCAACTAACCCTATACGCAACAACCACCGAGTCCGAGTGCTGCAACTACTGTAACCCGTGCACCTACAGCCTGTGCTCTGCAACAAGAGAAGCCACTGCAATGAGAAGCCTGCACACCTAAACAAAGACTAGCCCCCACTCTCTGCAACTAGAGAAAGCCCATGTGCAGCAACGAAGACCTAGTGCAACCAAAAAAAGAAAAGAGCACCTCCTCAAAACGCAGTTGTGGGAACTACAATTCATGTATGTAAAGCACTTACAGAAGCACCTGCTGCAGCCTTGGCAGTGTGTATGTGAGAGCTACTATTACTGCATTATTATTACATTGTTCCTGTTCCTGGCCTATGATTCCTTCTCAACCTTCAGCTCTCAACTTAGCTGGTGTCTTCAGGACGTGTCTTCTGGCCCTTCAGGCCTGGATTGGGGGTTCCCCCTGCTCACCCTTATGATGGCACACGTCACTGTTTCATTTGTCTCGCTCCTCCATTGGATTAGAATCCCTGTCTGGATCTTATTCACTGTTGTAGCTCAGGTACACTGTCTAATATTTTTTGTAAGAGTAACAGCCAACTGGGCTTGATCTGTACTCTGCCTCTTACCATCTGCATGACCTTGGACAAGTCACTCCTCAGTCTCCTCACCTATCAAATGGGGAGAAAGTGACGTGACATGACCTGGTAGATTGCTGTGAATATTAGAGATGTGTAGATACAGCGCCTGGAACATGATAGACATTTGATAGCTGGTAGCTGTTAAACTGACCAGGGACGTGGTCACTTTAAATGCCTGGTTACACTGTTTGGTGGTTTTGACTCTTACATTCAGCACATTTTCCAAGTGGACACAATAATCCCATGATCCTAAACACCAGGATCTGAAATAGTTCCAATGAAGTCCTACCCATGGAAAGTCTAGATGGGGAAGGCTAATCTCTGCAGGCATGTCATCCAGGAAGAACCCCCTCAGTTAAAGAAGGTGGTCCGATTTGTTGATAACCTAAAACTGAAATGGCAGACCACAGGCTAAGTCAAAGTAGAATCTCACCCATTTCTAATAAAAAAGACAAAACTGAAAGATGCTGAAAGCACCTGATTGTCCCTGTCCCTCTAACACTCTGGAGTCTGCACATGCATTGGGGTTGATGAAATCTGTGTCTATGGCTCTCCTTTCCAGTCACCTTTTTAGGGGAACTTTGTACTGATATACCACAGATCAGGGAGAGACTCAAACACGTGTTCTCCATCCCAAGACTGGGGGGATAAAAGGTTAATCATTTTCCCCTGATTCAAAACAGACTGGTGGAAATTCCCATGGGGCAAGATTAGCAAGACAATGCTCTGAGAGACATTTATCCAGATAGCAATGCAAGTTTTCATAATAAAATATTCTCTCTCCCATTTGTGTGGTCTAATATGGACTTCCTCATACTTTTATAGCAGAATTCTTGACCCTGGGGATCATAGTAGGGTTCTTAGTTTTGAACCAAAATGCTCAGAGCTCTTTTTTAAAACAAGAGACACTTCCCTGGTGGTCCAGTGGTTAACATTTTGCCTTCCAATGCAGAGGGCATAGATCCCGCATGCCTCATAGCCAAACAAACAAACATAAAACAGAAGCAATATGGTAACAAATTCAATAAAGACTTAAAAAAAAAAACCCACAAAACAAAGTTCCAGGACTTTTGTGGTGGTCCAGAAGTCCTCATCATCCTAGAAGGGGTACCTACTCCCATGGGAACTCATGATTGGATTTAAACAGGGGTTATGTTTAAAGCACCTGATCAAACACCATGCTTTGCCTGGTCTCCTGCTCCTCACCCTGCACTGTGTTCTCTATACACCCGCCCCACAGGACTGCATGCTGAAGAGTGGCCTATGCCCATTACAGAAAGTCAACTCTTCCTCAGGCAATAGGGTCTGTGGTTTAGCACCCGGCTGCTTTGGATCTGGCTCCTGCTCTGACTGTAGTTCCCATTTAGAGCCAGCAGAACCTCTTCTTGAGTTAGAATCTACCTGTTAGCCAGCTCTGCTAGGTCAATTCCTATTGTGTCTCCATGTACCCAGGTCTAGCCTGACAGCCTGCTCAGGCTCCTAAGGTTTGAGGCCCCACCTTGCCCTGGTTTTATCTCCAAGCTCCCTGATTATGAATATCTGCCTTTTGGGTCTCAGAACACTGCCCAGTCTCTACCACTGTGATCTGTTTGCCTGTAGAAAATTTGTATTTTCCTAAGGCTGGAATTACCAGCACCAATAACTTGATAAACTGCCACCTATGGTTTCACACCTCACTTTTTGGATTTCTGGTTTGGCCCGTCACCTACTGCTCAAATCTTCCCTTTCTCTATATCTTCCTGGAAGGACTGCATAATTTTAGGCTTTAGATTTTACCACTTGTTTAGATTCTTCCCAATTCTGCTGAGTCGAGTCCTTTGAGTTAAGACCTCAATAAATATATGTTCAAGATTGAAGGTCCATAATATTGGTTTGCAGGAAAGGAATGTGCAGATAGTTTCTCTAGAATTAGTCTAGGAAGTATTCTCTCTCTCTTTTGGCTGTGAGGCTTGTGGGGTTTCCCAAGCCAGGGATCGAACTGGGGCCCTCGGCACAGACAGTGAGGAGTCCTAACCACAGGACTGCCAGGGAAGTCCCAAAGAAATGTTAATACTGTACATTGATGCCTAGCATCATGGGTTGAAGAGTATCCCCCAAAAAGATATGCTGAAATTTAATCCTCAGTACCTAAGAATGTGACTTTATCTGGAAATAAATCAGTGTAGATGGTATTAGGTGAGATGAGGTTAGCCTGGAGTAGTAAAGTAGGGGAGACTCTCAATCTAGGACTGGCGTCCTTAGAAGAGAGAGGGCTACATAAAGACAGAGACAGGGAGAGGACCCATGTGACAAGAAAGGCAAAGACTGGAATGATGAATCTACAAGCCAAGCACACCAGAGATTGTTGGCAAACCACTGAAATGTAGTGGAGGCAAGGAAGGACCCTACAGGCTTCAGAGTACGGCCCTGATGACACTTGATGTCATCCTTCTAGCCCCAGAACTGTGAGAGTCAAGTTCTGTGGTTTTAAACTACCCAGTTTGTGGTACACTGTTGCAGCATCCCTAGCACACAAACACATCCAGTAAATTCATCAGATATGTCTACCAGACAAGCAGGAAGCAAACCAGAGTGCGGACCCTGCTCACTGAGCAGCTGCCCCATCAGACTCAGCAGACACCTGGACGGGCTTGACCTTCAACCTCGCCCAGGCCCATCACACCAGCTGAAGGAGCCCCCAAGACTAAGCCACGGGTTCCAGATATATAGGGAATATTTATGTGCACCAGCAGGTGTTGTTGTTTAGTCTCTCAGTCATTTCTGACTCTCTGCCACCCCATGGACTATGGCCCGCCAGGCTCCTCTGTCCATGGAATTCTCCAGGTAAGAATACTGGAATGGGTTGCCATTTCCTTCTCCAGGGGATCTTTCCTACCCAGGGATTGAACCTTTGTCTCCTGCATTGCAGGCAGATTCTTTACTGCTTGAGCCGTTGGGGAAGCCCCAGCAGGTGGTATACCTACACATTAAGGCAGACCAGACTGATCTCAACAGGGAACTCAACCAAGAATGAAAAAAACAAAAACACATCCTCATTACAGTGGCCAGATGGTCCCGGTCTGACCCACAAAAATGAAAGCAAGCAAAGTTATGTATCCACTGCATCAAGTACTTAGCTGGGTGAATGGACAGAAAGAAAATCTGATAATGAAGGTTATTTTTAACAGTCAGAAGTCCTGGAGTCCTATGTTGCCCAAAGTGTATTTTCATCTTTGTTTTTTTATATTTTATTTTTAGCAATATTCTAAGCTCACCTATTGACAACTACCGAATAAGGTCAAGAGTATCTCCCTAGGGGAATGAGGATACAGCAATTCCTTCCAGACACACAGACTGAGGACTGTCCTCTGTCCATGCGGGCGCCTCCCTGAAGCCTTGGGATTTCAGGGTAGGACTATGGGACCCTCAGACCTTCTGACAGGAAGCTAAAGGAAAGCTCAAAATAGTCATTCAGAAATATGGACTGATTTTGGCTTTTAGTTAAGAGTAGAGCGTGTGAAAAAGACTAAAGAGAAGAGCAAAGTTTGTGTGACAATTTTTCTCAAGAAAAGGGACAGAGACCTACTGCAAATCTGAAAGCAGGTAAGGGGATTTTAAAGATACTAGAAAAAGAAAGGTAACTAACAGTCAGGACGCCTGAGGAAGCAGGCCCAACCTTGGTGCTTGGAGAGACAGAGTACCTCTCAAGGTTATGACTGAGGAGTGTGTGGTGGGAACTTTAGGAGACAACACACCAAGTAGGGTGAGGAAGAGTCCAGGCTCTGAGCCAAATAGCCCAGATTCAAATTCTTATCTTTGGGCAAGTTATTTAACCACTTTGGGCTTTAGCTTTTTCACCTATAAATAGGCATAATAATAGTACCTACCTCATCGAATTTTGAGTACTTTAATTTTGATAAATTAATACAATTTAAATGCTCAGGACAGTAGGCCACGTTAGTCCTTAATAAGCTTAGCTAATACTATTGTTGTTCTTTAGAGTAGCAGTGTCTGGCACAGCGTGACTTTTTTTTTTTTTTTTTTTGGCCATGCCACAGCTTGCAGAATCTCAGTTCCCCGACCAGGGACTGAACCTGGGCCCAGGAGTGAAAGCCTAGAATCCTAACCACTAGGCAACCAGAGAACTCCCCAGAATGACCTTTTCCTTTTTTTAGGACAATTTTAAAAGACCAGTTTCAGGTTCACAGCAAAATTGAGACAAAGATACAGAGATTTCACACATACTCCCAGCCAGAAAGACTTCAACAAAACTTAGATAACATCTAGTGTTCTTCATAGTTATCCTAGATTTACCAATACTTGCTGACATTAAGACTAGAAGCTTTTGGGGATTCCTTTGTTCCACAGAGACTCAGATGTCAAAAAAAAAGTAAAATGGAGTCCCTTAAACAACAGAATAATTCAAAGACAAATGAAAAACTTTGAGATTCTAAGAACTGCTTCAAATTTGGAGCAACTTCCATTTCTTTTAGAGTGCTAAGTGCTTCTGTCTGAAGGTGTTTTGGCCAGGAATGAACCAAAGCAGAAGTGGATCAGTTGTGGGCTCAGGTGTCTTTCTTGTGATTTTGAGTTGAAAGCTTAAGATATTCCTCAAAAGTGGAAAAAAAATAAATTGGGCAAGTAGAAAAGGAGAGAAAGCATCTGAACAGGAAGAAGTGAGAACACTGCTTCCTGATAACGGATGGACACTAGGTAGAGATGCTGCCGGTGATGAGACGTGCTCATCCCCAGTGAGGAGACTGAGACGCAGAGACACACCAAAGTGACAGCTGAGGACAACTAGGCCCAATGAGGGGCAGACTAACCACCAGCCAAGCCAGACTGCAGACAGTCCACAAGGATGGAAAGCGAGGGTGGAGGCAAAGAGATAGGCTTCCTGAGACCAGAAAGCATAGGTCCTCTGGGAAAAGAAAAGTATTGCCAGGACCATGAAGAGGGAAGGTCAGCCAAAGTGTTTAGGTCTGGGTGAAAACGGACCTCTCTCCTTGGAGATAATCATCTCAGCAAAAGGCAGAGGAAAGCACTGGCTGGCCACAGACACACAGGAGCCCTATAGCTCAAATCCAGACAGCTGGATGAGGCAGGCCTGGATGAGCTATTGGAATGGACTGGATTAGGACGAGCTATTGGACTGGGCTAATCCAGGGAGGGGTATGCCCCTAAATGATCTGGTCTATAATTTATCTGTATTTATACACAGAACAATTCAGACATTTTTATCTTTCGAGATTCTGAGGTTTGTTTGATTTTGGTTTTACCTTGAATTCCCTTCTGATACACTTTAACTGCAAACTGGAATCTCCAGGAGATGTACCCACCCCCAATGCTGGTTAATGGCGGTGGAGATACAGTTCCCAAATTTGGAGTCTCTAGGAGGTAGCTGAGGGAGCAGATGATCTAGTCTGCTCTTGCCTTGGGAAACTCATTACAGGTCTTCTAATTTTCTAAGAACAGCAAAAGAATACCAAACGCTGGATATTCTTTGGGATCTATGAGAAACTTGAGAGGATAAAGGAAAGGTAGAAGGTCTGGGATTGAATTTGTCCTCAGTGTCTACCACTGACTTAAAGTCAAAATTCCAGCGAGCAGAAAATGAAACTTATATGATTTCCTAGGTTTGCACAGCTGACTGACTAAACAGTGCTCCAAGCTCAATGACTAAAAACGTAGGCAGCTGCACCCCAGCCACTGAGCCTGTCCATCAGGCGGCAACACATCTCTGGAGCTGATAACAAACGCCCCCGACTCCAACAAAGGCTGTGCTTCCACAATGTTCCACAAATAGCAGCCAGCAGGTCAGTTCTTAACCGTTAACTCCAGAAGCTGAGTCACAGACCTAAATGAAGTGCTGTAAAAATGTGAAACGAGCACTGATACTTCTTGGTAGCAGCATATTCATGGGAAGTCTATAACATGTCTTACTTTCTAGTTCTCTTCTAAATGGTGATTTTAAAAAAATAAGAAAAATACGTTTTTTTTGTCCTGAGCCAAAAATCATTAGGCCAATTTTATTCTCAAAGGCATTCCCGTGGCACCTAAAAATAGAGAGATTTACAGGAAGGAAGAGCAGATTTGGTAATATCTCTCAATTTCTTTAGACTTAAGTCTTCAATAAATTCTAATTCTCTTTGATGCTGTTTGTTTGACCTTGTTATTTACTTACCCAAAGGAAATGACTTATCATCATCAAAACTACCTGCAATTTGGGAGACCAGGGTTCAATCCCTGGGTGGGAAAGATCCCCTGGAGAAGGGAATGGCAACCCAATTCAGTATCCTTGCCTGAAGAAGTCCATGGGGTTGCAAAGAGTCAGACATGACTGAGTGACTAACATTTTCACTTATCATCATCAACAGAGCCAGTCCGTACTATACAAATTCACTAGTGTTTTAGAGAAATGTCCAAATAAACACATCCAAGAATACTGACCCCACATAAATGTAGGTAAGAATTCAGTTTATCTACCAAACCTCCTCAAATCAGTGAGTTCAAATGCCATTTCTAAAAGTGGTAGGGGATGGGGGGGACAAGTCTGTTTCAAAGACAATTCTGAACACTGTGGTTATTTGAAATTGAAATTAAATTGGTACCCTTTCTTGGAAGCTGCTAAAAAGTAAAGAGGAAATGGCAATATCACTTTTACAGTGATTTTAAAAAAAGAAATGCTATCTAGGTCAACTATATGGTTGAAGCTATTTTTATTTAGAGAGTCACCTTAAATAGAAATGGACACTGTTTTTAGGAGGCAAAAGCTTCAGGCTAGCCTGATAAAGTGCAGGAAAAGACACTGGGGTTAAACGTATTTCCTTCTTAGTTACTGTTATAACAGGTCAAGAGAAGAAATGTTTTCTTTGGCAATCTGGCAGATTTCAGAGAGGGGCATCATTCCAGAGCAAGAACCAAAAGTCTGCGGAAGATACTAGAAAATGAGAAACCATGAGTAGTAATAATGCCTGAAAACCATCGAGAGAACTGCAGCTCTTGAGTGTCCCTAGGAGAGAGGACAGCGAGGCATGATGGTAGCTGCTTCCATGCACAGAATGCTCACCCTCTGCCAGCCTCCACACTTCTATAAAATCTGTACAAATTCATTCAATCATCACAACAACAGATCTTAGTAACATCCCCATTTCATGGAGGAGGAAACAAGCTTAGGAGTGGCTAAGTAACTTGTCTGAAGACAGAGAGTCCAGATCTCTCTGACTTCTTACCATCCCGCTGCAGGGCCCTGGGGTCCTGCTCAACTAATGAGGTGACTCGTACTGTGGAACTGCTCTTCCTGCAACAGGGAGTGCATGGTGTTGGGAAAGTGCCGCACCAGAGGCCACTAGATCTCAGTCCCCGGTGGGGCTCTATCCCGCTCACCTGGCCTGCAACACGGCACGAAGCACACGGTGCTGAGGTCTCACCTGACAGTACCGCTGAACAGCACCGGCTCCTGGGGAATGATGGAGAGCTTGCTCCGGAGGTCAGCAAGGCCAATGTCACTGATTCTCACTCCATCAATCTTGATGCAGCCTCCACACAACTCCACCAGGCGGAAAAGGGCCATGCCCAGAGAGGACTTCCCTGATGAGTCAGAAGACAGGCAAGAGTCATTCAATTGGCAAATTCTGGGAAGACAAAACTGGCTTCTTCTCAGGGCAACATCATCTATTTTTCTATCTGTTCAATCATTATTTCGATGGATAATGTAGATAACTCAGATAATGTAGAAAGTGATAGCCAGAAAAACAAAAACAAAAAACCAGGAACTCTCTGGAGCTACCAAGCATATACACTTATACAACATACTGCAGCCTGAGAAGGAGTGGGAGGGACACTATCCTGAGAGTAAAATGGAAAAACTTCTCCTTTTCACCTTAGGCACAGGTACACAGGGTTTAATGCTTCTTAGGCAAAAACCAAGAGCTAGGAGCTTGAGGCAAGTCAGAGGACAAGCTGTTGTCCCTCTTCTGTCCCCTTACCTCAGCAGAGAAAAACAGGACAAGGCCTTTCACTGCCACGAAGCTAGGGAAGGGAGAAGTTCTAGGCTAAACACACAAGGAAAGGAGTTTTGGATTTGAGAAAATGAGTGACTGTAGATTCTCTACCATGATAGGAAAATGTAGAAAAGCAGGTTTGGGAGATAAAATAGCAAGTTCAGGATCACAGTGATAGGCATAATAGCCTTTCATAATTGACTCGTCATTTAAAAAACGATATAAATAATTCAAGCAGATAATATCAATTTCCCATAATCTCACTAGTGCTTTAAAAAAAATTATGTATGTACATATCTATTTATTTATTTGGCTACAGTGGGTCTTAGTTGTGCGATCTTTTTTTTTAAGTTGCTGCATGTGGAGTCTAGTTCCTTGACTAGGGATTAGACCCAGGACCCCTGCCTGCACTAGGAGCACAGAGTAGCAGCCACTGCACCACCAGGAAAGTCCTGCTTTTTTGGGGGGGGCACATTTCCTTTTAGCTTGTTTCCTTAAGAGTTGAGATGATACCAGAGAAATATTGTAATTATCTTTTCCACTTAACATTACATAGCAAGCACTCAATTATATTACTACCTTTTTGAGATAAAATTTTGGTGGCTGCAATAATTTCCACTATGTGGCTGTATTCTTATTTAACCAGTCCTCTAATGTTGCACATGTGGTTTAATTAAAACTTACTAGAATAATGCTATAGGGCTTCCTAGGTGGCTCAGTGGTAAAGAATCTGCCTGCCAAGTTTGATCCCTGGGTCAGGAAAATCCCCTGGAGAATGAAATGACAACCCACTCCAGTATTCTTGCTGGGAAAATCCTATGGACAGAGGAACCTGGCAGGCTACAGACCATGGGGTTGCAGAGAGTCGGACATGACTTAGTGACCAAACAGCAGCAGCAGAATAATGCTATGGTAAACTTGTCATCACTCAGACTGCTCCTACCTCAGAAAATTTCCTTGAAACAGATTCTGAGAACTGAAACTACTTTGTTAAATATTTACACATATATTTAAAAAGCTCAGTGCTCTTCCCCCATCAAAAAAAAAAAAAGTTCGACATACTCCTGTCTATCTTTCTGCAAGTCAGACCCACAATTTAGATGCAGAACTATGGGTTTTTAGCTGTTTGAGCAGTTTTCCTGGTTGTCTTTACTAAAAAAAAAAAAAAAAAAACACAAAAAAAACCTTTTTTAAACTAGTTTATTTATCTATTTATTTACTTAAAAAAATTTTTTTTTTAATTTTTTGGCCATACCCTGAGGCATACAGGATCTTAGCTCCCCGATCAGGGATCAAACCTATACCCCCTGCATCGGAAGCCAGAGTCTTAACCACTGGACTGCCAGTGAAGTCCTAGTTTTCTGGTTCTAGACCCTCCTTCCCTGCTCTGCCTCCATGTTCTGAAAGACTTCTCATGGCAGCCTCCTGACTGTCTACTGAGAGGTCAGTGAGGATACAAATATCTGTTTTGCCCCAGTGTCTGTAGCCCCAGACCTGATGTCTAGATTAGACCCCTGTCAAACAATCTCTGGGAACCCTGACTGTCCATCTCCCTATGGCAGGGGTCTTCATGTCCATCTGCAAGTTGGGAAACCTGAGTCCATGTAGCAGAACAGTTCTCAAGGAGCCTTTCCTTCTGGGAGTAGCTTTTTCAGGACTGGGGGATCTGGCTAGTGGTCTTTTACCCAGGTAGAATGGAGGAGATGAAGGGCCCCCTTCAGTGCCAAGGCAGTGGTTCAAGATTTAAGATGCTCAAATAAATGGTGCTCAAAGGAAGGAACGGTGCTCAAATAAATAGGTTAAGTTGTTCTGTTTTAACAAAAGATCTGAGTCTAGACTACCTTTGCGCAGATGGAATGTGCTGGTAAAAAAAGCAATGATGTCCTCACAGTGGTTATAACCACGGCAGAGATTCAGGACCTATGTCACAGTCTTGAAAGAACCTCATTAGGATTACAGTTTAGACTTTGTAAGTCAGGCTATTTAGAATTATTTTATTTTTGTTTATTTCTCATCTGCTTATACTTTATTAAAGTCTTGGTGAAAATGCTGATCTGTCTTACTGTATTAAAAGGACATCACAAGAAGGGAGGCCAGAGGTTTCAGGGGAGCAGTGCACCCCTAGGGGGCCAATGCAGCAGAGGGAATCTATGGGAGAGGGCGAAGTAAGAGCCATGGGTACAGTCATCCTCATGGCTGGACATTCTCTCTCCAGTGTAAAAACCTAGAGGCCGTATCTTGTTTTGACATGAAATAATGCCTTCAATGAGGCAGCAGGAAATAGCTTTTTCTTTTCTGCTTACCACATTCTTTAAAGTAAATTGGCTAGAAAAGACTTTTTTTTAACTTTTTAGAAAAAAAAAGCTAAAGGAGTTTTGATGCCAAGGGAGCAGAGCCCAGAAAGCTCAAGAGAAGTGACTCAGAGAAAACTCTTACACAAGGGTGAACAGGTTAGTGAAAGAAGACAAGACTCAATCTTGAAATGTTATTCAGGAAAGAAAGAGGGAAAGAAACACACTTCTAAGAATAGTAGGGGAAAAAAAAAAAAAAAAGAATAGTAGGGAACTAAAATGCCTAAAATGATGGCCTATTCTCTATTTATTTACAACTGATGTCAGATCAAGAAAATAATTTGTCTTTTTTTTTTTAATTTCTGTCTTCAAAGGAACATAGATTCCTTATTTAGAGCTATGTTGCCTTCTAATAAATATGAGACTATACTTGTAACACATCACAAAGACCTTAAGCTTTTTGTATATTTTGACTTCATAGAAATAAGGATGTTACTGTGGTGCTATTCTTAAAAGCAAAAAATTGACAACAACTCACTGCCCTTCAATTGGATCTGGGTTAATATAAATTATGGTACATCCATAAAACAGAATTTTATATCATATTACATAGAAAGCATGTCATAGAATATTAATTGACATGGAAAATATGTAGTAATTTTATAAATAGGCCATGAAACAGTGTGTGTAAAAGTACCACATTTTTGTAAAATACATTTGTTGATAGCCTAATAAGATATCCACCAAAATACTAGTAGTTAATTATCTCTGGGTAGTGGAGTAATGGGTACCTTTCACCTTTTGTACTTTGCTATACGTTTCCAGAAATATATCTACTTCTGCTTTATTGACTATGCCAAAGCCTTTAACTGTGTGGATCACAACAAAATGTGGAAAATTCTTCAAGAGATGGAAATACCAGACCACCTGACCTGCCTCCTGAGAAATCTGTATGCAGGTCAAGAAGCAACAGTTAGAATTGGACATGGAACAACCGACTGGTTCCAAATTAGGAAAGAGTACGTCAAGGCTGTATACTGTCACTCTGCTTATTTAACTTACATGCAGAGTACATAATGCAAAATGCTGGGTTGGATGAAGCACAAACTGGAATCAAGATTGCCAGGAGAAATATCAGTAACCTCAGATATGCAGATGACACCACCCTTATGGCAGAAAGTGAAGAGGAACTGAAGAGCCTCTTGATGAAAGTGAGAGAGGAGAGTGAAAAAGCTGGTTTAAAACTCAACATTCAAAAAATTATGATCATGGCATCTGGGCCCATAGCTTCATGGCACATAGACGGGGAAAGAATGGAAGCAGTAACAGACTTTATTTTCTTGGGCTCCAAAATCTCTGCAGATGGTGACTGCAGACATGAAATTAAGACGCTTGCTCCTTGGAAGAAAATCTATGAGAAACCTCGACAGCATATTGAAAAGCAAAGACATTACTTTGCCAACAAAGGTCCGTCTTGTCAAAGCTATGGTTTTTCTAGTAGTCATGGATGGATATGAGATATGAGATATGAGAGTTGGACCACAAGAAAGCTGAGCACCAAAGAATTGATGCTTTTGAACTGTGGTATTGGAGAAGACTCTTGAGAGTCCCTTGGACTGCAAAGAGATCAAACAGTCAATCCTAAAGGAAATCAGTCCTGAATATTCATTGGAAGGACTGATGTTGAAGCTGAAGCTCCAATACTTTGACCACCTGAGGTGAAGAACTGACTCACTGGAGAAGACCCTGATGCTAGGAAAGATTGAAGGCAGGAGGAGAAGGGGATGACAGAGAATGAGATCGTTGGATGGCATCACTGACTCGATGGACATGAGTTTGAATAAGCTCCGGGACCTGGCGATGGACAAGGAGGCCTGGCGTGATGCAGTCCATGGGGTTGCAAAATGTCGAACATGACTGAGCAACTGAACTGAACTGAACTGACACGTTTCAAGTGCTCTGCATTGAGAATGTATACTTTGATGATTAGAAAAAAATATTAAATGTTTTGAAGCAGTGTTGAAAATAAACCTCAAAAAGTGGTTTCAGAGACCCGAGACACTAATTACACATCTAACAGGAATCTGGTTTGAAGAGATGAGAGTGATACTCAATAAACAGCAAATCATGGGCCTTAACCTTGACTCTGGTTGATTTAAACGTTTCCTCAGAGAGGTGATCCTTACCTGATCCTGTTCGACCCACGATGCCAATCTTCTCCTTGGGTTTGATGGTGAAGGACACTTTCTTCAAGACCAGAGGGAGATTTTCTTGGTACCTCATCTCTGCATTCTCAAAGGTGATCTCTCCTTCCTGGGGCCAGTCAGGGGAGGGAGCCTTATTCTTAATTCTGGCAGGTGCTTCCAAAGATAGAGTCTGGGGAGACAGAAAAGGCCAGTTCAGACTGACCACAGATTCTAGGGTAGCTGCAAGGCTGTCACAGAAGTAAGACCAGGATACCCACAGCAACAACAGAGACAGCTGCTGCCCTGTTCCCTTGCTGTGAAAGAGTCCCTGGCAGTAAACACTCATCACCAACAAACTAGAGAGAGACAGAGAACGACTGCCTCTACCCTTGGCAGTTTACAATGGCCTTCTATCCCTCTTCAGCCACAGCAGATTTTAGTGGAATTCTTTGAAAACATTTCCCTTGAAACAGGGTTCCATCATTTGAAAACCAATGGCCTAAACCCAAAGGAGCAAAACTAGCATTCATGGAACATTTAATGAGAGCCCAGCATCCTGAGCCATCTCAGTTAAACCAGGAGACTCAGACACTAATCCCAACTCTACCACTAACAGCTGTGTGAACTGGATATACCAATTCTTCAATCTTTGTCTTAGTTTCTCATCTGTAAACTCTAGGGACTGGATTAGATGATTTTAGAAATCCATTCCAGCTTAAAAATACTGTGTTTAATAATAATTATTGGGTAATTTTGGTCATCTATAGTCACACCTCCCCATGTTTTTAAAACTCTCTGGTGTTAGTCATGGAGCCTATAGCCTCACAGGGAAGTAAAGGTCAAAGACTGCAGTGCTCTGGTGGGTTGGGGTAGGGACTCAAGTCTAAAATTTTGTGTTGGGACAGGGTTCCACGTTGTGGATGGGCAGCAGGGAACCAGTTCTCAGGAATGTATTGATTTGTGCAAAGTACACTCTGTACCATGGCTGACCATCACCCTGACCTTTCTAGCAAGAGACCCACACCAATAGTGATACTAAATCAAACACAACATGTAACACACACAAACTGCCCACAGACCAGAGCACCCAGTCAAGAGGCTCATGTATAAACATAAACGGCTATTAGCAGGTTTATCAGATAGCTGAAACTCCAATACTTTGGCCACCTCATGAGAAGTGTTGACTCATTGGAAAAGACCCTGATGCTGGGAGGGATTGGGGGCAGGAGGAGAAGGGGACGACAGAGGATGAGATAGCTGGATGGCATCACCGACTCGATGGACATGAGTTTGAGTAAACTCTAGGAGTTGGTGATGGACAGGGAGGCCTGGCGCGCTGTGATTCACGGGGTCACAGAGTCAGACACGACTGAGCGACTGAACTGAACTGAACTGATCAGTTAGCTATCTGCCTTTCTTTCTGATAATAATCATTTATAAGTTTAAGAAATATCCTACAACTGATCAGTTTCATTGCCAAAACAAATCAGTGGGACATGTCTCTGCTAGAAAAGGCAGTTACATAACATACTAGTTCTCAGTGAAAAGGCAGTTCTTCAAAACAGTGTTTCTAAGTCAACATTATAGTTGGAAGTTGAAATGTATTCTGCCCATGTAAATAATGATATAAATGAAGATAAAGTCTCTGGGCAGTTTGCAAAATAGGTAACTCCTGAGAAATGAGTTCAACGTGAGAATGTTAACTACTCAGGACTCTGCTTCTCTCTACAGAAAATTGCTTTCAGAGTTTGAACTAGGAGGAAAACACTCTCCCACTGCAGGATTGCAGGGGTTCCTGGGGGAAGGTGGGAAGAGCTGGATCATCTCAGTACCAATACAGTTAACTGGTTTCTGAACTGTGAACACAGTATGGAATTAGGCATGGAGCCTTTGAAACTCCAGAAGTCTGGGTCCTATCCCAAACCTATTGTATCAGAATCTTTAGAGATGAGGCCCATGTTAGTCTTTGCCTCAAGTTCCGTATGAGATTCTGATGGCCATCCCTGGTTAAGAACCAAATGAACTAGACTAAGACTTGAAATAACAGCTGGTTTTAAATAGTATAAGGAAAATATTACATTAGTCTGCTTAACTGAATTAATGAGGTTAGGAACACTTTGGAAATTAGCTGATGAATGTGAGCTCTCAATCAGACACAATTCACAAATATACTTAGAAAATCTTATGATATTCTCTTTTGCATTCCATGCATACTGGAGAGATTGCTGCCTCTCCTGTGGGACAAGATGAGGCAGAGAAAACAAGCATCTTCCTGGGACATTCATTCCAGGCAGTAAAAGGGTAAAACTGCTGCATGAAAAATCAGATTGCAGCAGAAGGCCTGTAGGAGCCTGACCTTGATATAGTGGTTGATCCTCTCCACTGAGGTGAAGCGAGCTTCTGTCTCCGATGCCAGTCTGACAGTAAACTGGAACAGCCCTGTCAACTGATCATGGAAAACAACAATCCAAGAGAGAATTTATTATTAATATACACCAAGGGAACGCCAGCAAACCTCCTTCATCTAAGGGACCACAACTCAATTGTGAGAACTAACTGTGGATAGACAGCAGCTGGCTTTAGGGACCAGATCATTCTTTAAGTGTTTAAGACAATGCCTAATAGTCCCCAGTCAACTGCAACTCTCAGTGAATCCAGGTGGCACTGTAGTACTGGCACTAACTTTTCTATACCTAAAGGCTTTCTGTCTGTTTTTACATTTCCAGAAATTCCGCTGTAGCTGAATAACTTCTGGGCTTCATAATTGTACCTATACCTGGATATAGCAGCCACAATAAATGGAGACTGTATCAACCTGTGAGCAGCAGTGAAAATGCTTCCAGGAAGGTCAACAGAAACGAGGCTGGGCCAAAACTGAATGCAGAGCCCCAGTCTGTGTACCCCAGACTCAGTACTCTGAAACAGAGTATATATAACACAGATTTCTCCCACCCCTCACCCCCAGCCCTTCAAGAATCAAGTTAAGTCTGCAAGATATGGACAAATACCTTTGAGTATCTGTAAAGATATAGATCTCTTCTTAGGTTTCCTCTGGCCACTTATTTTTATCTTTCCAATATAGAAAAATGTCAAACATATACAAGAATAGACAGCACAGTATAACGGGCTCCTACGTATCAGACATTCACCTTAAAAAAATTACCAACTTACAACCAGCATTGTTTCATCTGTACCACCCCATCCTTTCATATATCTGGAATCCAATCTCATATAGCCTAAGTCTTATCCACAAATACTTCAGCTTCTATCTCTCTAAAATATAAAGTCTCCTTGAAAACCATTGCCACATCTGGAAAAAGTTAGTAACAATTCTTTATCATCTTTAACTATCTAGTCAGTGCTAAGTTCCCAGTTGTTCTTTGAGCTATTTGAAGATCTTCAACCATCCCTAAGAACTAAAAATGTTTATGTATGTAACAGTATTGGGAAAATTTGGGGCCTGAAAATAAAACACACAGAAGTAGTATATTGAGGATATGTATTTCTTAGAAGACTAGGAAGAGGCCAGAGAAGAAAGAGTAGTGAAGACACAAATCTACAATTAAAAAACAATTTTCAAAATCTGTTTATTTAAGAAAAAACAGCACCTACTTCATAAGCACATGCAACAGAGTTAAATCCCTTTATTCCCATAAAGTCAACCTTTAGCATTCGTGGGGAATTGGTTTCAGGATTCTGTCAAAAATCCAAGGATGCTCAAGTTCCTTATATAAAATAGCCTAGTAATTGCCTACAACCTACAGACATCCTCCTGTATCCTTTAAGTCATCTCTAGATTACTTATAATACCTAATGCAATGTAAAGACTTGGTAAATAGCTATAAATACAAAGTGCTACATAAATAGTTGTACATCTATAGTAAATTCAGTTTTCGGAATTGTCTGGAATTTCCCCTCCCAAATATCTTTGATCTGCAGTTGGTTGACTCTATGGATGCAGAACTCAGGGATGCGGAGGGCTGACTGTGTTCCAGTCCACAGTGCTACTGCCAAAGCAGATGGGGAGAAGCTCTAGGAGCCAAAGGTAAAACAATAGCTTAGGGTAGAGCCACCTGCCAGGCCTCTCCTAGGCCAACGTATGAGAAAGACAATGTCCTCATCCCAAAGACTAACCTGCACAGCATAGGAGATGGCAAGCCCTGCGTAGGCTGGGGGAATCTGCCCGTGCATGAGAACAATCATCAGCCCAGTGGTGCTGATCAGGGCAATGCTGATGAGGTCCAGCCGCACCGCCAGCCACCGCATCGCACAAGTGAACAGGAAGAAAGGACTCTGGTTGTTATCCAGTAGCTCCTGGTACCTGTGAGGAAGACAGAACACCTAATAAAGTAAATAAAGTGCCACACAACCCTGGTCATGGAGGATGCGAAAGCACTGGTGAGTTCTGGGTAGAGGGCTAATACTAAAGTATAACACCACTACTGCTTGTAACCAGGAGAGTGATACGGAAACTTAAGGAGTGCAGAGTATTCCAGGCTCCACACACAGGAAGACATGGGGGGTTTCTAGTTTTACCCTTTGAAAGAAACATATTCAAGATACTAGGAAAAACATATCTACTTCAACAGCACAGGGAAAGCAGAAGGGAAGAAGACCAAATAAAGAGGCTGTTTAAGCTTTAGAGAATTGTTTTAGGTCAGTGGTCATTTTCTTGAGGAAAGAGAAGTTACAAATGCAAACTGGAGAATTGGCACAAGAGCAGGAAAAAGACTCTTGGACTGAATACAAGAACGTGGAAATGGTCTGCTGACAAACTGGTTTCCTAAGGCCATGGAGCAAAGCACCAGAGGCAGTGAGTGAGTTACACCAGAACAGAAAGACCGAGACAGCCTTTGTCACTGCAGGAGGGAGACCCTCTGTCATCAGGGGTCCTAGAGAGCAGCTCTCACCCCACCTGAGGGTCTGGGGTCACACAAAACTCGAACTCCAGAGTGGGAGGCCTGGGTAGGCAAAGATACTTTGTCTTAAAGAAAATCTCTTTCCTCCTTATAAGAAGATATGTGCACTTTAGAGAAAATTTAGGAAACACAATAAAAAAAGGGAAATGTAAAATTCCAGTACTCTCACCACTCAGCTAAAACCAGAATCCATATTCTGCTGCATTTCCTCCCAGTATTTTTTCCAATGCCCTCCTGTTTATGTGGGTACATACCTACACATGTACACAGTCAACATATTCTCCTTTTTTCTTGCTTGAAGTTAGGATACATTTTTCAGAATTATTTAACCAAACCTTCCTATGCTAGAGTTACTTTATAATGTTAATTACTTAATTTTTGGAATGAACTACATACTCTGTAAGACAGAACATTCACAAGGTACAAAAGGTTTTACCATGAAAAGTCAGTCTTTCTCCTGCCCTCCTCCAGCTACGCACTTCTACTGTCCAGTGACAGCTATTAGTTTCCTGTGTGTTCTTTCAGATATTTTAAATGTTACAGACACATATTTAAAGGGAGCAAACTATACATGCACATCTGTATCTTGCTCTTTCACCTAATTTAACTTGGAAATCATTCCACATCAGTATGTAGGAAGCAGTCTCATTCTTTTTAGGGGTCACATAATATTCCATTATACGGGGACACCACAGCCTATTTAACCAGTCCTCTACTGAAGAAAATTTAGTCTAGTTCAACCTCTAGTTAACATAAATCTCCACAATGACTATATAAGTACAGAAATTTCTCACACAAACATTATTAACAGCTAAATAAAATGTCAATCTATTGTCTATGAATATCTTACTTTTCCAAGAAAAAAAAAGGAGCAAACTCTATCAAATATAGCCATTCAGAACCGAAAGCTAATAAAGACTCCAAATCTGTTTTTGTCTTCCCATTTGCTCAGAAGGGAGTTCCACCAAGCAAGTGAATCTTAATCAGCAGAGATCATTAAATCACTAATACTCTTAGTAATGAGCTTTATAATCCCCAATTCTGACTTTGAAAGGCTTCTTAAACTCTCATTAAATGCTGAGATGTTGGCTCCCTAATGAGCCCTCTGGCCCCCACGGAACTAACCTGTGTAGAAATTCCTGCCCTTTGTTGTAGGCGTGGATGGTGGCAAGGCCCTGTATGCTGGATGTGATGTGGGAAAGGAAAGGTGACTGCGTGATATTATCCAGACGCTTTAGTTCTCGGATCAGGACCCTGGAGATAGAGAGTTCTGTGTCAGAGGGGTGGACTGGCAACTCTGGCTTCACCCTTTGCACTGAAAGACACAAAGACTTCCTGTTTACCTGGAGACAATGTGCAGAATTGAAAAGAGGATGACAAGGGGCCCCACTGCCACGAGGAACCACGGGAAAACTCCCGCAATCATTCCAACACAGAAGAACACCAAGATGACGTTCTGAATGAACATCTCGGCCTGGAACGGCAGGCGCACGTCGACTGGGGAAACGGTAAAGGAACATGTGTCAGATGCTGGGATCCACAAACAGCCAGAATTTTTAAAAAACAAAAAGAGGCTCCCAAAAAGCCATATCTGAAATTTGTGATTTTTTTGTCTTTTAAACAGTCTGATCAAAGAAAAATCTGGTAATGTAGTTGCTCTAATTTTTCTTGTCCCAAGAGCATTTAAGCGATCTTTCTCACCTGTGCCCTCTTTTTGGATCACTGTGCTGCCCAACCCCCTTAAACATTTCTTCCATTTTGCAAAGTAATATATGTTTGCTATAAAATATTTGGAAAATAAATATGCAAAAAATTAAATAAACATAGTCTTATCCTTACCAATATAAATGAACTGCTGCTAACATTTAAGAAACTTTTCATGGAAAATTTTAAACATACACAAAAATTTTAAACATACACAAAAACTGGAAGAGTATAGAACCTCTAAGAGTTAACATTTTCTTCGCCCATTTAGGACATCTCCCCCCACCTATTTTCATACAAATCTGAGACAAGGTGATACCACTGATTTTCTTCAGTCTCTTTTCTATTCATCTGTGCATATGTGAGTTTAATACAAATGTGATCATGTCACACACATATGTATCATTGTTTTGTGTATCAGTGATGGTTTTGATCTCTTGTTACCTCTGGCCATAGCTATACATTGGCCTATCGACACCGGAAACAAACTCCTTCTATGGAGGCAGCATAGTAAGTAGTTAAAAACATTCATTCTGGGGTCAAAAAGATCTGAGCTCAATTCCCAGCTTGCTATTTAATAGTTGTGCAATCTTGAGCAAGTCAACCTTTCTAGACATCAGCTTTCCCATGCTCAGTGGGTAAAATGATACCCACACCTCACAGGGCTGCTATAATGGCTAGGATAGTGCATGTAAAACTGCTTGTAACACAGTAAGCCCTCAAAAAATGTCAGGTAGCATCACTATTATTATTGGCTATGGGAGTACAGCTGACCTTTGAATAACATAGGGGTTAGAGACACAGACCCCCATGCAGTCAAAAATCTGCATGTAATCTACAGTCAGCTCTCCATAGATGTGGTTCCTCATCCACAGTTTCATATCCTCAGACTCAACCAACCTGTTGTTCAAGGGTCAAGTGTATTTAAGTTCTGGTGCTGGCACAGCCTAAGAAGCAATCAGTATCTGACAAACTTGTCAAGAGATTATAGGTGTCCAGGAACCTACGCACCACCCACAGGTAAATATGTCTTTTGGACTCTCAGATACCCTGTCCAAAGCCTTTATGCTCAGCCCTCTGAACTGGTTTTAAGGTTAAATAAGATCAAATAAGAGCTCACATGAAAGATGAAAAATTAGATAGGTCCTTAGCCTAAAGAGAAACTGCAACATGGAGAAAATGCCCAAGCTAACATGTTCCTGATGCAAATCCTGCAGCCACTGTGCTGGGTGGTTCATGCTCTGGAGTACCACAGAGAGAAGCAGTGAGAAATACCTTCATCCATGTCTTTGGAAAACCTGTTGAGAATTCTTCCCGTGGGGGTAGTGTCAAAAAACTTCATAGGGCTTCGAAGGATTCTTCGGAAAAGCTCATCATGGAGCCGGGAGGAGGCTCGCAATGTGCCCTGAGGAGCAAAGTACAGAGCGATCAGAGACCCAGGACTCAGCAGGCTCAGTAACTATTCCACAGGTCCAAAGCCAGAGAAGGGCAAGTGGCTGTGCAGGAAGGAGGTGGCTAACTGGAAAGGGCTGAGGCTGACAGGATGCAGGTCACTTTGGCAAGAGGCATCCTGCTTCAGAGGAGCTCCCCAACTCAGAATAAATCCAAGAGGTGCCAGGCAGAAGCCTGACCACACAGCCACCGGTGAGAAGAGGAGCAGAGGCCCCAGTGCATACCTTGACAAAGACCACTCCTCGAATGGCTTTCAGGATCAGCATGACTGCCATGGAGAGGGCGTAGATACTGGCATAGTAGTGCATGAGAGGATTGTCCTTCATGCTGTTGCTCACAGACGTCCTGTTTTCTTGAGTCACTGTGGTGTTCTGTTTGGAAGCAAGGTTCTGTGAGGCAAGACCCTCAGGGACATCCAAGAAGCCCTTGTCAGGGCCACTCTTGGCTCAGGCAGGGTACAGGATACAAACTCTGGGAGCTGGTGGAGACAAATGCAAGGCAGGCTTTGCCTGTTCCCCCTCTCTTCTCTAATGACAACAGACAGCCTATAGGTGTGCACCTGGTAAGCGCTACTGCTCCGTGAGTTGGTCAGGGAGCAACTACCTGGTGAGGTTACATTAGGGACTCATCTCTTTAATCCTGGGTAATCTTTGTTAATTACCTCCTTTAACAGAAATCTAGAGCACTTTCCCTAAGAAGAGCCAGGAAATATGGAGAGATGGCCATATTATTAGACGTATAATTTTCCCATCAATGAGGAATCTTACCCCACTTCCTTGCTTGATCCAGTAACTCAACCACCAGTTGCTGAAAGCGGTGCTGCCCACATTCAGCATGAAAAGGGACAAAATGACCAGGAATGCCAAAGGGCCCCCAGCAGCCTGGATGTAGACACCGTACACTGACCAGGGCACAGAACCCTGCCCCTTCTCTTCCATTTGCACGAGCTGCCCTAGGTGAGGAAAAGAGAAACACGAATTCAGAAAGGAAAAGCTGCTTTTATAAAATGAAGTCACCTGTAGAAGAGTAGAGCCAAAGAGAGCCTACAGTTTCACAGAGCTCTAGGTTGGGATTATTTCCCCCTTTCAAGGAGCATTCATTTATCCATTTAATATCTATCTATTAGGCACCTACTATGAACCAGGCCCAGGAATAAGCCCTGGAGAGGCAAAGAGGATTAAGACCAGGTCCCTGCCAGGAGATCTGGCTCAGATCATCCACAAACAGGTAAATAAGTACAAAATTATAATAAAATGTGCTAACTCCAATGCTGGAATACTTGCAGGGCAGCATGGGAACATTCAGGAAGTGCACCTAACCTACTTGGGGGAGCTGTGAGGGGCTTAGCAGGGAGGTTCCAGGTGAGACTTTCTATGTAGTCCATATTATGTCTTTTTCTTTTTTTTTCTAGCTGCAAAGCATGACTCGGATTTTAGTTCCCTGATCAGGGACTGAACCTGCACCCTCTGCAATGAAAGCGTGGAGTCCTACCCACTGGACTGCCAGGGAAAATCCCCATATTGAAAGGTAAGCCAGAATCAGCCAGGTGGGGAAATGATGGGTGTAGGTATGAGGAAACAAGAAATCAGTATACACAGATATCCAATGTTCAGCATGGTTAGAACATTCTGTGTGCCTAAGGAGTGGCAAGAGATAAGGCTGATTAAGCAGGCTGTGGTCAGAGGATAAAGGCATTTCAACATTATCCTTCAGACAAGAACTTCTCAAGGGAATGGCTACTGGGGTGTAGAGATTTGACTCCCAGCCCTACTGTAGGAGATGGGCCTGGGATGGCCAGACCAGCCACCTCATGCAGTCTCTTTCATGTGTCCCAGCATCTCAGACAAAGAATGGATTTTCTATGTGTGCCACATCAGGAAAAAGATTTTTAAAATGCTGCTTTGAAACTGGGAAGCCACTGAAAGGACTTAGGCCCCAGGCAGTTGGCTGGTCTCCTGTTTTTAACTAGATCTCCTAGCTGTTCATGTGAAGGGCAGATTTAAAAGGAGGCAACTGTAACAGTCTCGGTGGGAGATGATAAAGGCCAGAACCAGGGCTGTTTTCTTGGGCTCCAAAATCACTGCAGACGGTGACTGCAGCCATGAAATTAAGATGCTTGCTCCTTGAAAGCAAAGCTCTGATCAACAGAGACAGCATATGAAAAAGCAGAGACATTACTCTGCTGACAAAGGTCTGTCTAGTCAAAGCTACAGTTTTTCTAGTAGTCATGTATGAACGTGACAGTTGGACCATAAAGAAAGCTGAGCGTCGAAGAATTGATGCTTTTGAACTGTGGTATTGGAGAAGACTCTTGAGAGTCCCCTGGACAGTAAGGAGATCAAACCACTCAATCCTAAAGGAAATCAGTCCTGAATACTCATTGGAAGGACTGATGCTAAAGCTGAAGCTCCAATACTTTGGCACCTGATGTGAAGAACGGACTCATTTGAAAAGACTCTGATGCTGGGAAAGACTGAAGGCAGGAGGAGAAGGAGATGACAGAGGATGAGATAGTTGGGTGGCATCACTGACTCGATGGACATGAGTTTGAGCAAGCTCCAGGAGTTGGTGATGGACAGGGAAGCCTGGCGTGCTGCAGTCCATGGGATCACAAAAAGTCGGACATGACTGAGCGACTGAAATGACTGACTGAAAACCAGAGTTGTGGCCATGCGGATGGAGTATTCAGGAAGTAAATTCAGATGGATGGGGTGATTGGCTGTGGGAGGAGAAAAAACATTTAAGGATATTTCCTAGGGACTCCCAGGAGATTGATGTTGACAAGAGAATACAGAGAAAGCCCCACGGGAAGCCTGTGCCTCTTTATCACACATGCTATGTAATTATCTTGGAACAAGCCACACAGGCCTCAGCACTTTACCTCAAGAGTCTCTAGGTCACATGTCCCCTAAAGACATTCTGTTTTTTCCTACTGCCTGTGGCAGGAATTGACAGATGTCTCAGCCTTCTGTGCTGTGTTTGCTTTGTGAGAGTAAGGTATCTCCAATCACACCTGAATTCAAGAGCTCATACAGGGCTTATTAAAAGAAAGAAAAGAATCAGTAAGGTCAACTCCTAACACCCAATGTTTGCTGCAGTTTTAAGACCAAGGAAATGAAAACAACACGGCAAACCAAAAAAAAAGTCCTGAATTCAACATGTCAGGTGAGAAGGTAAAAGAAATAACTTTAAAACAGGAATGCATTTCTATTTATTATTTACAAAAGTGAAAACGCCTAAGGTATTGCAAACAGCTTCTCTAACTCTCAAGATTTGTTTTGGTTGATAAGATGAAGAGTTTAAAAAACAGGACCAAGGAGTCTGGGTAGGAAAATCAAGTAGGAGAAATCTTGGCTGTAACTCTTCTCCATAGCTCTGCTGCTGCCTGCTTGGAACCAGCCAAGGAGTGATCGTTTTACCAGGGGAGGGGGCAGAGGGGGGTTAACTGAGGATGTGGGCATTCTTAGGGCTGGCATGCCTCTGCTTTGGTTGGCATGACTTTTAAAGAGCAGAGATGAATCACAGGAAAGAAAGGTATACCTCTACCCATGATTCAATTTTTCCTTAGTCAAGATGACTCAGCAATGACTACCTACACCTCACTCCACTCTGCATAGCAAAAAAAGGCATAGGAGTAAAGGTCATTTTTATTGCCTTGGTCTGTTTGAGCAAACAGAAGTTGCCTCATGGTCTCCCAATAATCATATAAGATTCTTGTTATTCTAGAAATATAAGGCCAGGTGTTCCACAACAGACAATGATTATCAGGCAGGATGAATTGCTACATAGCATAATTTCTGATAAACTTTAATGACACACTTTACATCATCTTTCTGCACTGCCATGCTGGCCCTCACGAACGCCCTGGCTGGCTGATGACCTCAAGAGCATCATCAAAGCCAAAAAGAGAGGCAAGCACCAGGTTCTTACTAGTCCATGTGCCACAGTCATCATCAGGGTTTTGACTTGATGGTGAAGTGTGATTATAATGGCAAATTTAACTGATGATCACAGGGCTGGGAAAATTGCTGTGAACCTCATGGGCAGGTTAAACAAGTGAGAAGGGATCAGCCCCAGATATGATGGGCAACTCAAATATGTGGAAAAACGGGAGCTCCATTCCATCATTTTCATTGTACTGACAATCTCATCTGGCATTACGGACCACGAAAAAGCAAGTGTGTGAAAACACACTAGAGGGAAAACCATGAGATCCTTTTTCTAGGGATGTAATACATATATGCAAATAAAATGCCAAAACAAAACAAAAGCAAAAACTTTAATGTCAATTCTCAAAAAGGTTCATTACCTTCCTCTGGCTTCACTGCTTTCTCCTTCTTTACTGATCCTGTTTTAGGACCCTTCTCTTGTGTTTTCTTCTGTGAACCACTGGTTTCCTTTTTTGAATTAATCTAATGAAAAAAAAAAAAGTGTCTCCAGTTATCATGATATGGCCATTCAGATAAATGTCCAAAGGACATGTTAGCAAATCATCCATGGAGTTGCTGCTCTTATTGAAAAGAGACACGTCCAACTTCTTAAAAGTTAACTTATGTACTTCCCCAAGTCCTGATATCTTTGAGGTCTGGGTTCTGACCATTCCATAGACCCTGCTCTCCCCAAAGTCACTAAAAACCTAAATTCCAAACACAGTAGACTTTATGCTATTCTTATCCACTCTAACTTGTGCAAAGTATCAGCTGGATGACATCTATAAAGTGCGTAAACCAGTAATTGGGACACAGTCAGTGCTAGTTAATGAGTGCCAAGTTGGCAGCCAAGACACCATGGATAATTTTCAAATGTATGCAGGATTTAATGTCTCTTCCCTGCCACGTTATTCATCTGATTATTAAGAAAGGGGCTTTTACAATACTCTGGTTAGGATTTAATGGAGTTTAAGAAATTAAGGTATGACTGAGCAATAGCACACAATGAGCCCACACCCTTCTTGTCATTGCCTTACTGGTGAATTCTCAGTGACAGAAGACCTTGGTTCTCTAGTTCCACAGTCCTGCCCTCCTAGAACAGAACCAGTGTGTGGACTAAAGCATAGTAGTCTGGTCATTGGAAAACAGAGCCCCTGCCAGCAAGACACAGACAATGAGTTCAGCAGAGATTTCTCCATCATTCACTATGGTAACAAGTGTCTCTCACTAGAAAGATACACACACACACCACGCGAATCTTACCTCAACTGGGGGTGTCTCTCCCAGCAACAGGTTATTAAAAATAGTAGCATAATCACCATTCAGATTCATTAATTCCTCATGAGTGCCTCTTTCTGTAATACAGCCCTCTTTCATGAAGATCACTTCATCACAGTCAGCCAGGTACTGGAGACAACGACAGGGACAATGCAGTGTGGCTGATTATTTGTGCAAATACATCCAAACGCCTACACCTTACTTCAGCAGGTCTCACCTGGAGATGTCCCCCTAGGGGACACTTGGCAATATCTGGAGACATTTTTGATTGTTACAATTTGAGGGGTGGGGGGAGAGGGGTACTACTGCCATCTGTTGGATAGATGCCAGGGATGCACAGGACAGGCCCCCACAACAGAGAGCTAAGACTGAGAACTCCTGCTTTAGTTTATCCTGTCTCATGATGTAGTTCAAAAAGCAGGTTCTCCAGTTTTTGATATAAATCTGCTGATGAAGCCATACAGTCTTATATTAAACTTTACATCCCTTTACTAAACGCAGAAGTACACATAATTCTGTGGCAGAATGGGGGGTTAGCCCCCTAAACTTGAAAACATATGCAAAGCAGATGGCAACCTCCTTGAGCTGCTCTCTGAAGTGGCTGCTTGTTATGGAATGGCAGAGGAAGAAGAGCTTGTTTTCCCTAAACAGTACCCACTCACATAAAGATGTTAACACAATGCTTTCCAAACTATCTCTTACCCAGACTCCATTTTTAGCCTATTCCTCTTAGCCCTTTTACTTACTGATTTATATGCAGAAGCTAACCTGCTCCAAGGATCTCTGATTCAGATGGCCATCTGGTACAACAAGCTTTATGGTACAATGAGCCAGGAGGCTATTTGCTGAGGAAGGGAACACCATGATTCCAGGGACTTCAAGGAGCCCCATGAAGGTACCTGGACCAAGCCCACCTCCCTGTTTCTGACTGCCCAAGTCAAGGTGGGTAGCCTGGGGAAGGAAGCACATACCTGTAACTGGTGGGTAATGAACAGAACCGTCTTGGACTTGAGATGCTTCTGGATAGCACTATTGAAGATGTGATTGCCCACATGGGCGTCTAAGGCACTGAGGGGGTCGTCCAGGATATAGATATCTCGGTCACTATACAAGGCCCGGGCAAGGCTGATCCTCTGGCGTTGCCCGCCACTCAGGTTGGCTCCTCGCTCACCAATCTACAGGAGCCCAGAAAGCACAAGGAAGTCTCCAGTTCAAGTCCAGAACAACACTCAGTGGTTGCCTCAGTCACTTCTCCCCTCTTCCACCCAAACCAGCTCCTTCTCTTCATTTCCCCACCTGGATGGAATGCCACTGTATCCTCTAGGGCCCACACCAGAACTGGGGGTATCAGCCCAAATTGCCTCCTCCTCTCCCACAACTATCTGGTTACTAACCAACCCTGTGTCTGAGCCTTACCACATCCTCTGGATGCCCCATTACAATCCATTCTCCATGGGCAGAATGACTTTTCCAAAACACAAAGCTGACCATCTTGCTTAGTCCTAAAGGACAGAATCTAAGCCCCCAGATATGGCAGACAAAGCAGGCCCTTTACCAACTGGCTTTCCAGCAACTCTTAGCCTCCACTGTCAATGCCCCTTCTGTACCCTGGGATCTGAGCAGGTGTGTCAGCTCAGTTAAACTGTGTGTCTATTATGAACACGCCTGACTACTGTCATGCCTTCTCCTGTACTTGTCTGCTCAGTTCTGGCATCCTCTCCTCTGTGAAGCCTACCCTCCCCTTCTCCACTAACACCCAAAAGAAAGGCAATTCTTTCATCACCTTATTTTGTGCCTATTTGTCAGTATGTCTTTCCCAATTGTAAGCTTGCTGAGGATACAGATTATTGTCCTTTTCTTTTATATTCCCAGTGCCCCCAGAAGTTTCTGCACAGGCAGCTGGCATATAACAAGCACTTAATAAATGTTACTAAGTGAAAAAAAATCGATTGTCAAACAGTAACTGGCTGTTTTTTCTTTTTTTTTTAAAATCTTGTCCTTAAAAAAATTTCAATTAATTCAGAGGTTTTCAAATAAGAGCATATATAAGAATTATCTGCAGGGCTTGTTAAAATGGACTGAGGGAGCCCCATCTCTCGAGTCATGATTCAGTAGGTCTCTGGTGGGGCTGAGAGGCTGCAGTGATGTTGCTGATGTGCTGCTAATCAGGGGACCGGGATCTGAGAGCCAATAAATTAATCAAACCACTCCAATCTGGTTTGAGGGCTTAAACAGAAGTCAACTGAATAAAAGTCAGCCCCAGAGACCTCAAGGGCAGGTCATGGAAGATGAGCATTAACACGGAGAGCCAGTTCTAAAGACAAGCCTCACGGGACTACTCAAGGGCAGAGAAGCAAAGAAAGGCAGCTTTATGTTAAGGCCTCTTTCTTTCTAGAGGGAGTCAGCTCTCTAGAGAGTTACATGAGTAAAAAGAGGTTGGCAGAAGAAAGTTCAAAGAATTTCAACAGGCATATGATTGAGTAATGGTTTTAAATATGAATAGTGCAGAAAATATGAACTGTGAACCAACAATGGGATTTTGTTTAAAATCCACAACACATGAAATTTATGTGCTTAAAACAGGCAATGTTGCTATCCCTGCCCTAAGGAACAAATGTGTCCCTAACATAAAGTCCCAATGAAAGCAAAACTCCTGTGAAAGTTCTTCTCCCACAATTTAAGTTGCATGCCTAGGAGGCAGTTCTGGTAGAGCTCTGCCCCCCCAAATACCAGAATCCTCTCCGCTAAACACCCTGGCCCACCAGGGGCAGAAGGCCTATACCTCTGTCAGGTCACTGTGGGGAAGGATGGCCAGGTCAGGCCTCAGGCAGCAGCAGTTCAGCACAGAGTTGTATCTGAGGGACACAAGAAGACCCAGAGTCAGGGGCATGGTTGGGGTAGAGCCTGCTGACGTGGGCTGCCTTGCGTCTCACATGGCCAAGAGGAAAGCATGACAGAAACCAAACATTCCTTGCCTTTCTTCATCAAATTCCTTCCCAAAGAGGATGTTGTCTCTCAGAGTGGCATTGAGGATCCAGGCCTGCTGGGCCACGTAAGCGAAGGTTCCATTGACTGCAATGCTGCCCTCTAGAAGTGTCATCTAGGGAAACAGACACCATCCAATGGCATCACAACACAAAGCCATCACCCTGAGTCAACAGAACCCCCCACGTTCCACAAGGGAGTTGAAAGTCTAGTCAGTTTCCTTGGATGCTTTTGGAACCCAAATCCAGCTCTCACCTTTGTTCCACAGCAGTCAAGAAAATCAAAGTTCTCCTTGCTTATGTGTGATGGGAGCCCAGCATAACCCATGACTTGAATGAATGAATATTTCATGCAGCAACTCATAAGCTACTTTATCATCATTTCTTCCTAACTGCAAACTGTTCTAATTAAAGGAACTCAAGCAGAAGGCCCTTACAGAATTCCCCTGGGGAGGATGCTGCAAAGATTTAGAGCTAGTCCCTGCCTCAAGATGAAACAGGCCAACTCATCTACAGAATTAATCCAGCCTGTTGGCTAGTTCAGCTGCTTTTGTAAAATGAGGACCAGAGGGGGAAAAAAATTCCAGTTAGACATCAATTAGCATTATAGAGTATTCACATAATGGTGACAGACCCTCCACTCCAATGTGAAGAGATTACACGATAAGCTGTGTGCTTTGAATTATGTTTTCAGTTGCAGAGATTGACATGAATCAATTTACTCATTTTACTCTTTCAGGTTTCCTTTCGAAGGGACTAACAGTAGATGCTTGTCTTGGATTACGAATGCTATAGCTTGAAACGGTTTCATTAACCAATCTGCACATACAAGCTTGTCCTCTCAAACACAGTAACGCACAGCGGACACACATAAGACTGCAACATACTGCCAACTGCCCACAAACAGGTAAGCACTCTCACAGATAATGCATTCAGAGTGTTCAGAAACCTGGAGGGTCTACTGTGGAAATCCAGCTCTTCCAGCTGCTACAGTACAAACACCCCACAATGCAGACCACCAATAAGGAGTTAAACTCTAAAGAAGCAGCGTTGACAAGTAGCCCCTGCCTCTCTGTCAGGATTTGATCCAGAAGCAAAGACCCACTCAGTTTTCAATTTAACTGCTGCCCACCAGCCCTCCCTTTCAGTCCACCTGTGTCTCTCATCACTGGCTCTGAAATCTGGCTGATGATCAGAAATTATGTAGGAGGTTTTTGGCTCTTAGCAAACACCAGTGGCTGAGCCCAACCACTGCACAGTCTCACAAGGCAGAAGGGGTAGGGGTGGGGAGCTGTCCCTCCCGATGATTTGGATGCAGCTTTCCTCAGACCACCCTGAACACCTTTGCTCCACCAACTGTGACAATGATGCCAAACAAGACAAAATAATCCATAGACTGGATGCTACATGAAAATCTTCCCCAATCCCTTCTCCTATTAATTTCCTCAACATGGATAAATGACTCAGAGGACCTTATCCATCAGCAGGAATAATCTTACATTTATCCTCATCTCAACCACCTAAGCCAAGCTCATTTAATCCAAGTTTAGAAGCATATGGGGTTTTGCTTTATTCTTCTGATTATTTGGTTTCTAAAACATAGTAGAAGATAATCTGTCTTAGCTGGATGATCCCCACTCGAAATGCTGACAGCCCTCTTCTGGGCCCTCTGAGCACTATTCACTCACTGCCTTGGGCTCTGCTAGTATGTCTAGAAGGCCTAGCACCCCAACCAAACCATGAACTTGAGGGCATAATTCTTTCAATGGTTAGCTTGAAAATGGACTAGGTCTTTGTTTCTAGATCAAATCCTGAAGGCCCTCTTTCTGACAGGGAGGTTGGTGAGGCTGGTCCATTTGTTGGCAGTCTGCAGTTTGTCAGTCTCTGACCTCTGACATTCCCCAACACACTGTCTGGCACACCTGTGGCACTCAATAAATACGTGCTGAATAAAAGAAGGCACAAGGAACAAGTGACTCCAGCTGGGTATCAATGGGTCCAGGCGCCCACTGAACCATATCCCAGATATAATGCTGTTGTTAAGGGGTAGGAGTGGGTGGGGGGTGGAGGCCGGGAGTGGCAGGAGCATGATAACAGACCAAGGGTCCTTTTGTTTCCACCTTTCCTGACTCTCTTCAGGAAATAAGCCTATTTTTCCTGAGACTCTTGTTAAGCAGAATCCAGAGAAAGAAGCAGAAAATGCCCAGGACAACAACAAAATCTTACCTGGCCTAAAATGGATGAAATGAGAGAAGTTTTTCCACTTCCCACACTGCCACAGATTCCAACCAGTTTACCCTGGACAAAGCACATGAGAGAGGAAGGTTATTAAAGGATACTGTCCATTCATGTCAAGGACTCTGGATTTCTTTGAGAACAAAAACATTAGTGACAGTCCATCACGATGGGGACTGTCATCCTGAGGATCTAGCAAGTCACTTACCTCTTTTCTCCCTCATCAGCCACCCACGTCATAGGGTTTCTGTGGGGATGCACTGAGGTAATAGATGTGTAAGTCTTTTAGAAAATTTAAATATGCCACAGGCATTAAGGTGTCCCACATAACTTTTAGAAAGGGCTAAACCTTTTCCACTTTGTTGGCAACCCATGCTTTTTGATAACTTGTTTGTTTTTATTGATGGTTTTGAAAGAGAGGACAGGACTCTTAAAAATCATTTTATTTTCATTTTATATGATTTTTTTCCTCAGGGTCTAAAATCATTTTGAATAAAAACTATGCGCAATGTGCACTGTTGTTTCCATTTTTCTTTTTTTAATAATTATTTTTATTTGGCCGCACTGGGTCTTAGTTGCAGTATGTGGGATCTAGTTCCCTGGCCAGGGATCGAACCTGGGCCCCCTGCATTGGGAGCACAGAGACTTAGCCACCAGACCACCAGAGAAGTCCCTGTTCCCATTTTTCTACAAACATTTCCAAGAATCTGAGGGCATATTTTTATCATCAATCCCACATGAAAGTAGAAAACCAAGCCTGTGATTAACTGAATATCCCCAGGCAAAATGATGAGTTCTCCATGGGCAGTATTAACTGTTTTCAAGAACAGACAGATGATTTTAACAGGGCCACTTGTTCAGCAACACTCTATCGCCTTAAGCCTGGCATGGAGGAAGGGGATGGAGAGTGGTGTTGTGGAAAGAACATGGATTCTGGAGGCAGACAGGTCTTATAAAAGTATTCTTGACAAAGTTTTTGACATGGTCCAGGGGGCTGAGAGATTACTAACCAGTGGTTATAAAGAGACCAAGTCACAGGCTTAGACTCTGCTCTGGTCAGTCAGGTTAACACAAAGAAAACTCTGTTCTGATGACTAAATGGTGGCTAAAGAAGATGTCAAAGTGAAGCAAGTGCCTGGGACACAGAAAACATCAGACAAATGTTAATTTCCCTCCTCTTCCCTAAAGAGAGGGGCTGGGGGAATAATAGCTAAAGGTCTGTCATGTGAACATGGACTGTGAAGGGCAGAAGGAGGGTCAACAGATAGAAAGGAAAAGAGTAAACTTTATCTGATTACAAGAAATAATCCTCTAATAGAGTTGATTAGCAATGTAATAGAGTTGCCTCAAGGTAACTGTTATTAAATAAGAAGCCTGCTGTTAAAAGTTAACTGAAGTCAAAAAAACTGACTTGCACGCCCTCCAATGATGAGCCATGCTAGTTGTTTCATGTGGTCTCATCCATCTCCCTCTTGTCTGTAACTTCCAACAGCTAGGAGCTTTTTGTTTCCCTTTAGTACAGCTCTGGATCTGTGTAACATGCCTCACTATACAGTCCAGCTCTCACAACCGTATGTGACCACTGGGACGACCATAGCCTTGACTATACCTTTATCGACAGCGTGATGTCTCAGCTTTTCAACACACTGTCTAGGTTTGTCATTGCTTTCCCGCCAAGAAGCAATTGTCTTCTGATTTGATGGCTGCAGTCACCTTCTACAATGATTCTGGAGCCCAAGAAGAGGAGATTGGTCACTACTTCCACCTTTTCCGCGTCTATTTGCCATGCGGTAATGGGGGTGGATGCCATGATCTTAGTTTTTTTAATATTTAGTCTTAAGCAGGCTCTTTAACTCTCCTCCTTTACCCTTATCAAGAGGTTCATTAGTTCCTCTTCGCTTTCTGCCATTAGAGTGGTATCATCTGCATATCTGAGGTTGTTGATGTTTCTCCTGCCTGTTTCGATTCCAGCTTGTAACTGTAAAGAAGGCAGAATGCCAAAGAACTGATGCCTTCGAACTGTGGTGCTGCAGAAGACTCCTGAAAGTCCCTTGGATAGCAAGGAGATCAAACCAGATCAGTCTTAAGGGAGATCAACCCTGAATATTCACTGGAAGGACTGAAGCTGAAACTCCAGTATTTTGGTCATCTGAAGCAAACAGATGACTCACTGGAAAAGTCCCTGATGCTGGGAAAGATTGCAGGCAGAAGAAGAGGGTGTCAGAGAATGAGATGGCTGGATGGCATCACCAATGCAATGAACATGAACTTGGGCAAACCCCGGGAGATGGTGAGAGACAGGAAGGCCTGGCGTGTTGCAGTCCACAGGGTCGCAAAGAGTCAGACACAACTGGGAGACTGGACAACAACAACATGCCTCACACCACATCAGAATCCCTGAAGACCACGCCCAGTGAGGCAGATGAACATTCTTTACCACCTCTGTCACCACCACCTTGGTCCAGAAAACTCTAATGCTTTTCCTTGGTTCTCCTGGCTTCACTCCCTGTTCTCCTACACTCTTCTGAATCCAGAAGCTAGAATGATTCTCTGCATCTGTAAGTCAGATCACATCACTCTTCTCCTCCAGTCCCTCTAGTGGCTTTTCTATCCATTCAGAGTAAAGCAGAAGTCATTACGAAGGCTCTGGCACACCAATCCTCTCTGCTTTCAGCACCCTCCCCTCTCTCCCACGCTCACTCTGCTCCTGTGAAAAGCACAATTAACACACTCGGGGATTTTGTGCTCTGTTCCCGCTGCCTGAATGCTCTTCTTCCCCCATGTATTCTCACGGCTCATTCCTTCAAGTCTTTGCTCAAACACAGGCATACCTTGCACATACTGCAGGTCTGGTTCCAGACTACTGCAGTAAAGCAAATACCGCAATAAAGTGATTCACACAAGTGTTTTGGTTTCCCAGTGTTTGTATTAGTTATGTTTACTTTATACTTTAGCCTATATAGTGTGCAATTACATTATGTCTAAGAAACAACATGGTATCTATTTTAATTTAAAAACACTTTATTGCTAAAAAATGCTAACCATCATCTGAGTCTTCAATGAGTCGTAATCTTCTCTGATGGAGGGTTTGAAATATTTCTAGAATTACCAAAACATAACAGAAATATGAAGTAAGCAAATGCTGTTGGAAAAAAACATCTACAGGCTTGCTTGATACAGGGTTGCCAGAAGCCTTCAATTTGTTTAAAAAAAAAAAAAAAAGCATCATGCCTGTTATTACTTTTTTTTTGGCTGTACCCTGAGGCATGCAGAATCTTAGTTTGAGGCCTTCCCTTAAGTTGTCTATTTAAACTGCAGTGACACCTGCTCTCTGTCCATCAAGCCCTTCATCCCCTTTTCTTCGTAGCCCCTTTACCTGTTTACCATCTGCCTTTGCTCAGAAGTAGGCAAAATCCAAGAGGGCAGGGATTTTGGTTTCTGCTGCTCTAAAACAGTGCCTGACAGACAGATGGCACTCAAAATGGCTACAGAGACTTAGAGAATGAATTTATGATCACCCCGGGGGAAGGGTGGGGGGAAAGGATAGTTAGGGAGTTTGGGATGGACATGTACACACTGCTGTACTTAAAATGGATAACCAACAAGGACCTACTGTATAGCACAAGGAACTCTGCTCAATGTTATGTGGCAGCCTGGATAGGAGGGGAGTTTGGGGGAGAATGGACACATGTGTTTGTATGGCTGAGTCCCTTTGCTGTTCACCTGAAACTATTACAACATTGTTAATTGGCTGTACCCCAATACAAAATAAAAAGTTTAAGGACAAATGGCTGTGGAGTGAGCAGATATATATACCCCTGGGATTTTCTGGATGCTGCAGCCCTCAACACGCTGCTGGCCCCCAGTCATATTCTGTAGGTTAAGCCTTGAAGCTGGAGTGTCTCGTAGTCACTCCCTATAGGGAGACTTCTGAGACACTCTAATCCTGGGCTGTAACATCATATACCATAATGGCCTTTACTTTCATTAAAAAATAAAGTTACAATAGAATTGCTGATGACAGCATCACTGGGAGTACCTATTATACGCCAGGTTCTGTGCTATGCATAGCCAGTACTAATGAGCAGCTCACACAGAGTTATAATCAGAAATCATTATTATAGCTCACATATAACTATAACAATCAAATCTCCTCAGGGCAAGACTGTGGAAAACCCGCCTGAATGCTTCATTTCCTTGTTTACAAAATGAGTATCTCATGAGAGCATTTCTATAATTTATTTCTATTGTTAAATTCCTAAGAATCCCTTCTAGAGTGGACCTGGCCAGGTTGGCTCTTTGGTGCAAAGAGCCACTCCCAGCCATCACTCCCAGACACGAAGCACTTTGCTGAGAGGACCGGCAGCAGCCCCCCTCCCCAGAGGACACCCGGGAGGTGGTTACCTCTTCGATCTCCAGGTCGATGTTGTAGAGCGTCCTCTGCAGGCGGAGGCTCCCCAGGTGGATGTGCTTGCCCTCGTCCTCCTCAGGGCTGGGCCGCTCGTCACTGTCCAGGAGGAGGTGGCCCTTCTGCTCTGCCAGCACCGCCTGGTGCTCAGTGCGCTGCAGCTGCCTCACCTTCTCTTTCTTGCCCCTGGCAGCCCTCTTGTCTTTTTTCGTTTTGGGGGTCAGCTTGGGTGAGTTCTGGATACTGGAGTGGGAGGAGTCCCATGCCAAGGTGGCATTTTTCATCTCTATCGTGAGGTGAGGGCTGGCTGGTTTTTTCTTTATCATGTGAACCTCTTCCATTAGAAACAAACTCTGATAGGAGTTGTGAGAGAGGTGCAAAGATGAGACACTGGATCAAGACCAGGGAGACAAGCCTAGGGCGTACACTCACGTAGCAAAACACATCAGGCTATACAGTGGAAGGAAGCTGAAGGGCAAAAGGTAGCTCATTAGTGTAGCCCAGCCTCAGGCCCATGGAGAGGTCACGGGAATGTGGGGACACCCTCGGGAGGGACAGGGGCCTCCTCAGTCGGCCCACACTCTATGCTACCAGTTACATGCTAAACTCTTCTTTCCTTTCCCACCACTCTCAAGAGGACCAGGGGATATTTAACTGACTGGTCTGCAGCCCTCTGTTCTCATTCAGGAGCTGCTGAGTAGTAGGTAGTAAAATGTAAGCAGGAAAACCAAAGGGCACACTGTTCTCCTGCCCTGACCCTCATCACTCTGCCATCCAGACCACTCCTGCAGGGCCCCCAAGCCTGGGCACTTTCCTCACGTACCACATGGCACATGGCATAGGGACAGGCTGAACTGAGCTGATGGCCAGGCCTAGCTCTCTCCAGTTAGAAAGGAGCACCTAAGGTTTGATCGACAGCAGAGTACATCTTCTCACCAACAAGTCCTACCTTGGAACTTGTGAGAATTCAAACAAAGGGCTTACGTGAAAGGGAAGGGTATCTCCCTCAGACACACCATCGAGAAGAAAGCAAGACTCTTCCCTCCCACCCATTCCCCAACCCCACTGAAGCATGTCAGGGGAAGAAAAGAGGAATGCTTGAAAAGCTAAATGTCTTGGAAATTACACTGGAAACACTGACCATAATAAACCTCTGCTCAGAACCAACATGTGCCCATGACTTTGAACCCACTTCTGACACCTCCCTTAACTAAGTGATCCTCTCTATAGGATGCTATACCAGTTGGACTCCCAATATGATTAAACAATTTTTTTTAAACATTAGAAAGTCTTTAGAAAAAAGATAACTTTTAGTGGCAGGACTCTTTCCTTAGTCACTTCGTTACCAAGAATCCCTAACTACTTTAAAAGCCCTTTAAAGTTTGCAGGTGCTATTAAGTGTACAACATAATCCCCTTGCCTGAGAGCAAGCCCCTTTTCCTAAATCCTAAACTCCTAAACTTGGTCTTTTCACTCCTAAACTGCCACATCCCCTACCCACTCCTAATCCTCCACCTTCCCAGAGTAACTATGCCACCTTCCCAGAAGTGTCATGTTTCTAAATCTGGATAATCTTCGCTCCTGGTCAACCTTTAAAAAAAAGTAGTTTAAAGTTTAGTTTTCTGAAAAGAGCCATTGGTTTCATTTGTTCAGAGCCTTCCTGAGAAGACTGCACTGAGAATAACATGCCAAATATTCTGTCCACCTTCACAGACTGAACCACATGCTGACAGAATTCCCGTCATTTCTCTCACCTCAAGAGTTACTAAAAGGATCTCTTAGGGCTCATGTACTATAAAAACTAGGCTAGTGCCTCTGACTTGCACAGATTGTGTGTGCAAGTTTTCCACATTTTCCCTTCCCACAGGCTCCCCACAGCCGCGTACTCCTCCCAGGAGGATTTCAGCCTCAGTCACTCTGCCCCGACACACTGAGGCACACAAGAGCCTCACGCACCTGAATTCATATCTACGTGGATTTGCACCTGCCAGCCAAGAATCTTAGAGGTACATAAACTATAAACCTTAGCTTCACCAGAGGACGACAACCATCCAAACACTATTCTCAGTCACTGAAACAATCAAATTGGAATGTATCTGTTGAGCAGAAGAGGGGACTACTCATAGAGTTCCCAGATAAAATACAGGACACCTAGCTAAATTCTGATTCAGGATAAACAATGACTAATCTTTTAGTCTAAGTACATCTCATGCAGTTATTAACTGGGTGTCTAGTGTTTTTATTGGCTAAACCTGGCAACACTGTAGTGGTGACTGTCTTACCAGAAAAGTTATAAGCTGGCTTCTCACTGCCTTTCTGTAAGTTATCATACTCCTAGAAGTAGAGGCGGGGGAGGAGGAGAAGATTGACAAAAGAAACTAGCCAGAATGCGACTCATTCTCACGGGGTATATAGCAGAGCTGTGGGTGGTTTTGCTTCTATTATTAACTCTGAAACTTCCTGTGTAAAGGAAGGATCCATAGCGTGAAAAGCCATCTGCTAATACAAGTTCTCACTAGTAAGTGAATAGAGAGCTCTCGAGAAACAATTGAAAGTGAAGTCGCTCAGTCGTGTCCGACTCTTTGCGACCCCGTGGACTATAGCCTACCAGGCTCCTCTGTCCATGGGATTCTCCAGGCAAGAATAAGGAGTGGGTTGCCATTTCCTTCTCCAATAGGAGTGAACAAATCTACACTATAAATTCCCATCCCTTCATCCAAAATGTCACCAAATCCATTCACTAATGAAGACTGAGAAACAAACAGGGGACTAATTAATAGTCAAAAACATCTGCCTTAGAGGTTAACACTCTGATTATTACAGATCATTTCAACTGATTTATCTTTAAGTTAAGGCCATTCAATATATTTTCAAATCTTGGTTAATATATTTTCTTAGTGTAAAAGTTTTTATTTGGTTAGTTTCTAGCTCTTCTATTTCCCTGCTGAGACTATCTTTTCATTTCTAAGGTCTTTTTCTGATAATTGCAACATTTGGGTCATCTCGGTGTTTTCAACTTTCTTGGTTCTTTGTATATAGAGAAATTTTGGATTGTATCCTGGGTATTTTGAGTATTACATTATGAGACTCTAGGTCCTGGTTTTGAATCCTATAAAAAATGCTGTGTTTTTGTTTTAGGAAGAAATTGATCCATTTAGGATCAATTCTGGTCTGCTTCCTATGGGCTGTTAAAAACAACAGGCCTCAAATAGAGTCACTTATGTTAAGCCCCAAACTAGGACTTAACTACAGTTTCAGCTCTTCCAGGAATGGAATATTAAACCAGTCAATCAGGAATCACCTGATCAGCACTAGCTAGGAAACCTGCCTGAGAGACCCCTATTATCCCCTAAAGAAAAGTAACCTTGCAATAACCAATGCAGTTTTCTGCCTAGGATAACATCCTTGTTCCTGGTCCCTTCTGCCTGTAAACCTTTTCATTCTGTATAGCTCCTCAGAGCTCTTTCTCTTTACTAGATTGCATGCTGCCCAATTCATGAATCACTGAATAAATCCAATTAAGATTTTTTCAATTAAAAAAAAAACTGCCTTCGTCAAAGCTAGATATTGTGGGTTCTGCAAAATAAAGCTCTGATTACGATTAAGTCATTTCTTTTCATGTGGCTCTGGAATTTGGCCTTCTAGCAACCACATTGGGGTGATGGACGGTTGGGCCTGGGGGGCACATTCTTGAGGACTACCTTTCTTGACCAACAAGGCTGAGAACCTTACTTCTGTATTGCTCTCAGCAACCAAGAAGAATTAGCAAAGCTACTCTCAGCAGTGGCTTTGTCAACAGCCACTTTGCCAACAGCCGGGAGTCCAGCCACACAGGTGCTGTTTCTTTTTGTTTTCGTTCTTTTAATTATTAACCACTTCCAAATATCTACCTCCCTCCACCCTCCCAAATATATCTACTTCTTGTATCATGTATTTGTGTTATTCTGAAAGCACAAAGAACACAGCCAAAGCATGATCAACTAATCCCTTGCAAGGAAAAAAAAATCCTTACTTCACTTCTCAGTATGGTCTAGCTTTATGCTATACCCATGTCATTGCGTTTCCTGTACCATGAATGACCAACATACAGGACAGAAAAAAGAATTAAAAAGAGTTTATGACCAGCAGCATTTTGGTAAAGGTAGATGGAGATCAAGGTGAGAAAAAGCTGACAGTCTCCTGATCATTCTAATTGCCTAGGTTTGAATCACTTAAAGGCCCAGTAAATTATAACAAATATCCATGTTAAGTCCAGGCAAAAGGGACTAGCTCTGAAGGGGAACACTGAAATTTTGGGAGCCGATTACTACATAGGCTGTCTATAAAAGGTAAAAAGTTGTATTTCTATGGACTGGCCCTCTGAGTTTTTCACTGACTTCTTTCTTACCAACTTGCCAAAAGGCTAAAGGTGAAAAACATTAAGTGTGGCCAGCCCATGTGGCCCACTGGAATAAAGGCAGCAGTTAGTTTTGTAATGGACAGCTCCTGACATGGAGGGGCGAAGGGAGCCACTTACCTTAAATCTGTCAACAGCCACAGATGCTTCTGAGAGGGACTTTACTGAAAACGGTGTAACTTTCAAAGCAAAAGTCATGGAATTGAAGACAGTTACTACTGTGAAAGCCTGAAAATAGGAAAAGAGGAGAAATTGAGCCTGATGAGGCTCTGTGGCTAAAGTAACACAACATCATCAATTTCCCCTCAGGTTTAAAGAGGGCTACAGCTTGACTGACAAATGTTGGTATGAGTCAGATATATTTCCAATATATTTTTTTAAAGATAGAAATTTTATGAGACCTCCAGTTAAAATTCTCAGTGAATCTAAATCAATTGATGATCTGTATTTCAGAATTAAACCCAAAGCTGAGTTGACTAAAAACAAGTCGTGCACTATCTGTGCACTGGGGCTAAATCTCCATTCTTCCACTTGGATTAACTGCATGAGTGAAAAATCCAAATCTAGCAATAAGAGGACCAGAGCATCTCTACATGTGGTGTTTCTAAAATGTCTCCAAGCTTACAGACCTGTGCTGCTGTTAGATCAAAGCCAAGGGTCATGTGAACAGAAAAGGTCACCACGCTGGCGATCACCATCACAATAGGAGCCACGCCGACAGTGATGCTCTGAAAGTACCCAGCTTTTTCCAACATCCGACGTTCATCCTCTCGGATTTCTAAGGAAAAAAAGCAAGCCAGTTTCTAAAAAGCAAGTCGAAAGAAACTATGGGATACTGCTTATCTGTCACCAAACATTACTTGGTAGGTCTTTGGCCACCATGGGTTTTAAAACGACCCTGTAACATTTATGATGCAAAAAACTAGGTCAATATGACCATCAATTATAATTTGATCATGAAAGCTGGTATGCAAGCCTGAGGTTTGAAATGGATCAAGTCATAGGAAAGAATCTAACAGAAAAATCATTACTTCTCAGTACAATAATCATTTTCTGCCTTAGTCTGATTCTTTTTGCAAATTTCTTATGTTTAAAAGGAATGAACACATTAATCATGTCTGTTATTGGCAGTTTTGTTTGCTTACCTAGTTGTTGATTATTTCTAGCTTAAGTACTTATAGGAAAGACTATACAACAATAATGGAGAATTAAAAAGGAACTAAGATTTACTAGGGTGCCTACTGTATATTGGGGTTAGGAAAGAGGCTTTCACACAAAAAAAGCAGTAAGGATGACTGAAAGAAGATGAATGAGATAAAATACAATTTTTGTAAGCAGAATGATTTTTCTTAAATATCTACAAAACTAACAACCTTATTAACAGAGTAACTATGCCAAAGCCTTTGACTGTGTGGATCACAATAAACTGTGGAAAATTCTGAAAGAGATGGGAATACCAGACCACCTGACCTGCCTCTTGAGAAACCTGTATGCAGGTCAGGAAACAACAGTTAGAACTGGACATGGAACAACCGACTGGTTCCAAATAGGAAAAGGAGTATGTCAAGGCTGTATATTGTCACCCTGCTTATTTAACATATGCAGAGTACATCATGAGACACGCTGGGCTGGAGGAAGCACAAGCTGGAATCAAGATTGCCGGGAGAAATATCAATAAACTCAGATATGCAGATGGCACCACCCTTATGGCAGAAAGTGAAGAAGAACTAAAGAGCCTCTTGATGAAAGTGAAAGAGGAGAGTGAAAAAGTTGGCTTAAAGCTCAACATTCAGAAAACTAAGATCACGGCATCTGGTCCCGTCACTTCATGGCAGATAGATGGGGAAACAGTGGAAACAGTGGCTGACTTTATTTTTCTGGGCTCCAAAATCACTGCAGATGGTGATTGCAGCCATGAAATTAAAAGACGCTTACTCTTTGGAAGGAAAGTTATGACCAACCTAGACAGCATATTAAAAAGCAGAGACATTACTTTGCCAACAAAGGTCCATCTGGTTAAGGCTATGGTTTTTCCAGTGGTCATGTATGGATGTGAGAGTTGGACTATAAAGAGGGCTGAGTGCCGAAGAATTGATGCTTTTGAACTACGGTGTTGGAGAAGACTCTTGAGAGTCCCTTGGACTGCAAGGAGATCCAACCAGTCCATCCTAAAGGAGATCAGTCCTGAGTGTTCATTGGAAGGACTGATGTTGAAGCGGAAACTCCAATACTTTGGCCACCTGATGCGAAGAGCTGATTCACTGGAAAAGACCCTGATACTGGGAAAGATTGAGCACAGGAGGAGAAGGGGACGACAGAGGATGAGATGGTTGGATGGCATCATAAACTCGATGGACATGGGTTTGGGTTGACTCTGGGAGCTGGTGATGGACAGGGAGGCCTGGCGTGCTGCGGTTCATGGGGTCACAAAGAGTTGGACACGACTGAGCGACTGAACTGAACTGAACCATGGAGTACAAAAGACCACATAGTAGGAAGTATGACAATAAAGCAGTGAAGTATTTTCAAAACATTTTCAAACACAAAAGCAATTCTTCTGAGAGGCTACACACTGACCTTAAAAGTACTACCACTGTCCCAAACACTGAGAAATGCATTAAGAGCCAGCTCTCAAGCCATACTTTTAAAGATTTCATTTCATTGCTTTAACATTGATCACATAACTTACCCAAGTCTGTAATGAGCAAGAATGCTCTTTTCAAGCTAATACACACAGGTAAAGATACCAAAGTCAGGAGCTGAAGGATGAGTGGAATCTCAGAAAGAAGATTAGAAAACTGAGAAAATCAGAATTTGAGAGCCAGAAGGGACCATCAGTGGTGACCCTGCCAACAACAGGCTTGGCAGACATCCTGTTAGCATCCAATTGTTACATTCTATTGCCAACAAACTCACTAAAGAAGGGGCCCGATCCATTGCTGGAACTTCTGAGTGGTCACTTCCTTCTGATGACCACTCATAATTAAAGTTTATGGAGTGTCCCTGAAGGTTCACTCAACAAATCAAGCACTTTAAACAGTTTCCTTAATCTGAATGCTGTATTTCTTCTATTCAACCCAAAATTGCACCAGCTTTTTAATTGGAACATATTCAGGTTAGCTCACCATGAGATTATGGTTGACAAACAGGCATTTCTATTATATTTAAATTAAGTTTAACTGTAACTATGTCTTCTCATTTGAACTCTAAAGTGCCTTTAAATATATTTTTTCTTAAATTTCACTTTTTAAGGCCCAAGATTTCAACTTTTGTTAAGATCTTTAGGAATGCCCAGCTAAGGTGTTACTTATTGCTCCACACTTTGTGGCATTTACATACAACATGCTTATGTCTGCACTGAATTTATGGATCAGGGTAGGGTCAGGCACTGAAAACCTTGTGACTCAACACAAATCAATTATTTGAAAAGAAACCAAACTTAAAAACTACTGTGAGTGAGTGGAAGAGTGAGGCCCAGAGTCCAGCTCTCCTGAAGCCCGGCCCAGCTCCTCTCCCAGCGCCACCCCCAGGTTCTTACACCTGCCTACTCGTATTGCACACATTCCCAGGGTAGGGGGGCGGTGGGTAGAAGTGGAGCTCTCAGCAGACACTTGCTATTGTTTTCTGTGACGGCCTCATGTCCAGACCAGAAAATCACAGGCCGAGTGACAGTATAGATAGGGGGCTTTGAAACTGAATCAAAAATTCATAACCAGATGAGTTGTCTTGGGACAAGTCAGGTCTCAGTTTCCTCATTTATGAGGCGAGATCATGAGTGCCAGTCTCTAAGATCCCTATCAACATAACGCTCATAGGATATTTTAAGAACATACGATACTTTGATCCTATGACATTAGAATTCCCAGTAGCTAATGTGCTCAGAAAGCAAAGAAGCCAATATACATATATCAAGTCTTTAAACTCACTTTGTACACTCTGAGAGAATGCTTTGACCCAGGCATACATTTTAATAAATTTAATGTAGGTGAGGACTTCATTCATCTTCTGGACACGGTCATCCGTGATGGTCACACATTTTCTCCTGAAATACGCAGTGATCCGTGATACAAACATCTGAAAGGAAAAGCAATGGTATGCCAAATCAGAGCTTATTCAGAATTAAGAACTGTCTACTCTTTCTGGGAAGTAAACCCACTTAAGATTATTATAAAAGTGAGCATCCTGTAGTTACACTGCCTTTTTAAAAAAACTTAATATTTTTACTGTTTATTTACTTATTTGGCTGCACTGAGTCTTACTTGTGGCATGTGGAATCCTTAGTTGTGGTATGTGGGATCAAGTTCCCGAGCCAGGAATTGAACCTAGGCCCCCTGCACTGGGAGCACAGAGTCTTAGCCACTGGGTCACCAGGGGAGTCCCTGTACTGCGTTTTAATAAAAATGGTCTCTTAAATGTTAATAGTACTTGACTCATCCCTTTGGAAGAAAGTTAAGGCAAATATTTGCTCTCAGAGCAATCACGGCTATCAATGAAACCAAAAGAAAGCAGGAGAGCTATATCAGTTAGCATCAGCTTGAAATGGAGTGACTCAACTATTCCTGTGTTACCTGGGGGCAGAGTTCACCTGCTGACCTTCTCCTCACTCACACTCTCTTTTTAAATCTCAGGTAGGAGCTACTGCCTTTATTCTAATAATGTCTGACTTCCTCTGAAGTAAAAATTCTGCCTGTATGGAGTGTACACTGTTTAACTCTTTCCAGACATTTCCAAACCAGGTACCTGCTTAAAGGAACTTTCCAATCAAAGATGTGATACCTCAGTGGTGTCAACTATATAAAGCCCAAAAGAAGTAATTCATCTGAGGAGAAGCTGCCAAAATACAGTAAAAAGGCTTACTCACCATTGCAGGATAAAAGAGGATAAAAACAGCTGATCCCAGGAAGCCTGTTGGTCCCAGAATAATTACATTATAAACCATGCCCAAGATGGCAATAACAGGTCCTCCAGCCAGCAAGCTGCCAACAGCAGCTGCCTCGAACATCCTCTGTCCGTCGTTTGAGCACAGGTTGATGAGCTACGAGATACAAACAGCAGTGAGTGGACACTGCAAGGACACAGATGCTGGCTCAGCAGGAAGGTAAAGGACAGAGCAGGGACTCAAGGGAAGGTAAAAGCCCAGGCTGCGAGCTCTCTCTCTGCCCTGAAGCCACCACCCCTCACTCACCTCACCCACAGACTTCTCCTTAATGTTCTTCAGCTTAAGGATCTTCTTAAACGCCATGGTTAGGATGGCTCCCCGCAAGCGTACCCCAGTTCGGTAATTCAATGCCCATGTCAGTGCAAGTGACCAAGAACGCACGGTTTCTGTCAGGAGGAGGCCCAGGACTAGCAGCAAGCTGTACTGGAGGTTAGACTCTGTGTCCTGGGTGTACTCCAGGAGGTGTTTCACCACGAAGGCCTACAGGGAGAAACACACACCGCCGTCAGCATCTCCACCGCACCCACACACCACAGCACAGTTTTATGTTAAGTTAGAAAGAGAAGGCATCTTCACTGTACAGTGACAAGTGCCTAAGCAGAGAAAGACCTTCTTGAAGGACCAATTACTACTGACAGCCCACCCTCGGCAATTTATGCAGGGCATTTTGCAGGAGGCAGGTCTAATTTGAAACTTTTCTTCCTTTAGGATACCATCAAAACTGATACTCTTTCTAATGTAACATAAACCTGTCCATGAGCTGAAATTCATTCTCAACACACTGGTCATTAAAAAGTATATAGTTGACCTTATTCCAGTATCTTCACACAATGATACATTTCTTTACATGAAATTAAGACCTTTCTTTTTTTTGGATCGTTTCAAACGTGCTTATTTGATAAAAAGGAACAGTGTACCTACAGTTGGACTGGGGAAGAGTGAGAAGTGCATTTGCAAAACATTCCTGAAAATAAACATCAGCAGTTTAATAGTACAGAAGAGAGCAAATAAAGCAGACTAGCCACAATCCAGAGCCCCTCCCACAGGCCCTCCCCCATGCCCCACTCCCTCCCAAAAACAAAAACATGTTACCTCAGGTAGCACATGTCTAACACCACCTGCAGGGAGGGAAGGCAGCAGCCCCCAGAACCACCGAGTGCCACCTCCAGCTCTGAGGTCCTGCAACGCCGGAGCACACACTCACACAAGGCACATTCAGCAACAGGATTAAATACCAGGAAGTGGGAGGTCATGTACTTTTATTGAAAATGAAAAAAAAAAGTACCATCTTCAAAGAGCATCTCACAGACACTGTACAACAGGAGGAGCATTGCGGTAACATACATGGGAACATACAGAGTTGAGTTATACAGGGCTAGCCAGCCAACAGGTCGTCTGGCCGCGACTGTTGTTTTTTAACTACACACAGTGGAAATACAGCATTGAACCGAGATCTGTTTCCAGAGTCCGGAGGAGCGCATCAAGCTGACAGCACTTAATCGGTTAGGGCTCCTGAAGTTGCAGTGAGTCTGCAATAGAGGAGATTCTCCAGGAATAAAGACCTCGATGCTAAGGAAAGAGAGTTAAAAAACAAAACAAAACTGAAAACTCCCCAAAGGGGACTCTTGCTTAAAATCACTGACGTATTGGGTCACTAGGCTGTGAGGAGTGACCTCTGCTCAGGACGGAATACAAAAATCTAGGCCTCAAGGAAAAACGGGTGGCATCCTTCAGAGTCTTTTCGAGTCCTTACAGCTAAAGTCGATCTTGCCAAAAATGAAACAAAACAAACCACAGCAAAAAGAAAGCCAAACCAATCCCCCTCCCTAAAGGAAGAAAACAAAATTAAGGAGAAACCCATCCACCATCTACCCCAATCCTTATAGCCTTTAAAGGGTACTGACGCTGGAAACCAGCGCTTGACTGACAGACCAAAATGGAGGCCAGACGCAATCGTCCTGAAGCAGCTAATGCTGAATTCCAGAACCCAGACTCTCTCTGGGTGAATCGGTATTTCTTGTTTTTTTTTCTAAGAGGAAACCAGATGTTGACTAGATCCTAAGAGATCCCCACCAATCAGATTTCCATCAAGTCTCAGTAAACAACCTGATCAAGTAAATAGGAGATTTCAGATGCCAAGAACTGTGTATCCCATCTCTCCCCTCCCTTGAATTTTTAGGTTTTATATCCACTGCTTGGGTCACCACTGCACACAGCTGGGTTGCTGGTTTACTAGCAAGAAGGTTGGCTTCTTTTTCCAGTATGCAATCCAAAATGTGGAACTGAGTCACTGAGTGGCAGGGTCAGAACCCCATTTTCCTCACGTGAAGCAACTCAGTAAGATGGCGGTGCGGTAAAGCATTTTCTCACACACCTCGGCACTGACGGAGCCGTCTCCAAAGGAAGGCGTGAAAGGACAGCAGGTTGTAGTTTGGGGTTCCTTCCTTCCCAAACCTTTATTGTGCCGCTTTTCAGCACCAGGCAATAGCATTAGGACCTCCCAGAGGGGAGGAGAAGGGGGAAGGTAAAAGACAAAATGAATGCTTACACTATATAAAACTTTCAAAGGGGAGGGAAAAGAGGAAACAGCAGATTAAAGAACTTTCAACACACACAGCGTTTTTAAAAAACAATTACATTTCAAACCATTTTGTATGGAACAAAGGAAATAAAAAGGTTCTCATGAAAAAACCAACCAAAATTTCATCTTAAAAGCTTACAAATTTATCATTTAAATTTAAACAAACTGGGAGAAAACTCGAGATTGTCAGCATAGCTATCTGGCTGTCCATTCCCAGTGAATAAACATTACCTTACCTGAACTCTTGGCGAGAGATTCTGCCCAGCTTGACTCTCTCATTCTGACCGCAGAATACAGCCATCCTGAAAATTCTAAAGAACAGCTTCTGTCACTGGTTCCACTACAGAGACACTCCCCCCAAATCCAGATCCTGACAGCACCAAGCAAGCTGCAGCTGGAGAGAGGCTGGAAGGGCGGGAAACTTACCTCTCTAGAGGCTTTTCACTGTCCTTTCCCGCAAAGGCCCGTGAGCAGAGTTAGCATTCACCAAGAGATTGCACTGCAGGAGGAAGCCGTCTCTTGCAGATCTACAGGGCGGATGCTAATTCTTTACATACAAATCATAAGTCAGGCCTGGTCTTTTAAAACTGTTTTAATCCAAGAAGGCCACAAATCATCTCTGCAAGTTTAGCAATTTGGCCGCTCATCGGAGGTCAGGATCATACCCTTATAGATTTTGGTTCTCCATTAACACTATGGTGACCCTTAGACGCCATGTGCAGAGTGCTGGTCCACTGGTGTGACTGAAACCCCTCTTGATCATTATTGTCCAGCCCTGGCCAGTCAGCAGTTAAAAAAATGAAACAACACACAGTCACTTGATTGTGTTTCATTAGCTCTGCATATGGCTACCAAGGTTTAGTGAGGCTGGAGGGGAGATTAAAAAAAAAAATATATATATATATATAGGGTATCTGGGGACTCAGTTCTTACATAGATTTCTGTAAGAACAGATGAAGACAGTTTGAAAGTCCTGCCATATTAGAAAATGTGCAAAAAATCTAAAATGGATATTCTTCCAGAGGATTTAAATCCACAGATGGAAGGTATGCTCACTGCTAATAGTAATCTCAAACCCAATTCTTCAATTTCCAATTAAAAAGAAATTTGTTAGAACTGGAGCTCTGAAAAACAGAAGTTTCCACTGCTTACAATCTGAAATCTTTTTTGTCAATGAGAGACTGTGGATGGAACCACTGCTTTCTTGATCATTCCAGGGGAAAAGTCTCCTGAAATAACACAGGCCTTAAGGGGCTCTTCTTAAAGAGAGTGAAGAAAAGGAAAAGCGTGCTGCTGTTTTCCTATTAAAGGAAGGCTCTCAGCTCTCCCTGGCATTGAGGACGCTTTACTAGAGATTAGTAATCCAGTGCACGGTGCCTTAAAAGAAGGTGAAAGAATACGCAGGTGCTCAAGGGAGTGACTGTAAGGCCACCAAGCTGAACAAGCGTAAGTAACTTTTTATCCCAAGTGAAAAATTAAAATCCCAACAATATGGAATTTTGGGGGGGAGGTGGGAGAGCCAATGAAATTCTAGCATTGACCAAACAGAATCAAGGAAGCCTGTATACCGTGCTACCCAGCTGAAAGAATTCTTCGAAAGATCAGAGCAGCCACCAGCCCTGTAGTGAAACAATGACAGAAGCTCTTCTTGGGGGAAGCTGGTCCTATGAAAACGTTTGCCATTTTGGTCAGTGACATGATATTCAGTTACATGGTCCCTCTTACTTAAAAACTTATACCAAAGTGTGTTAGTTTAAGGTCAATTAATAAGAAACCCAATACCAGAAAAGGAGTGTTCTCTGCTTCAGAAAAGAGATCAAAAACTTTTTAAAGGCATCAAACATTAAAAACAAAAACAAATGAACAAACAACAACAAAAAAAGAACATAACAGAAAAACTGCAAATTAGTTTTACCTAATTACCATGCATCTTAGGCCCATACTTACCAAAACCATGAACCTCCAGCTTACCCACACACGGAAAATGCACAGAATAAGGAGTACTACTGCTCCGATGCCTCAAGGCAAATATGTAGAAAATAGATTTAATCAAAGTCTCAAGTGTAAGGGCAGTACAGTGGGTGTAAGAAACAGGTGTCCAGAAAACAGTGTGATGGTCACTCTTCTCCCCTACTCTGCTTCAGCAACACTAGGAAAACCAGGGCTGCCACCCCGACACCTGCCACACAGTTTACACTATAAACCAAAACTGAAAATGGACTTCAGGTTAGACTCTAAAAATCTCAACAGTCCTCCAGCTTCTTGAGGGCTCCTTTGCCAAAGAACTGGCAAACATGTGACAACTCTGCCCCCAGATCTTCGCTGTGTCACCAGCACCAACTCAACAGCCTACACCACACAACGCCACTCACAGCACAGCAAGACACACTGCCCAAACCAGGACTGTTGTTTCATGTCAACACGCAGCACGGCAGCATGGTCCTGTGCAGAAATGGAATCACTCAGCTTCACCCCCACCCCAGGGAAGCAAGCCAGTTCCACTTCTTCTGTGGTAACACGGCCCCCTCATCCTTCCAGTTGTCACAAACCACTATTCACCCAATATCAGTCATTCCCTGGCAACAGACCTGGAGGCATCTCTAAGGTTGCTAACTAGCCCAAAGGTGAGCACAATCCCTGAAACAGAATAAGAATGTTAGAGCTGGCCATGGCCGGGCCCCTGGAGACTGTCAGAAAGGATGGTTAGGACTTACTGGTCCACTGAAGCCCGCCAGCTGCGTGATCATCAGGCACACGATGGAGAGGATGAGCCTGGTGCGGCAGAAGGTCCACACAACCCTCCGGAGGGAAGCAGCGTCGGGCCCAACTTCATTCAGCTCTTCTTGCCACAGTCTCTCTAGTCTTAACAAGGGCACATGTCCTCCGTTACACATCTTCCCAGGGAATACGCACAACCCAGCCTCCCTGCTGCCATCACTCACACTAGTCTCTCCTTTAAAGTTATGTACAGAGTCTTCACCTTCTGGGCAAAAAAGACCCTTCCTGATAACCACATATTTACCCTGTATAGGCAGCCTCTCAGGATTCAGAAAATGATGAGAACCAAAGTCTTTCCTTCCACCCACAAAAATTATCCCTGAATAGAATCTGTCTTTCTCAAGGGTCCCCAACCCTTGCTGAAGGATCCTCTGGTAAAGTGTAAAGTTGTAAACTAGATTTTAATCATGACAATCGGCTACCACAAAAATGTACTCTGTCACAAGGCAGCAACATAATCTCCCTGCAGACTCAGGAAGAGAAGCGGGGCTGAGAGAGAGAGAGAAAGCCCGTAGTTAAAACAGGATTCAAGGTAAAATAGGAGATAAAGCAGAAGAGCAAAGAGAAAGTCACCCCCAGGCTACCCCCCCTCTATAGCACGGCTCAAATCCTAAAAGGACTCAGAGTTCTGAACTTGGAACTGCCAGACCCACACTCCTAGCTCAGGCCCTACATATCCAGTCTGTGGGAGGCGAGGGTGGACCAGAGACGCCTACCTTCTGCAGTTCACCTCGGAAGACTCATACTTGGACAAAGACCACACATCCTCCATCAAGAGCTCCCCCTTCTTGTGGGCTTTGCGAGCCAGAGGAGAAAGCCAAGAAAAAGTCATACAGGAGAAGAGCCCAGCATTGTCCACTGGGTGCTGGTGTCTGAGGAGAGAAAACCCAAAGCACAAAATTGTTAACACACATGGAGAGGCTAGCCAACACTTAAAATATGCTGTTTAGTTAGTATACAGCACTCTTGACAATGGAAACAGTGAGAGATTTTATTTTTGGGGTTCCAAAATCACTGCAGTTGGTGACTGCAGCCATGAAATTAAAGGATGCTTGCTCCTTGGAAGAAAAGCTATGACCAATCTAGATAGCATATTAAAAAGCAGAGACATTACTTTGCCAACAAAGGTCCGTCTAGTCAAAGCTTTGGTTTTTCCAGTAGTCATGTATGGATGAGAGTTGGAATATAAAGAAAGCTGAGCACCGAAGAACTGATGCTTTTGAACTGTGGTGTTGGAGAAGACTCTTGAGAGTCCCTTGGACTGCAAGGAGATCCAACCACTCAATCCTAAAGGAAATTAATCCTCAATATTCATTAGAAGGACTGATGCTGAAGCTGAAGCTCCAATACTGTGGCCACCTGATGCGAAGAACTGACTCACTGGAAAAGATCCTGAGGCTGGGAAAGACTGAAGGTAGGAGGAGAAGGGGCAACAGATGATGAGACGGTTAGATAGCATCACTGACTCGATGGACATGAGTTTAAGTAAGCTCTGGGAGTTGGTGATGGACAGGGAAGCCTGGCGTGCTGCAGTCCATGGGGTCACAAAAGGTTGGACAGGACTGAGCGACTGAACTGATACTGATGACTAAACTCAAGTTTCCCCAAATAATCTTAGCCCAAATTTTTCCGGTGCTTCACAGACAAGCCATTAACTAGCAGAACCTCTTACTTGGAAGTGGTCCGGATGGGCTTCAGAACACTTAAGCTATGATGGTACTTTCCCTTGGGATATTCCTCATCCAGGATTCTGAGCTGAGAATGCATGGAGGGGTCCAGGGAAAGGCCCTCCGCTCGGGCTGCTGTTTCCAAGGCATCCTGGCAATCCAACTGTTTCAACAGAGAGGGAGAAAAAGCAAAGCACAGTTAATGAACATGAGAGAATCAGAGAGGACCAAATCTACTTGACACAACAGCTCAAACTGCAAACCTGATTCATCTCACCCAGGAAATCCCAAGGGTCAGGAGGTTAAACACTCACTTGTGTGATACAAACTCACTAAGGAACATTCAACTGGATACTTAAAACTTCTACACTAATAGACTTCATTTATTATTATTATTTTTTTTAGCACTTTCAGAAAAACAGAGCAGAAAGTATAGAGCTCCCGTAGACCTCCTCACCTACCTCCTTCTCCTCCATAATTAATATCTTGCATGAGTGCACTACATTTGTCACAAGTGATGGCCCAATACCAATACGTTATCACTAACTGAAATCCACAGTTTATATTAGGATTCACTCATTGTGTTGTATGTCTTAAAAGTTATATTTTTATCACCAAGATGTTTTATCTTTCATTTGCCAATATAGACTGAGAGTCAATTACTTCACTACTAACTGCAAATTCTATTGCCTATTTTCTATGACAGAAACTTAAAATCAACACCTCCTGCCATTAAACAGCTCTGTCAGGCAGAAAAAGCCAGAACGCACACATGCCTCCCCCTTCTCTCTCTTGTTAGCAACAAGGAGTGCAGAACTGGGGCTCTCACCCTGGCTGCCCAGCTAAAGAGCTCCTATCCAGACTTCCACAAGCAGAGGGTCTCATGGGTAGAAATACAAAGTTACACATATTTACTACAAAGTTTACAAATACCAATTAATCATATTAATAAAAATGCATGTAATTCAAAGTCTGACTATGGCAGAAGAGGGTGGGCCAAAAATCTTAATACTCCTATGCCCGTTTATTCTAAAAGTAACCCAAAATTACTTTTTAAAAAATTTTATTTTATTGAAGTGTAGTTGGTTTATAATATTGCATTAGTTTTTACACTAGAGCAAAATGATTCAGTTATGCATACACATTCTTTTTTAAAAACTTTAGTATTGGGGTATATAGCTGACTAACAAACAATGTTGTGATCATTTCAGGTGAGTAGAGAAGGGACTCAGACATATATATACATGTCTCCATTCTCCCCCAAGCACCTCTCCCACCCAGGCTGCTACATTAAACATTGAGCAGAGTTCCATGTGCTATACAGAAGGTCCCTGTTCATTATTCATTTAGCAGTGTGTACATGTCTATCTCAAACTCCCTAACTACTTCTTCCCCCACCAGCAACCATAAGCACATTCTGGAGGTCTGTGAGTCTGTTTCTGTTTCATAAGTTCATTTGTATCATTTCTTTTTAGATTCCACATATAAGGGACGTCATATGATATTTCTCCTTCTCAGTCTGACTTAATTCATTCAGTATGATAATCTCTAGGTCCATCCATGTTGCTGCAAATGGCACTATTTCATTCTTTTCAATGGCTAAGTAATATTTTATTGTATATATGTACCACATTTTCTTTATCCATTCCTCTGTCAATGGACATTTAGGTTGCTTTCACATCTTAGCTTTTGTAAACAGTGCTACAGTGAACACTGGGGTACATGTATCTTTTGCGATCATGTTGTTCCCCAGATATATGCCACAGATCATAGAGTCACAGATCCCCATACAGAGTGGGATCACAGGGTCACACACACATATTCTTCATCATATTCTTTTCCATTATGGTTTATCACAGGATATTGAATATAGTTCCCTGTCCTATACCATAGGACCTTGTTGTTTATCAACTCAAAGTGACTTCCGCAGTTACTGTTACAGAAACAGAACCATTCTTTTCCTCATGAAAGGATTATAAGAACCTTATCCTTTTCTGACATTCTCACAAATATTTCTAGCAATTATTGTGAACTAGCAAGAAAGAATAGACTCCCAGATCAAGAAAAAGTTAAGTGGTGTAGCACCTGACACACTGGGGCTTACACAAAGTGGAGTCTCTATTTTCACACACTACCTCTTTCACACACAGAAGAGAAGCAACTCAAATATTAAGAGGCAGCTATTTAGTAAGTCTTAAAATAGCACAGTGTGCAATCTCCAACTTTATTATTCTTCCTTTACAAAACTGGTTGAGCTGTTCTAGATCTTTTGTCTTTCTAGGAGAACCAAGTTCAAGAGTTAGGAGAGTTTTATAAACATTTTTGGATAGTATGGCATCAGAAAAGGAAAACTTGGGAGGAATTTCCTGGCTGTCCAGTGGTTAGGACGCTGAGCTTCCACTGCAGGGGGCACAGGTTTGGTCCCTGGTGGGGGAACTAAGATCCTGCATGCCACATGGCATGACCAAAAAATAAAGAAAGAAAGAAGTATCAAAGCTTATGTTTTCTTAAAAAAGGAAAACTTGGTATGCCATCCATTAGCATTCTTATGTAAGAGTGGCATAGTAGCATTAAGAGAAAACTAAAATCTTCACATCTTATTTCATTCATTCTTTCAACAAATAACTTACAGAGCACCTATATACAAAGCTGTCCCAGATACTGGGAATACAAGTATTCCAATTTCTATCTTTAGTGTATACTGATTTCATTTTATTCATTTCTAAAATGCCTAGTTTCATCAAAACCTACGAATAGAAAAGTGAATGGACTTAATGACAACAAGAAACAAAATCAATCTTAATGCATGAGTTTTGCTCCTTTGACTATATGCATGATGTAATGTTCTACCACCTTCTGGGTAGTTACTTCCCATAGTGGAGAATGTGAAATTCAAAGGTTCTCTAAAAGGACTCAGATGAGAGCAGGCAGGCAAGATTTCACTCCCCCAGGCATATCATGAGTACTACACCAGCATGAGAAAATGCCTGTGACATATCAGAGACTGAGGGCTCTCATACTGTTTTTGATTTTCGAACAAGGCATTCAGTATAATTTCATCCTGACAAAGAAAAACCCCCATAAAAGTAGTTGAAAAAGTGGCTGGATTAATTCTCATATTTTCATACAATAATAACCCATGGAGTAGGAAAGACCACCATAAGGGTATGGAAGTCTACATTGTTGATCTAAGACAATTAAAAGTTACCATTCTAAGCAACCCACGTAATAAGTAATAAGTCACATCATATTTTTGCTATTCTTTCCTAAACTGCTTCTCAAACTGTCAATCTTGTTGCCATATCCTACTCACTGCCTAAATGACAACAGTGAAATATTTGTTGGAGATAATAGGATCCATGCAGAATCCTGTTTTAAGTCCTGCTCCATACTTGCCCCCAGCTCCTTCAAAGACAGGACTCTCTAAAGCAGCAGGTGTTTAGCTCCTGGCAAGAACTCTTGAATGATAAAATAACACTATCAAGAAAATCAAGAGAAAACCCCCTTACTCCAATAAAGCTATACTCTCTATGATCTTAAAGTATTTATACTCCTTAGGCCACTGTGGAATTTTCCCATAGTTGGAGGCCTCTGTGAAGTATAGTGGTTTTGCATATGGATTTTATTATTTTTATACTTTAGTTTATACATTTATTTTTGGCTATGCTGGGTCTTCACTGCTGCATGCGGGGGCTATTCTAGTTGCTGTGAGCAAGGGCTACTCTCCATTGCAGTACGAGGGCTTCTCATTGCGGTGGCTTCTCCTGTTGCGGAGTAGAGGCTCTAGGGTGTGCAAGCTTCAGTAGTTGCAGCACACAGGCTCAGGAGTTGTGGCTTGAGGGGCCTAGAGCGCATGGGCTTAGTTGTTCCATGGCATGGGAATCTTCTTGAACCAGGGACTGAACCCATGTCCCCTGCATTGGCAGGTGGATTCTTATCCACTGTGCCACCAGGGTAGTCCCTGCACATGGATTTTAGAAGATAGGATATGGGCTCACAGGCAGATTCTGCCACCAACTTTCTGCATATTACCTAGTCACTTTAAGCTACAACTTACTCATTTTTACAATGGTACATGCACCTACCACAAAGTGTTGAGGAGAATGAATTAAAGTGAAAGACACTTAGTGTCTGACTCTTTGCAATCCCATGGACTATACAGTCCATGGAATTCTCCAGGCCAGAAAACTGGAGTGGGTAGACTTTCCCTTCTCCAGGGGATCTTCCCAACCCAATGACTGAACCCAGGTCTCCCACATTGCAACCAGCTGAGGCACCAGGGAAGACTACAAGATGATGAGAAGAATGAATGGGATAATGAAAAGTGTTTAGCAAAATACTGGGTGTAAGTATTAAACAAACATTTAATATATATTAATTACACACCAACCGATCCACCTGATAAATCTTACAGACTATCTCAACCATTGCTCTTTCCTTTAGCTTTCCCTAATTGTTTCAAGATTAGGGAATTCATTTCCTCCTTCTTATGTCTTCCCTGTACTGCACCACTGCAGTGGGATGCGTCTGGCAGGAGAAGAGCTCCTGGAGGGCAAGCTGACTAACTCTTGTTTGCATCCCTGGCCCCTGACTCGGTATAGGGTCTGGCATCTATTATTCAAATGTCAACTAGAATATCTCAATGTTGCTCCGCAGTCTACATTATCATCATTTAAAGCTATATGATATACCACGAAGAAATCTTCTTAACCAATCCACTTCTGTTTAGTTTCTCTACTGTTTTGCATATTATTAAGAGTGTAATAAACAATTATAGTTTATTTTTCTCTTTCTGGATTATTTAAGATAAATTCCACCAGTGGGATTACAGGATTAAAAAGTATAGCTCCAACCCTATATGCAAAACAGAAAAAGAGACACAGAAGTACAGAACAGACTTTTGAACTCTGTGGGAGAAGGTGAGGGTGGGATGTTTTGAAAGAACAGCATGTATATTATCTATGGTGAAACAGGTCACCAGCCCAGGTGGGATGCATGAGACAAGTGCTCGAGCCTGGTGCACTGGGAAGACCCAGAGGAATCGGGTGGACAGGGAGGTGGGAGGGCGGATCGGGATGGGGAATACGTGTAAATCTATTGCTGATTCATGTCAATGTATGACAAAACCCACTGAAAAAATAAATAAATTAAAAAAAAAAAAAGTATAGCTCCTAGCAACTAGACATATATCCAGTTTGCTTAATTACTCATTATAAAATGTGTACTCCAGTGTTACTGCAAAAGAGAACTTCTATTAGCTTTAGTACTTTCAGTTCTATTTTGTTGATCCAAGGCTGCCTCTGTCCCACCTACTCTGGGACATTAGCAAGAAATAAAGGAAGTTAGGACAATCTTCTTTGCAGTCAGAGCTCATGATTAGCATATATCTGTAAAAGAAAACCGCTTACTTGAAGGTGATGGGAAAATGTGGACAAAAGAATTTATAACAAATCAATATAGCATTTACTGTGTGCCAGGCATTGCTTTAAATGTTTTACAGATGCTAACTTCTTATAATTCTCACAATTACCCTATGGGATAGACACTCTTATTCCCCTGTCTTACAGCTGAGGAAACTGTGAAGTAACAGTAGAGACTTGAAGAGATCTTTATTTATTTATTTATTATTATTTTTTTTTTTTGAAGATATCTTTAAAAAGCAGAGATTGAATCCAGGCTCCAGAGTTAAGGCTCTTAATTACTAAGCTATGTGCCTTTCAAAGAAAAAACAAGCAAATAAATCATTACTGTACAAGATGACCTCAGATGTGTCTTTATAGACAGCCAGCTCTCCTTTTTTTTTTTCGCCAGCTCTCCTCTCTTCCCCAGGGTGAGTATCAGATTAAAATAAACTCTGACCCTCCAAACTAACCTCATTATAAGCAAATGGTAGTTTCCAAAGTCAAAGTCACAAATACATGATTAGAACACTAGACTATAAACAAATGAGTTTACTTAATTGCAGAAGTGCACTTCCTGGTTGTTTTTCAACCAAAGATGAGTAGATGTTAACAGATGAATACATTACAGACTGATATTTTAAAATAAAGTAAAAGCATATTTATATCACCCTGCTAGTAACTGCAAAGATGTCACCAATGTCTAATTGTGTCTGGCTGGATGCCTAACTTCTCTTTCTTTCTAGGCTTCCCAAGAAATTTACCTGGCCAAGCAAATCGAGGGGAAAATAATGTCTATTTAAAGTAAAAACAAATATATTCTACTATATTAACATTCTGTAAAGCAAGTTATCAACATTCTAAGACTGACTGGATTAAAAATGGAAATGAACCAAGAAAACTGACTCAATATATTCAAGCTATATAGGCTTGCTATATGAAGACATAAATAATATGACAGGGTAGGGAAATATGATTCAGTGGATATCACCGGGGCAAATAAAAAACAGACTGGAGATGAACTGAGATTCATGTTTCATATCATACATTAATCCATCTGGGATTAACCCTCAAAGTTACATTAAAATGGTGAGATAAACAGAAGAGAATTAAATACCATTTTAACACAATGATGGAAGGAAAATAGTCTCCATCTTCCCCCAAAGTCAGAAACTTACTGAAGGCAAAATGGATGGTTTGAATATAAAAAGGAAAACTTTCTGTGTAATGAAATTAGCATCAAGAAAAAGTAGAATACAGCTAAAAAAGTGACCAGGTAACTACCATATTTTGAACAGCCAGTTTTTACTGAAAAACATGTTCTACCCATTCATTCAGTATTTATTGAGGGACCTACAACACACCAGGCACAGCTCTGGGTGCTGGGGAAACAGGAGTGAAAAAACAGACTCACACCTCAAAATCACTGCTTTCATGCAGGTTATAGTCTAGTATTCATAAAAGTTCAAAATCCAGAATAATCTACTAAATTGATTCAAAAGTGTCCATCTCTCAGCCTCTAAATTCAATGTCACCAAGTAAGAAATTAAAATTAAAATTTAAGATACAATTATATATACCTTAATATCCGTAGAAATAGAGATAAAATCCAAGTGAACAAAGAAGGAAACATAAGAAAAACACACATTTGAACCTTGACTGGATTTTTAGTGCATGGCTGGCAGGTAGTCAGGGAAACTAACTGGTCATATGTAACACCTTATACATGCTTTGTCTCCATAATATTACTGTAGAAAGGAAATTCTCCCCAAGAAAAGACATAATTTAAACCCAATGGTATACGGGGAACTATATGCCTAAAGATTAATGGTTAAACCACGGTAGATTGACACTCCAGCGCAATGTTGTTCAACAGAAAAAAATATAAGACACAAATGTAATTTAAATGTTTTTAGTAGCCACACTAAAAAGGGAAAAGAAACAGGTGAAATTAACCATAAGAATATACTTTAACCGAAAATATACGAAATATTATCTTTTAAACATGTAATCGATAAAAAATTATGAGATATTTTATATTCTTTTTTGGTTCTAAGTCTTTGACACCTGGTGCGTGTGTTCTATATGGCAGATCTCAATTCGGACTTTCCACATTTCCAAGGCCCAACAGCTACCTGTGGCTGGTGGCTACAGTGTTGGATAGCGTAGCCTAGTAGTCTTCAACTGCAGATGATTTTTGCTTGCCTGGGAGACATCTGATAATGTTTGCGGACATTTTGGTCACAACTGTGCATTCAGTGAGTAGAGGCCAGGGATGCTGCCAAACAGCCAACCATGCACAGGACAGGCTCCCACAACAAAGAAGGATTTAGCCCCCAAATGTCAGTAGTGCTAAGATAGTCCAGGAGAGCTAAATTTAGCTCACATGCTAGTATTTGGTGTATGCTGAACTAGGGAAATGTGTTTTATGACCTATTTGTTTTTTACATTACAATGCTTTAAGTCAATTTTGGAAGTAACTTCTTAAGGCTTCTCCCGAGATGCACTCATTTTTCTGTATTTCTCCTAAGGAGCTCTGCAGACTGAAGGGCTCTCCACGGACAGAGGATGCGGCTACAGAAGGTGTCCACAGCAGCTGATTCATTCCAAAGGGAAAAATACAGCTTGATCCAGGAGTTGAGAAAACATTCAACAAAGAAATTACTGCTGCTGTTTTTATCTTCCTGAGGACTCTGGCTAGGAGACTCTGAGGTGGAGCAGGGTGAGGACGCTGGGGAACCGAAAGGGGACAGTGAAATTTAGATTCAGCCACCGTTCGAATAAAGGTCAGGGAAACAGAGCCATTTATATGTCCATCTGGTGAGGAAAGCAAGGAACTTTTGATTGATCCATAAGCAAACAGAGATACTTGCACAGGGGCCCTCCTCCTCTGTGCTCCAAGACCATCCCCAGGGCTGTGATAACAGGCTCACTGTCACACCACAGGGCTTCTGCTTATCTAGTTTGTCCATCTCATTTTAACAGGCTGCCAGAGTGGAATGTCTGCTGACAGGGCAACCTGGGGCTTCCCCCTGCCGGGAGGCCCCTGGAACAAGACACCATGGGCCTGATGATCATTCCTCAGGCTGAACAATCCCTTCCTGACAGCAGACCACAGCAGGGTATCCTTCCAAAGCCCAGGGACTGAAGAACCAACTAGGTGCACCTCTCAGCTTCCAAGGAGATTAAAGGTTACAATACTCCTGTCTGACCTGCCCCACAAAAAAAGCCACCCTCGGGGCACAATCAGAATGGACTTGCCTCAACAGCCTAGAGCATATTCTTCTTCTCCTCAATTCACAAGATATTAACAAAAATACAGAATGGATAGCCTCTTCTTACAAACTCTTCTGGCTCAAGTAAAAGCTTTATTGTAGGTGTCCCACTCCTGCAGCTGCCTTTACCATAAACATTTAGAAAGACAAACTTTTAAGGAAAGCTGTTACAAAGATACAGTTTTCAAAGAGACTCAAAATGTTAAAAATTAAAGAGAAAGTTACATTTTATTTTAAATTTAAAAAGAAATGAAAAAAGTTGATGCCCTTCCAAGAACACCTGACTTCAGGCTTCCCCATCCTCCCTCTCCTCAATAAGTTAACACTGCAAAGGACAATTCCCCCAATTCTCAGCACTTTCTTATTCCAATGCGTTATTAACAAGATCCTGATCATCTCAAGCATTTCCCTTAAGACATTCCAGACAGTGGCCACTTCAGTCTAGAGAGACAGCAAAATTTCAGAATGTACCCTTCACAGGAAGCAAAATATAGTAGAAATGGCTCACTAGTCAGAGTTGGGGAACCTGCTAATCTCAGCCTTATTGCTCAGTGGCTATGGATTAATTTGTACCCAGCTCACTCATCTGTAACTAGGCTGCGTTACCCTAATATCCAAGATCTGCTATTAATATTTGTTTTCTCGCTGTGCTCAGGCTAAAGCCATGGGTGACTGTTTTTCCGCAAGTGTAAATACGTAAAACCAGTGGATATACCTTATTACCATCACGGTAAAACAGGTATTTTTCCACACCTCATAATCTAGCATTACCCCAGAATCAGGAGAAAAACTGGAGGACTTTCAATTGTTTCATAAGCTAAATTCCAAGAAACTTTTCCCAAGTTCCTATTACATCAGGGGATGAGATTAACTTTGGTATTACAATGATAAGGTTTCAAAGGATAAACTGAAAATAAATCTTGGAAGGAGAAGAAAAGGGAAACACTTGGAGCCCCACTGGTTGATGGGGATAGAAGAGACGATCGCATGAGATCTAGGGAAGAGGTTCTCAGCGTTGGTGACACATTAGGATCACCAGGGCAGCTTTAAAAAGCACTGATTGCCTGAGCATGACCCCAGAGACTGGTTTAATTTGTCTGGAGTGTTAGTATCTTTTTTTTTAACATTCTTCAAGTGATTTTAACATGCAGCCTAAACTGAGAACCGCCAATGTAGATAATAAAATGTTGGTATTTTACATTTGACAAAATCCCTTGAAGACTTTCAGGCTTTAGCTTAAAAAAAAAAAGCCAAAATATAATTTGTAAATGAAACTCCCTTCAGCGCCCAGTACTGTGTGTGACTGTGTTAAATGCCTAAAATAAGACATTAGTGGGTCCATTATGTGACCTGTACTGCAGAGCAGGCTGGAAGCATTGACAAAAGTAAAGGTGAATATTTGGGCAGTTTGCCCATTTTTCCACTGAGAGACTACAACATTTAAGGAAACTAAGTAACTGCTTAACACCATACCTGCTTTAGTCAACAGAAGTTGTCATTTGATATCTAATAACAGTTGATTCTTTGAACAGCTAATTCAGAAAATAATCTTAAATAATTAAAAAAATATGGCATCTAATTATCTAAATAGGTTAACTCACAAAAAGGGGGGTAAGGAGGGAAGGGGTAGACTTAATAAGATTAATTCTACTAATTAGTGGGCTTCTGTGCACCAAATTAACTTCACATTAGTCTGTAACTTTGATACTGAGAAGTTCAACTATTGCAAAGACTTACAGAGGCCCTATTCCCTGTTCCTGGCATTGGCCTTTTTTATTTTTGATTAAGAGAAAGTGAGGGACAGAATGGTGAGACATTTTAGAAAGCATTAGCACAAGGCTGCATATGCATGCTCAGTCGCATTTGACTCTTTGTGACCCCATGGACTGTAGCCTGTTAGGCTCTTCTGTCCATGGAATTTTCCAGGCAATAACACTGGAGCAGGTTGCCATTTCTTTCTCCAGGGTATCTTCCCAAACCAGGGATCGAACGCATGTCTCTTGCATCTCCTTCACTGGCAGGTGAATTTCTTTACCAACATATCACCTGGGGAAGCCCCAGTACAAGGCTACCTCAAAGCAAAACCCAGGTTTCATTGAAAAATTTTTCATTAACCATTTGTCACTTACAAGTTATAGATTTTAACAAAATATTTTTTTTAATTATTTAAAATTGCTTGAAAAATACGTTGGTAGTTCCAATACTTTTCTTCTCTTTTGACAGAAAGCTCCTTTAACTCGTGCCAACAAGCTATATTTATTTCCCTTAAGCAGCATTTCCTAGCTAAGAAGCAGCAGCCGTGCTGCAGATGGCGTAAAAGAGCTCATGATCAAGGCAGCAGGCCAACCTCAGGAGACCTGTGGGCTCTAGACTCAGTCACCATGCAGGAAAGCCACCTGGGCTCTGCACCAATGGCAGCGCTGTTGTCATCTCCACCAGAGAGCTCCAGGCTGCTATTGGAGACCAACATCTGGCACCAGGCCAGAGACCATATCACACCGTACTAAGCTCTATAAAGCTTTATAGATGCCTTCAGGGAAAAGGGGGCAGGGAGGCAGGTGTTCTTACTCATCCTATTACTGACTGTCCAGAAAATGTGCTGAGTCACTGAGTACCAATCAAGAGAAAAATAACGCAGAGACTGCAAATACTAATCTCCTTCACCCTGCTCTCCTTCCTAACAGCAAGGAGACTCAGGTAATATTTTTGACGCTGAAAACACAAGGGCATAGAAAAATTCACATACCCTTCATCCATAAAGAAGAGCTTTCAGAGTCAAATTCTGTTAAAGTACTAAACAAAACTATTTTATGGCAACAATAGTTGTCCCTAGGGAGAGGTGTTAAGGGTGATTTTATTTTTTCCTGTAATCTTCCATAATTTGCACATTTTAAGAGACCATAATTCTTTCATAATAACATATCCTAAAATCCTATTTCTTGGTAAGAGATTATTATTCACATCCTTGTCTCTAGCATATAACTCGAGCTCACCCAAATATTTCTTCCACTCACTAATCACAAATACTCCAACCAAGGCTAAAGTGTCAGCCGGACACAGAACTAAAGGAGACACTTGGTGAAGGTCACTGGACTCTGTGAATACTTGCTCTGTTACTTTGCCTAGAGGCAGAATATTCCAACATGGGTAGAAAGCAAATTCCACCAGTGGTACACTTGAGAGAAGGGACAAAAAGAGTAAGGGGTAGTAAAGGCACATGAACTTTAGTTGACTTCTCCTTATTTTGCATGTTTCCTCTTTTCTTATTTAGATTAGACATGCTAGGGAAAAAACAGTCACCCATGGCTTTAGCCTGAGCACAGCGAGAAAACAAAGAACCACCACACACACACACAAAAAAAGCTTATAAAAGCATCACAGAGCTTTGTCTTGTTTTTGCTTCAATTTTAATTTAAAGCAACTAAAATACCAACCCCTTGGCCTGTTATTCAAGAACACACATCATCATCTTGCTGTCCACCTGAAACTATCATAACATTATTAATCAGCTATGCTCCAATATAAAATTAAAAGTTTGAAAAACAAACAAAAAACCCCACTTGCCTTTTTTAAAATGAGAAAAAAAAAAAAAACCTACCAAAATAAACTGCAGATTTAGCAAACACACACACACACACACACACACACACACATCATCTGAAACTCATGATCTAGCCCTCTATATCTATGACTTCACACTTCATGCTCAAAGCCAACAGTTCTTTGGTTGGCCTACCCACAGCTCTTTCTTCCACCAGGCATGTTCTTCATTTCTCCAAATTCTACCTATTCTTCAAGTCTCCAACCAAATGCTACCTCTTCCTGAAGTCTTCCCTGATCTCAGAGACTGAAGAATTGTTTTCTTCTTGTTAATTTCCACAGCATCTAAATTTTAGTAATCTACATACATGACTATGAGTTGAAGCTTCTAGGGAGGGCAAGCAGGGCCAGCCTCAAATTATCATCATGTGCACCAGAACACTTCATTCAGGGCTGTGTGTACATTTTGGAGAATGCTCAAATGTTTGCTGAATTAAAAAAAAAAAAAAGAATATACATCACATCTTAAAACAAACCAACCAGAGTTGGTAGAGTTATGTGATCAACATATGTTGATCATATGTACACATCTGAATGCAATTATAAGAAAAGGAGCTATGCTCAGAGAGTCACGCCTCAGACACGGGAACAGTGTTAATTAAGGAGTGGTCTGGACATAAATCTTCACGTTAGTTGAAATAACGCCAGCTTAACACCAGCCAAGATTAGTACTTAGGCTCAAAGAACTAACAGCACCAGAAGGCACCCCTATTAGCACTTCAGGATTAAAGGATGTCTGCAAATCATCAAGTTGTGTGTGGCCACAAGCTTTACCTCAATAGTCTTGAACAAAAGGAAGGTGTGAAAATGCATTATTTTAACTAGCTCTAAGCAGATGTGATACAAATATCTGAAGGTATGAATGATTAGAGCAATTTTCCCAAAGAGTATTCCAAAAGATTTGGTCACAATATTAGGAAAGGGGCAAACTACATACCCTGCAACTTTGCTGACAGAAAAAAAAAAAAAAATCACCAACTTGTTTAAAATGCATTTAATACTTGGTGCTTTACTTCTGACTTCTGACAGTTTCATGTGTCCATGTTAAACTAAACCTATCAAAGGCTAATGATGGTGGATAAAACCTTGTTTTCCAATTAAGAGCCACAAATGTATCCTTATCTTTTGTTACTTTGGGAGGTACCGTTTTTCATTTCTGAAGGATAACAGGCAGAGCTGGCATCTAGGAGGTCTTGTCCCAGATTTCATCTCTACCAACTAATACAGAAACAATGACTATGATCATAAGACACAAAACTTTAATCTCTACCCAATTATCTACTTACATTCTTTAAAAAAGGTAAATGGTATGCTTTTACAGCCATTCCACTTCCCAGATACTTAAATTGTCCATTTTTATACCATCGCTGAGCCAGAAATTTATCATTTTGCTTTTTTCCTATTAGCAAACTGCTAACATACGAGACAAGTTCAAGATGTATTTGTATCTATGAAATCTGGAGTTTTGATAGATAATATGTAAGAACATTCTAGGTGATATGTGAATTTTTAAAAACACTTGATCATTATATATGCTTTTTAACATGTGTAAAAAATACGTTATATAAACCTATAATTCTATTCCTTAGGTCAAGGCTGAGCAAAAAGAAAAAAGTTGATTAAAAGAAATAGTTGAAGTTAAAAAAAAAAGTTCAGAGGCTACAGGATATGGTAAAAAAAAAACAAAACAGGAAAACAGTACTCATATTTAAAAGTTTAGGAAGCGTCAAAGGATAATGAAAATTAAATTCATGTGGACTCCTGAGATCTCACAAAAGTGGTTGGTATCAGCCTCCTGTTTCTTCAAAATGAGGCTCAGTCACATGAAGGAAACTTTGTCTGGTGCCTGACTTAATAATTTAGAGGACAAAAGGCACAACAGTGACTCTCCCTCCAACTTTTCTCTACCCGCAGAGGAAAAGTTTGCTGCTGCCACTGCACACCCTAATGTCAGTTCTGCTCTAACCAAATGGACAGGGCCTCTGTCCTCAGAAATTTCACAGGACCACGCTCTATCTTTCCAGGTTCCATCTCTTCCTGTTTTAGGCATGGGCAAGCTAGGCACGGGCAAGCTTGCTCACTAAGGCTTCATCTACATGGATGCACTAATGATTCCAAAACCTGTCCCACCTCCATTCCTTATCTCTACTCTATCTACTGATCACCTCATCTGGATGCACCTCAAATTCCACATGTTCAAAAGTAAACTCATGCTCACCTCCTTCTCCTTCTTTCTCTCCCCATATGCCCATCAATAGTTTTAAAGCCTTACCACAGGAACCCCAATGTCTCCCTCCCTCCTTCCAGAAATACCCTTAAGTCTCTCCCCTCTCCTCCATCTTCACTATTAGACTTGGATCCAGACCCATGGCCTCTTTCACCTGGGCTGGCACAGGAGCCTCCAGACTGCTCCCTGTATTTTGTCTCTCTCTCTCATACACATTTTTCATATACTGCCTCAAAATTAATCTTCCTAAGATAAAAACAAAGTCTTAAAAATTTCAGCTCAACTGCATTAGCTATTAGGTCATGCAAAGTAAAATTACAATGAGATATCAGACATACCTATCAGAATGGCTAAAATTAAATTAATAACATCAAATACTGGCAAGAATGCAGAGAAACTGGATGACTCACACATTGCTGGTGGGAATGTAAAATTAAACAGTCACTCTGGAAAAAGAGTATTGACATTTCTGATAAAACTAAACACGCACTTACCATATGACCCAGCAATTACATTCCTGGAATTTACCCAGAGAAATGGAAGGTTTATTCACAAAAAATCCTATACACAAATGTTCAGAGCAGCTTTGTTTATAATAGCTAAGAACTAGAAATAACCCACATTTCCTTCAACAGATGAATGGTTAAACAAACTGTAGTCTATCTATAACATGGAAAATACAATTGATACGCAACAAATTAGATGGATCTCAAGGGAATAATGCTGAGTGAGAAAATTCAATGTCAAAAGGTTACATACTATATAATCCCATTGGTACAGCTTTCTTAAAATGACAAAATTACAGAGATGGAAAACAGATAAGTGGTTGCCAAAGACTGGGGGAGAGGGCAAGGGAGGAGGTTACAGCTCTAAAAGGGGAGCACAAGACATCCTTTTGGTGGAGCTGATTTGTATCTTGACTGTGATGGTGGTCATACGAATCTACTTGTGAGAAAACTGCATAGAACACACACAAATAAGTGCACATGAAACTGGTAAAGTCTTAATAAAGTGGTTGCATGTTATCCATGTCAATCAATATCCTGTTGTGATTTTATACTATAGGATGCAAGAAGTTACCACTGGGAGAAGCCAGATAAAGTATGTATGGGATCTCTCTGTATTATTTTTACAACTGCATGTGGATCTACAGTCATCTCCAAATAAAAAAGTTAAGAGAAAAAAACCCTTTCAATAATTTCCAGTAGTTCCCCTATGCCCACAGTAAAAGATTCCTTAGCATGGCATGTAGAACTTTCTCACATACCTCTTATGTCCTAGACTACTAGCTCTAAGAGCTAACATTCTTTGAGCACAGACTACATGGCAGGCACCATTCTAAGCATTTTATATGTATTACCTCATTTAATACTCAAGGCATCTCATGAGTTAGGTTCTACCATTGATACTATTTTAATTCCTAAGCCACTAAGGCACAGATGACTTAACAGCTTGACAGCATCCCCACTTCATCATCCTTCAAAGCCCTGCTCCAATGTACCCCTGTGACTTTTTCCAGTATAAGAGCTGTACTAAATGTCAAGCATTCAAAAGATATTCAATAACTGTTTTAACATAAATTCTGAACAAAAGGACACAGAAACAGTACAGAACTGGGACCTTAAGGATTTGACACTAATTACACTGAATCTAAAGGTCCGTCTAGTCAAGGCTATGGTTTTTCCAGTGGCCCAGTATGGATGTGAGAGTTGGACTCTGAAGAAAGCTGAGCACCGAAGAATTGATGTTTTTGAACTGTGGTGTTGGAGAAGACTCTTGAGAGTCCCTTGGACTGCAAGGAGATCCAACCAGTCTATCCTAAAGGAGATCAGTCCTGGGTGTTCATTGGAAGGACTGATGCTGAAGCTGAAACTCCAATGCTTTGGTCACCTCATGTGAAGAGTTGACTCATTGGAAAAGACCCTGATGTTGGGAGGGATTGGGGGCAGGAGGAGAAGAGGACGACAGAGGATGAGATGGCTGGATGGCATCATCAACTCGATGGACATGAGTTTGAGTAAACTCTGGGAGTTTGAGTAAACTCTGGGAGTTTGTGATGCACAGGGAGGCCTGGCATGCTGCAATTCATGGGGTCGCAAAGAGTCGGACACGACTGGGCAACTAGACTGAACTGAACTGAACAGTGAATCTATGTTTCTCCAAAGTTAAGCTTGGAAAGGAAAGCGTTGTATCACAGACCGTCGAAACAGAAAATACCCACCAGTGAGAAAATGTTGATTAATAAGGCAACAGCTCTCACGTAGCAAAGAGGGACAAGTAAGGTCAGGCTAACGAAACTCCAGTGTCATCTGTAGAGCCATATCTTGCTCCAATTTTCACAGAACAAACACATGAACACAAACCTCAACTTCCTACCCATTCTTTCTTATTACTTCTGCAATTCAAGAATTTTTCCCCAGATGAAGATGTTTCTTCCAGATTAAAATGCATATTCATTATTCCCCTTGGAGGAAATTATTCACTAAAGACTCCTTTACACTCATAGGTTTTCTTGAAAATTTCAACTGACTATCCTCCATCAATCTAAAATTGTTCCAAGTACGCTCTGAAATCTGAATGAGAATCTCCAGTCACCTTTTAAAAGCAGACAACAGAGGCAGAGGGAGGAAACAATTATAAGTACAAGAATGAAGTGTAATGGTTCCTATTCCCACTGCTCCCTGCCCAGCCCTTCCCCTCCCCAACCCTGCATAAACTGTCTTCTCTCAAGCAACACCTTTTCAGGGGAGAACTCAACGGGGAAAAACAGATGACAGGTTGAGAGCCAACCTCTTCTCTTTCACAAATAACCATAAATTTTTAACAGTGACCTAAAGTCGGTAAAGAAAAAGAAACCTCTTTTCAGTTATGCATTGTGTGAAGAAAGAAGGTACGGTCTAGCACAGCAAGCAGAGAAGGAGAGGGAATCGGGCAGGGCAACACTGACCGGTTGAGTTCTCTTGTACTTGGAGTCCTCACGGTCTCGGTGCTGCCCTGAATTGCTGGTTCTTTCCCGCACATTTCTATAACCAGGGCTGGGGATGATGTATTCTTTTCCTATGTCAATGTCCTTCATCTTCTCTGAATGGAGGGCTCACAGACTCTTGGTTCCACTTGAGAATTCCTGGAATTAAAAATGCATCAAGGACAGGTATTTCCTAAATTGCACTTAATAAGTAAAAGTACTTTAAAATAGGGAGAAAGAGACAAAAGCATTAAAGTTTTCTGTCATTATATCTATAAAAATGAATTCTCAAACATCTTTCAAGTACCATTTTCTTTCTCTCAACTAAGTTCAATTGCAATGCATACAGCATTTAGATAAGTCTTTAAAAAAAGGCTTTCCAGAAACAATTTAAGTTTGTTCCAAAAAAATTTTACACCTGAATTTTAAAAACAAATTCCCCTTGGATTACGGACAGTGTCCTAAAATTCGCTAGTGGTGATGATTGCACAATTCTGTTAATATACTAACCAAACACCAAGCTCTACACTCAGGTGAATTTCATAGTATACAAATATCTCAACAAAGCTGTTATTAAAAAGAAAACAATAGCAAAAACAAATTTCCCATCCTGTTCTACTAAGTCTTATCTAGTATCTACCTGAAACACTGTTCTAAACCCCAGTTAGCCTGATTAACTCTAATCAATACCCGGTATCAATTCTGGTTACTTTTGAAAAAGTAAAACACAAACATACCCTCTCTAAAACATTTCCTCCACCCTAAGATGGTCAAAGGTTCCCAGATACAAGCTGGGAAAACACTTTTTATAACAGCCTCACTAGAAATTAAAGAATTGTAGCTGTGTTGCCTTTTGAATTCCATAAATTCCTATCTATCACTGAGAATGAAAAGTACAACATTGCGGACATAATTCTGACAGCTACAATTCATTTTTTAAGGTATCAGAAAACAAGAACACTTACAAATCCTCTAAATAAAAAGGACTAAATCTCCACCATAGAGACTTGTTTCCAGCACAAAAGAAAGCTTGACTTCTTACCTTTCAGAGGTCTGGCTCCAGTACCCTGAGTTGATATTGCTAAACTACTTATCTTTCAAAGAAAAAAGTCACCTTGTCCAATGACAAACTGCACCATAAAGAACACCGGCTTACAACCAAGAGCACAGCAATCACGTCACTGAGACCTCATTAAGCCCAAACTATAAACAGACCTGGCATCTGCCAGTGTCCCCAGTGTCAGGATGCAGCTGCAGATCAGAATAATCCTGCTTGTTACAGGGATCACTGAAGTCCCACCCTCCCCACCAAAGTTTCCTCAACCTAGCCAATTATCTGGAAAGCAGAAAAGATCAGTCCTGCTTTGAAAAAAGGCAAGAGGAGGGGAGCAAGTTTGAAAGGAAGGAGGCCATAGAAACTCACTAAGAATGCCAAATGCCACGTCAGGAAGACCACAAGGATCACTTCAATTGCCTAAGAATTCATGTAACCTCAGCTTCTTTCGATCACTTTGTTCCAGGTTATTCTAGGTTGGAAAGGTGTGGGGAGCAATTTTCCATTCCCTCTAACACTCCTGCTTCTTTAATTTCCTGGGCCAAGAGGTAGAGTAATGAAAGTAGGCAGGCCTTGTGCAGGGTCAAAGCTACTATCTCCTGGCCTTGAACATAAGGAGGATTCCATCTTCCGTGTATTAGGAAGGCCAGCCAAGAGCTAGGAAGTCCAATAGATCTGAGAAACAAACAAGGCCCAAATCTGAAGAAAACAATTAAGGAAAAGATCACTAGGCCAGAGTTTGGGGGTGGAGGGGAGGGTACTATTTGTATTTCCCTCTTTTCTTCTATCTGTTCTCCCTAAAAGTTATTTAAAAGTCTTTTCTAAGAGAGAAGAAAGGGAAGGGATTTTCATTTATTTCTGAGTCAGGGCTGTACAATGACACTTAGCAGAATAATCAAAGCAAGAGAACCCATCGAGTTGCTCCACACAGAGGTCTCTTGGTCAGCAACTTTTTTTTTTAACCAAGACTCCCCTTCAGTGCTAAGTGTAGACCTTCTGCACAATGATGCAGTCAAAACTGCCTGGGGGGAGGAGCTTGCATAGGATTACAAGGACTGGAAGTAGCCAGACTGGTGTTCCCAAACTGCCTCCTTTGCAATATTCCTTAGGTTTCCAGCACCTCAGGAATGTGGTTCCAGGCCCTGCAGCCACACAAAAAGACCTGAAGCTACACGGGTATGTACTTACCACCTCCCTGAAATCTACTTCTTGTCTCCAGCCTACCGCACCTTTCACTGACTCACCCTGGAGACTCCAGAATGACCTATCCATCTTCTCCTTCAAAACCTTCTGAAACTTTGCCAGTCCTTTCTGTGTCCACTGCCTCCTGCCTCCCCCCTGTCTGTGCAGAAACCGAATGACCCCTATGTGATAAACACAAAGCCCCACGCAGCTCTGCTCGGTGGAAACGGAAAGGGCACTAATGACTGTCAAGAGATCTGGATTCCATTCCGGACTCTGCCAAGGGTTTCCTGTGCGTGCTTCTGTCACGAACCTCCATCTACCCAGTAGCCAAAACGAGACGATGACTTCTGAGGTCGCTGGCTGCTCAGTCCTTTTTGTGAGGCTTGAGCGGGGGTGCCCCAAACCGCTTCTCTACAACCTTGAAGAGAGGGGCTTCTCTCAGGCCAGCATCCCCTAGGATGCCCTGGCCTTAGGGCGTTCCCACGGCCAATTCTGGCCTGGAAAGGCGATAGCGACCCACACCCACGGGCCGCGGGCGTAGCACCACCTGGTGGCGTTAGCCGGGAATGTAGCCGGCACCCCGATCACTCATCCCACCCTACCTGCCTTCCGAAGACCTCACCGCCAACCCTCCGGGTCTCGTCCCGAAAATGAGGAGGCGGGAGATTAGAGGAAGGCCAGGCCGCTTTTCTCAGTTCTCCGACTTCCCGCGGACAGCTCGCATCCTCGATCGCAGCCCCCCACCCTGGGCCGAAACACACTGGGTGGGGATGGCCCCCACGACAACCCGAGGGAGAAGGAAGGGGTGCGGCAGTCACCGACACCTACCTGTGCCCCAGCTCCAGGACGGCCGCGCCGGCCACTCGACCACGCTCCGGAGCATTAGCCCCCGGAGCAAAACAAGCCTTTATAGCGGCATTGGCCGCCAGAATGCGCAGGCGTGCTGCACAAAGAATTTCCAAGACTGAAGGGAATTGTAGTCCCGCTTCCTGGAGCCCCAGGCTCCTTTCGCAGCTAAGAACTATATTTCCCAGAAGCACTGTAGAAGCCCTGGAGGAGGTGCAGGCCGCTCCTCCCTTCCATTGCGCTCCAGGCTCTGCACCATCCTCCCCAGAGCTTCTGTGATCCTGTCTGGAATCTTCTCCAAGGCCCTGTGTTCCAGTGAGTGGTCGGGAGGGTTGACAGGAGCCCTCTATGGGCTGGCTGCCCAGTGTTTGTAGGCAGGGCGGTCACGGCGATGCTTGGCCGTTTATGCACCGGAAAACACTCTGAAGGTCATCGTAGCCTATAGGAGACCAGCCGGCCCCTAATCTTATCTGTGTGGCCCTTAACGTTTTACCACTGCGTGCTCACGACTCTGCGCTATCACCTTTCTCACTTTAATCCCACTATCCATCACATGTTGTTGTGCTGCCCACGTTCTGGAAAATAAACGCCAGGATCACAGTTTTTGGAGTAGCAAGAGCTGTATAAAGGACATGCCAATTCATCCCTTTCTTTTTATAAATCAAACTGAGGTTTCCAAATAAATCGATCACTTCATTTCTCTTTGTGTTTCATTTGTACCTTCAAGATGATCATAACATAAATAACTAGTGTTTAGTGCCTACCTAGTCAGTATCTTGTGCTTTACATACTTGTTTTTTAAATCTCCGTGTCAACCCAATGTATAGGTATTATGATTATCCATTTCAAAGATTTTCTTTTAAATGGAAGGTAAAATGACTCCTCTATCTTTATACCTTTAGCTAGTATGAAACACCAATGTAGGGAATTCCCCGGCTGTCCAGCTGTTAGGATGCCCCACTTTGACTGACAAGGTCACAACGCAGCTTCAATCCCTGGTGGGGAAACTAAGAACTGAGATCCCAAGTGACTTGAACCACAGCAAAAAACGAACAAACAAGTGACTTGAACCACAGCAAAAAAACAAACAAAATGCACACCAATGTACAATAAAGCTGAAGTAATTAATACAGTGTTTTGCCCAAGAATGGTTTAATAAACCAATGCAATAAAGAGCCTAGAAATAGACTCATGCATACATGTAAACCTGATCTGTAACAAAGAAAACATTACAAATCAGTAGAGAAAGAAAGAAAAGACTATGGATAATGCTGTAACAATTGGTTATCCATATTTCTTAGAACTCAGGGGTTATAGCTTCATACCACATAGATCAAAGGCCCAACTGAAAGGGAAAACCTTCAAACATTTAGAAGAAAATGTGAAATATCCTTGTGAATTTCTTAAATAAGATACAAAAACAAATTAATAAAATAAACTTTCATTAATTTTTTATCGTATTAAAATTTCAGCTTCTATATCAGATGCCATAAAGCAAAAAGATAAACTACAAGTTATAACTGACAAAGTTTTTAATACAAATAATTCCTACAACTCAATAAGAAATGCTAAATAACTGAATAGAAAAATTGGCAAATGATGTGAATAGACAGTTCACGGAAAAGGAAACTCAAGCAGTCACTCAAATATGAAAAGAGACCCAGGGAGATAAGCTCAAGATGGTGGAGTAGGAGGACTTGAGCTCACCTATCTTATGTAAACACCAAAATTACAACCAACTGCTGAACGACCATTAGCAATAAAACACTGGCACCTACCAAAAAAGGTATCCTACATCCAAAGGCAAAGAAGAAACCACAAAGAGATGGTAGGAGGGAAAAATCACAATAAAATAAAATCCCATACCTCCTGGGTGGGCAACCCACAAACTGGAAAACAATTATACCACAGAAGTTTTGCCACAGGAGTGAGAGTTCTGAGCCCCACCGTAGTCTTCCCAGCCAGAGGGTCTGACAACAGGAGGAGGAGCCCCCAGAGAATCTGGCTTTGAAGAACATCAGGGTTTGATTGCAGGAATTCCACAGGACTGGGGAATACAGAAACTTCACACTTGGAGGGCACTTACAAGGTCTCGAGCACACCAGGGCCCAGGGGAAAAGACACCCAATCTTACTAATAATCAGGGAAATGGAAATTAACTTAGCAACAAGATACCATTTTATGCCCACCTGATAGGGAAACATAAAAATCTGACAATAATGTGTTTTCAGGATCTAGAGAGACAGGATGCTTCACACATTGCTGGTAGAGTATTGACTGATAGAACCACATTACAGTTGGCCAAATTAATAGGTTGGAAATGAACTGTACTGTTAGACCCCAAGTCAGTTCAGTTCAGTCGCTAATTGTGTCCGGCTCTTTGCGACCCCAGGACTGCAGTACGCCAGGTTTCCCTGTCCATCACCAACTCCCAGAGCTTGCTCTAACCCATGTACATCAAGTTGGTGATGCCATCCAGCCATCTTATCCTCTGTTGTCCCCTTCTCCTCCTGCTTTCAGTCTTTTCCCAGCATCAGGGGCTTTTCCAATGAGTCGGTTCTTCACCTCAGGTGGCCAAATTATTGCAGCTTCAGTTTCAGCATCAGTCCTTCCAATGAATATTCAGGACTGATTTCCTTTTGGATGGACTGGTTGGATCTCCTTGCAGTCCAAGGGACTCTCAAGCGTCTTCTCCAACACCACAGTTCAAAAGCATCAGTTCTTTGGTGCTCAGCTTTCTTGTGGTCCAACTCTCACATCCATACATGACTACTAAAAAAATCATAGCTTTGACTAGATGGACCTTTATGTAATGGTAAAGTAATGTCAGCTTTTTAATATGCTGTCTAGATTGGTCATAGCTTTTCTTCCAAGGAGCAAGCATCTTTTAATTTCATGGCTGCAGTCACCATCTGCAGTGATTTTGGAGCCCCCCCAAAATAAAGTCTCTCACTGTTTCCATTGTTTCCTCATCTATTTGCCATGAAGTGATGGGACCGGATGCCATGATCTTATTTTTTCGAATACTAAGTTTTAAGTCAGTTTTTTCACTCTTCTCTTTCCCTTTCATCAAAAGGCTCTTTAGTTCTTTGCTTTCTGCCATAAGTGTGGTGTCATCTGCATATCTGAGGCTATTGATATTTCTCCCGGCCATCTTGATTCCAGCTTGTGCTTCATTCAGCCCGGCATTTTGTGTGATGTACTCTGCATATAAGTTAAATAAGCGGGGTGACAATGTACAGCCTTTATATACTCCTTCCCCAATTTGGAACCAGTCTGTTGTTCCATGTCCAGTTCTAGTTATTGCTTCTTGACCTGCATATGGATTTCTCAGGAAGGAGGTAAGGTTGTCTGGTATTCCCAATTCTTCAAGAATTTTCCACAATTCGTTGTGATCCACTCAGTCAAAGGCTTTGGCATAGTCAATAAAGCAGAGGCAGCTGTTTTTCTGGAACTCTCTTGCTTTTTCTATGATCCAACCAATGTTGGAAATTTGATCTCTGGCTCCTCTGCCTTTTCTAAATCCAGCTTGACCATCTGGAAATTCACAGTTTGTGTACTGCTGAAGCCTGGCTTGGGGAATTTTGAGCATTATTTTGCTAGCATCTGAAATGAGAAGGGAATGGCAAACCACTTCAGTGTTGTTGCCTTGAGAACCCCATGAACAGTATGAAAAAGATCCCAAGTAAACCCTACAATTCAGTATCTTGTAGTCAAGAAGTTTATTTTGCTCCTGCATAAAAGTCCCAGGTGAGTGAGTATACCAGATCAGTAGTGTAGTTGTGGTCTTGGCACTCAGGTGGAGACCCAGGGCAAACTCTGTCAAGTTCAACATGTGGCTTCCAAAGTTGCTCTAATTGCCACCACCAGTCACCCAAGTGGAGGGAAGGAAAAATGGAGTGTGGAGGAGGTGTGACTTGGTCTTAAGGCATCAGCCAAGAAGCAACATTTCCACTCACATTCTATTGGTAACAATTTAGTCATATGGTTGCATCTAACTGAGAAGGAAGCTAAAAAAATGCAGTTCTCAATGAGACAGCTAGGAGCCACCTACAATTCTGTCACAATGGAAGAAAGAAAGAACAGATGTTTGTGGAAGCTAATGTTCTATCACATACGCCTGTCCTGAACCTAGCTATTCTACTTCTACATGTACGCTCTACAGTAGCCATTCTCAATCAGAGCTGCTGCAAATGAATCAAACCTTACACAAAATTATTTGAGTGACTATTTTCTCAATTCTCCCAAGGATAAACATAGCTAAACTCACACTGGGCTTCCCTGGTGGCTCAGATGGTAAAGAATCCTCTTGCAATGTAGGAGACCTGGGTTGGATCCCTAGGTTGGGAAGATTTCCCTGGAGGAGGGCATGGCAACCCACTCCAATATTCTTACCTGGAGAATCTCCATGGACAGAGGAGCCTGGTGGGCTACAGTTCATGGGGTCACAAAGAGTTGGACACAACTGAGCAACTATGCACAGCACAGCACACTCATTCTAGACGCCTAGAAGTTAATTCCTTATACACAGTGAATACCTTAGGGCATTATGTCTTAATACTATCATCTGAGAAAAGCTGCCCTAAAGGGTCTCTCACACATGTGCACAAGGAGGTATGTTCCTTGTGCATTTTCTGTAATAGAGAAAAGAATCTAAATTTCATTAACAAGAATGTTGTTACATATCATAACAACATTGTACAAATTATGATATTTGTACAATAGGGTATTATACAACAGTTAAAGAACAACAGTTAAGATGTTATCAATATGTATAGACCTCAAAAACAATGTTAAGCAAAAATAAGTTACAAAGGGTTTCCCTGATGGCTCAGTGGTAAACAATCTGCCTGCCAATGCATAAGACATGGGTTCAGTTACTGGTCTGGGAAGATCCCACATGCGGTGGAGCAACAAAGCCAGTGTACCACAACTATTGAGCCTGTGCTCTAGAGCTCCGGAGCAACAAGTACTGACCCACCTGCCACGACTACTGAAGTTCACACACCCTAGAGCCCGCGCGCCACAGCAGGAAAAGCTACCTCAAGGAGAAGCCCATGCACCACAGCTGGAGAGTAGCCCTCGCTCACCACAACTAGAGAAAAGCCCGAGCAGCAACAAAGACCCAGCACAGCCAGAAATAAATAAACAAAATTAAGTTACAAAAAGACTCAAATTGTATGACCTCATTTGTATTCATTGCTGTTGTGTTGTTCAGTTGCTAAGTTGTGTCCAACTCTTTGTGACCCCATGGGCTGCAGCACACCAGGCTCCTCTTTTTTTTTTTTTTTTTTTTAGTTCTACCACTGTATTGCTACCAACCCATCTCCCTCCACCCTGTTGCACACATGCTGTCATGTAAACCCCATGGACTGCAGCCCGCCAGGCTCCTCTGTCCATGGACTTTTCCAGGCAAGAATACTGGAGTGGGTTGCCATTTCCTTCTCCACCAGGCTCCTCTGTCCTCCATTATCTCCTGGAGTTTGCTTGAAATCATGTCCATTGAGTCAGTGATGCTATCTAACCATCTCACCCTTAATTCATTTAATTACTCTCTATTAATTTTGTAAACATGTAAAAATATATGTTGTTTATAGATGAAGATGTGTATTTAAAAATGTAAAGCTAGGCTTCGGCAGGAAAAACAACAGATTCGAGGTACAGTTATGTCTGGTGTTGGCAGGAGGGGGATGAGAACAGAGAGGGTAGATACACAAGGGCTTCATCTGTCCTGTAATATTTTATTTCTTCAAGAAATGACTTGGATGGACCTAGAGACTATCATACTAAGTGAAGTAAGTAAGAAAAAGACCAATGCCATATGATATCACTGATATGTGGAATCTTAAAAAATGATACAAATGAACTTATTTACAAAACAGAATCAGCCTCACAGACATGGAAAACAAATTTATGATTACCAAAGGGGAAAGGCTGGGGGAAGGATTAACTCCTAAACAATTAGGAGTTTGAGATTAACAGATACAAATTAATATATATAAAACAGGTAAGCAACAAGGACCTATCGTATAGCACAGGCAACAATGAGTACTGCTTGCTCAATCACTTCAGTCATGTCTGACTCTTTGTGACTCTATGGACTGTAGCCCGCCAGGTTCCTCAGTCCATGGATTCTCCAGACAAGAATACTGGAGTAGGTAGCCATTCCCTTCTTCAGGGGATCCTCCCAATGCAGGGATTGAATGGGTCTCCTGCATTGCAGGCAGATTCCTTACCAACTGAGCCACCAGGGAAGCCCAGGCAACTATATTCAATATTTTATAATAACCTATAATAGAAAGGAATCTGAAAAAGAACACATATATATTTATATGTATGTATTATATATATAAATATATATATATAAAATATGGTTGAATCACTTTGCTGTAACCAGAAACTAACACAACATTGTAAATCAACTATATATCAACTTTAAAAAATGATTTTAAATGTTAAAATTTAACAAAGCTTCACAGTGGGTACACAGGTACAGCAAAAATCATTTGCTGTACTTTTTGGTAATCTGTAAAGTATGTCATAATAGAAAAGTTTTAATATCATAAGAACAAATCATTTCTCCTCTCGATAAGGATACATGCAGTTTATCAGAAAAATATTGAGGGTTTGTATACGTATAGATATATAAATATAGATAAAGTTATAGATGTATAAACATATATCTATTGAGAATTCTTTAAGCACCTCTGGCCATCCAGTGAGAGAAGAAAACTTTTTTCTCAACACACCTCAAGCCACCTCTCCAAGGCATACTAGTACTTCTGACCCTGCTTAAAACATTGTAGTACCCAAAAGGTGCATAGCTGATACCTTCGTATAAAATAAAAAACTTCAAAAAATCTCCCTGAAATACTTTAAATATGTTGGTTTGTTTACGTAGGTTTAAAAAAAAAACCACATAGATGAATACTATTCAACCCTGGATCAAAGCCTCAATACACTAAGGTACCAACTACCTCGGCTTGTCCAAGGATAGCCTGGGCCAAAGACATAACTTATTTACATGGTATTAATTGCAAAGCATCCCCTCCTCAAAGTGTATTTGTGTTTTGAAGTGTTTCAGGGAATGATACTCTCCAACCTTCAAGCAAGGGGCTAGAGAATCTATGTTGCAATGCAGAGTTGTATGCATCTTTAAATATATTTATATTATGTAATGTACCCAGTCTACTTATTTATTCAATATTTGATGGAAATACAATGGAAGCAAAATAGACAAGCTTCCTGACCTCATTGGTTTAGAGTCCGGGATAAATATCAATCCAAATTTAAACTGTAACTGTGCCGTGTACTGGAAAAGAAAGGTTCATGTTACATCTGAAGAATAGTAGGAGCTCTTAGTGAAGTAGTAGGAGCTAGCAGTGAAGATGATGGAAGGGGGCAGAGAAGACAGCACTCCAAGCAGAGGGAATTTTAACAAAGGCCAGGTGGTGGGAGAAGGAAGGGAAGGTCTCCAGAGGTAGACCATGCTAAAGGTCTTTAGAGTAACAGCAGAAGCCAACCATTGCAAGGTTTTAAAAAGTGAATAGGTTAAGGGTTGAGAAATCAAATTTACATTTTGAAAATGTCTCTGAGGCCAGCAGACTGGAGGAAGAATTAGAGATAGCTTAGAATGGAAGATAAATTTCTAACTAGGAGTGGCTGTTGTCATCCAGGACAGTGGTTTAGACTAGAATTGTGGTGGAAAAGATGGAGAGAAGTGGACAGACTCTTGAGAAAAATTTAAGAGGTAAAATTGACAAACCTTTTTGATGGATTAGATACAGTAGGATGAAAAAAAGAGGTGTCATGGGTAACACCTTGGTTTCTGGTTGCAGAACTTGATGGATGGTAGTGCCATTCAGTGACATAGAATGCTCTATGGCAGCAATCTCGCGACACTCTCCTCTAGCTAGCTTGTCAGGAGCTAATGTCAAGAGTGATCACCCCACAGCTGCTGTGGCACTCGTGTTGAATTCTTCTGCCAATTATAAAACAAAATTTCTCATTTGCAGATCAATTTTGCAATTTTCATGGAGTAAGACTTTAAAAAAAAATTAGTTAGGACTTCCCTGGTGGTCCAGTGGCTAAGACTCTGAGCTCCCAATGCAGGGAGCCCAGGTTCAATCCTTGGTCAGGGAACTAGATCCTACATGTCACAACTAAAGATCCCACATGCCACAACAAAGATCAAGGATGCTGCATCCTGCAACTAACATAAGACCTGGTGCAGCCAAATATAAATATATTTAAAGATTAGTTAATAAACAGAATCTTTTATTTAACATCATGATCATGGAGACAATACAGTACAACAGACTAATGTGCCTTTAATGGCCTCAGGCAAATTAGGAAAGAAGAGAAGAGGATTTAAAATGTAAACAATACTGAATGAAAGCCAAATGACATCATAACATGTTTTACAGACAAAGGTTTCACAGAATTTTTAATAGAGAACTGCGTGGGAGAAGCTGAGTGTTCACACAGTATACAGCAGTATAGGCATGTTATGATAACTCACATATTCACTTTATGTAGGAAAGAATTACACACTCCCCACCTTTGCAGTAATAACTTCCCAACTAGGGGGAGTAGTTAGAATGAAATGAATGATTACTTTAAAAAAAAAAGGTTTAAGAACTACTATACTGAGATGAATTATCAAATTGGCTCAACAAAATAACAGACAGGTATTCTAAAAACTAGCTCTTTATTATTAAGAGGGAAAAAATGACAGCAATTATCTAATATTAATAAAACAATATTATCTACCTCATTAAATTAGTGTTGTGTTGATTCTGTAGTCTTGTATGTAGTAATTTATAAATTTACTTTAATTTTATAGTGGTGTAAGAACTATGAGCATAAGGACATTATACATGGTTTTATGAATATTCACATTAAGTAATATTATAATATAAATAATTGAAGTCAATATCAGGGGTTTAAGAGAATTATTTCCCTTAAAAGAGATTTGAACCTTATTCAAGTCTGGGAAATCCTGGGCTATGGAATTTTACCCAACTTTAGCTTGGTATACGAGACCTTCTGTGATCTGGCGCCACATAACACCACAGCTTCATTTCCCGTCACTCTTCTAGTCAAATCTGAGGTCCTGTCAACACTGTAGCTTCCATGTCTTTACTCTAGCTGCTGCCACCACCCAGAACATCCACATAAATCTACTCAGTTAAAATAACCAACATCACAGTTTAGGATTTTACAGGCCTTAGAATTTTACTCCTCCCAGAATGACAAGTAAGGATTATTTACTCAAGCCAATAAAAGGATTCAGTATATCTAACATCTCTAACAATAATATATGCATGAGGGATTCTCCCACATCATGAAGTATTGGACTGGAAACCCGTTAGGTCACAAATGAGAGGCAACAGGGTCCCACTAAGCCAGAGAAGCCAGAACCAACAGTCCAGCTACAATGGAGCCTTCTTACTAGGACAGGCCTAGGCAGATTGGAAGAACGGTCACTCCTAGTCATTCCAAAAAGCTTCTCAGGTGTGATGTTTTATAAATATGGGCTTTTGATCAGACGAAGTGATAAATAACTTTGGTCTACCTTGGTAATAACCTTTCTGGCATGAATGTCAGGAAAATTTTAAACTGATGCAGGCTGTGTTTATTTTTCATTCAAAATAATTCACTTATTGAATTCCACAAGGGAAAAATATGTACTCTTAAAGCATAAATTATACACATTATTGATTGCAAGACAACCAATGAGAAAAACCAACACAGCCCTTCAGCTCCTAAAATGTTTTTTTATGAGTATATTTGAGAGGTAACAATACCAAAGCATGTTTTTAAATTCTCATCCTAAAATTAGATCTAGGTGGATGACACAAGGCTTCTGGCTGGTAGGCCACTGATCTAAAGAAAAAGAAAGAAAATGAAATTCCTCCTTGAGGCAGTCTAAGTTTATATTGCTCAGGGATTCAGAAACAGCTTGAAATTGATACTTCTTTTATCTTCTATTTGTTTATGGGTTCTTATGGTTCTAATTAAACGTCAGGTTTAAAATACTTATCCAAAAAAAAAGAAAACACTTACCTCATTTATTTTTTAAATTTCTTGATTTTTACCTATGCTGCAGCATTCTACATTCTATTTTCAGGAAGCCTAAGACAAATTTTTTTCAAGTTTTCTTTCTTCTAGATTTACTCTATTTACCTAAAGCAGTGTTTCCAAAAAATATTCATGCAGTACTAGTCCTGAAGATAGTCTGAGAAAAAGAAATTTCCAAAAGTTAACTACATGTGGGAAATCATATACATGATATTTTCAAGTCACATTAACATTTTAGTTAAATACTCTGAGAAATCCTACAGTAATAAGACCTGATTCTCCTTGCTTAATTCAGAGTTATTTGAACTTGAACAATGAAAAATAATTTTTCAGAAAAGCATTGAACACCCCATAGAACTAGAGTTCTGCAGAAAATGCTTTGAGAAATGATGGTCCAAAGTCATATTTTTAAAAAAGAAAAAACAAGTAAATAAACTTCCTAAAGGGGAAAGAAGTCTCAAAAGATGAAGCATGATGCTGAGGAGAATGGAGGGATTGTCCTTGTCAGCATGCAGCTGAGTGAAGCTGAGAGGAAACACTCTTCTGCTCATGGGAACTGGGGTTGATTCAGTCAACTCAGACATTTTAAGTGCAGAAAATTCCGTGCAGGCTGAAGCAACCTGAATAATCTTAAGACATTGAGGATAATAATAACAATTGCTCTTACTGCCACTTTCACTGTTTATTGCTGCTTCAATTCATTAGCTGGTTAGGATGGGACAGGCAGTGTACACATATTATCTCCAGCCACATAAAATTCCTGCATGACAGGTTTTATCCTCTCAACCGTAGACAGGAGGGTGACATGATTCTAATAGGATTTGGTCTTAGACCTTTCTTACTATCTCATACTAACTAGCCTGGAAAGTTTCTTCCCGCGCAATGTCTCCCTTGGTTCTCCTAGCCACTGAAGACACTCCCTAGAGCCTTCCCTAGCAGAAATCACTCTAGAATAAAACAGGTGAAACCACTGATGACTTTGGTCCATGTACCCATATGTCTGGCTTCCACCAGGAACCAAATATTTGCGCATTCTTAATCTGACAAGCGGAGAAGGCAATGGCATCCCACTCCAGTACTCTTGCCTGGAAAATCCCATGGACGGAGGAGCCTGGTAGACTGCAGTCCATGGGATCGCGAAGAGTCAGACATGACTGAGCGACTTCACTTTCACTTTTCACTTTTATGCATTGAAGAAGGAAATGGCAACCCACTCCAATGTTCTTGCCTGGAGAATCCCAGGGATGCGGTCGCACAGAGTCGGACACGACTGAAGTGACTTAGCAATCTGACAAGACCGTGATCACCTTGGCATGGCATGGTATTTTGAAATTACTTCCTAAGGCTCTTTAAGAATCAAACCAGAAAATTAATCCTAACACTCAAAGGCAAACTTGAACACCTATTGAGGCCAAGCAGGTAACATAAGTGAGGGGAGCTGGTCAGGAATAAGACACTAGCTGGTGACAGACACAGTGATGATCTAGAGAGAATATTCTTCATCCAAAGGGTTAACCATTTTGCAACTCTGGCAGAAAGCATTGTATAAAGTAAAAATGGGAGCCCAGTATTGCTTGATCTTATTTTTCAAATGAAGCCAGAATCACAGTTTTTACATGAAATCTCCCAATTTTTAAAATGTTGACAACTAACAAATTTCCTAAAAACACCAGCGGGGCCAAAAGCAACAGGAATTTGCAGGCAGATTGGTCATGACCTTACAAATCAACTTCTGCTGAAAACCCTGCCATCTCCCCTCCACCCACTCCTCCTCCAGTACAAACTGCTTTTGACACACTCAAAAAGTCAAAAGTTAAGACTTGCCAGTACAGAAGTCATATATAAAACCTCTGAGTCTGAAGTTGATTATATAAAAGAAGATGCCCCCCGCCATTTTTTTTTGGAAAGATGACAGCAGGGTTAAAACAAGTGTGTGTGCTACTTGAAGGAAATAGCAGGCATTCTGTGCCTTTCCTATGGTGCGCTATATGCCAGAGTGATTCTAAAGTATGAGGAGGCCATTAGCACTGCTCCATGACCAAATATTTTTTCTTCCTCCTCTCCAAACTGGTTTGTCAGATGACTTTTGGAGACCAGGTTCAGGTCTAGTTAGGGTACTGGGTAGGGTAATCCTCTATGAGATTCTGTTGTCACTGGGGGGTGTTTGTTAGAGAGATGGCTATTGACACCTGACACCTGAATTATTCAAAGCTAGGGCGTGAGGTGTGGCCTATGGTCTTTTAAGATCAACATCATCACTAAGTCCCCAGAGAAGATCCAAGGAGAGGAAGATGGAACAAGGTTGGCTCCATGGGGAAGGATTCCTCCTCTGCCTCATCCTCTACCTGCTGCTTCAAGGTAAGATGGGACAAGAACAAGAGCAGAGCGTCCATATAAAGTCTGGGGAACAGAGAAACCAGGCTAATTCTTTTTATTTCTAGATAACAAATGGGTGTTCATTTTGGAAAAAATGGAAATTCATGACACTGACAGTTTGGTATAGCACTTTCTAGGGTCTTAACAGTTATCTGACTCTTCCCTTAGGTTATTTCTCCACTCCCCTCCTCTTTCCTTTCTCCATGTCATTCTCTTTCCAGGCATATAATCTACCCCTACAGTTTCTGGGTATCAACTGTTGTTGAAAGAAGAAAATTCTCCCTTATTTCTCTTTGTTGTTGTTGTTTAGTCCCTCAGTTGTGTCCAGCTCTTTTGTGACCCCACGGGCTGTAGCCCACCAGGCTTCTCTGTCTGTGGGATTCTCTAGGCAGGAATACTGGAGTGGGTTGCCATTCACTTCTCCAGGGGATCTTCCCAACCCAGGGATCGGACCTGAGTGCCCAGATCTCCTGCATTGGCAGGTAGATTCTTTACTGCTGAGCCACTGGGGAAGCCTTATTTCTCTTAAGCAAATGAAAAGGAAAGATGCCAAGGGAATTGAGGTAGATAAAAAGTTCTGTTGTGACTTTTCAGTACAACTTTTCAGTATAATTTCCCAGTCTAGAGTAATTTCTTGTTCATTATTGAGATTAAGCAATGAGGTATAGCACAAAATTAGAGAGAGACAAAAACAGACTCCACCAGGAGATGCTACCACATACATTCTCTGTTCCTGCCCCACAAAGTATGATTAGAAAAGGGTTCGGTATAAGAGGTGTATCAAGGAACTGTTTATAAGATAGTCTCAGTGGTGATGAGTCCTGAGTTTTAGAAGAGAACAATCATAGCACAACACAAAGACATATAACCATTAAATTGAAAACTGAGTTCCTTCCTTAAGGTCCCACGGATGGATTTCTCATTACCCACCTGATTATTTTCCTCACTATTAATTCATGACCATCTATGCCCTGTTCATATAGTGAGGAGGAGAACTGTGATTGCAAAATTTGTCAGTGACATTCACCCAAATGGCTCAAGGACAGAGGTTTGTGGTGAGATTGTTAAGAACACAGCAGGACAGTAAAAAGTGGTGCTCAGGGCTGAGTTTGCATACACATGTAGACAAGTTTTGCATGGAGAGAGAGAGAGAATGGAATTGAGAATGGGGCTCTGACTCAGCTCACCTTATCAACTTCCACCATTTGCCTACCAGTCCAGCCTAGCCCACACTTCCTGGTCCAAGCAGTAGGAGTCTACCTGCTTCTTCCATAACCCCTGTTGTCTCTTTGTGCAGTAACATTCCCCAAACCCCAGCCCTAGCACTCTTCTCACAGTCTCTGCTCTCTCCAGGGAGAGGAGATACATTGACCATCAATTGCTCAGGCTTTGACCAGCATGGGGTGGATCCTGCTGCCTTCCAAGCAGCGTTTGCCAGAAAGGCCTTCCGTCCAGCCACCAATGTCAGCATCCCCATTCGTGTTAACATCTCCTTCACTCTGTCTGCCATCCTGGAAGTAGTAAGTCCTGACACAACTCTGTAATGGTCTAGTGATGAGCAGTGGGTGCACTGACTGGATTTTGTAAGTTAAGAGCTCTATGGGATAGGGAGGCATGACAGGGAATGCTACAATGATATAATGCAGATAAAAGCTTTCCCTTTAGGGGGATACACCAGAAGAAACATAATCCCAATGGACTATTCTCATACTGGCGTTTTCACTTGCATTTCTCATGTACCCTGGATTATATGACCTACATTTTTTAGTGGTTTATGATTAAAAGTCATAATTGCCACACAGAACAGCCTTGGAAATGATTAAGAGGTGGGTGGTGTCATTGGATTTCACTTCATAAAGTTAATGATCTCGGATGAAAACTGTTTTTTCCAGGATGCACAGCTTCAATTGATGACATCATTCCTGTGGCTAAATATGGTATGAGAGACTCAGTTTCCCCTTTGCTATGGTACCTCCCTTTTTCTACTGCGAGGTCCAACTTTGAGGATTAAAATGGATAAAGCTGAGAATATCCACAAATTAAACAAGTTGAAACAGAGCCGGACCAATAATGAAAATATAAAACTTTCTGATTTATTCTGCCAGTTTAAGGAGGGCAGAGACAGGGCTCAGGAAGCAAGTGGTATAAACCAAGATCACAGAAGCCAATATTTTAGTGGCTCCATCCCAGGGAATCCAAAGCCAAGCTCAAGGTCTCCCCAGAGAGCACTAAGGGAGAAGTGAAAGCAGTACAAGTTTGTCAGTGACAGTGTGACAGTTGTCATCAGAGGGGCAGTGGGAGAGCAAAGAAATGAGTAAAGAAAGGAATGTAAAGTGCAAGAGACAGAGGAAAACTAAAACCAGTTCCCATGCCCTGTTTGTCCCGTACCATGGTGTTCTCCAGATCTGGTACAATCCATTCATCACCTGGAACCCAGAGGAATGTGGGGGCATCAGGAAGCTGGGCATGGCAACTGAGAACCTGTGGCTTCCAGATATCTTCATTGAGGAGCTGTGAGTGTCAGGGCTGAAAAAAGCAAGGAAGAGACCATATTTCCAGGGAAGAACATGATGTAACCAATGGGGGCCAAGCACAGATTCAACCAGAAAGGAGTAGCATCTGAAACCCCCAGAACACAGAGATAGGTAGAAGGGGGAGGTCAGGTGAGTGGGGCTGGAGCACAGAAATGGGCAACCTTGGAGAGGATGAGGGCCAGGTCTGATGGGGAGCCCACAGCTTTTACCTCTCTGTCCTTTTCACACTCAGCATGGATACAGATCAGACCCCGCCAGGTCTCATGGCTTACGTCAACAGTAATGGTCACATCAAATACAGTAAGCCAATGCGGGTAACCAGCATCTGCAACCTGGACATCTTCTATTTCCCCTTCGATGAACAGAACTGCACCCTCACCTTCAGGTCCTTCGTCTACACAGGTGAGTGAGAATCACATGCTGAAAGAGAAAGAAAGGGTTTGAGAAGAAGAGGACAGAAAGCTTGGAACAGTGAGTGAATCTCACTGGAAGGGGTGTGGAACCTAAGTGGTAACGAATCCAACAGTCTGGGCAAAGGGGTTAGGAGGCTTAGGGGGTGCTGAACTGCCTGGGTCTCCTTTGCAGTGGAAAAGATGGTCCTGGGCATGGAGCAGGATGTGCAGGATATTTTGGAAACATCACAGAACATCGTTTGGAACAAGGGGGAGTGGGTACTTCAGGGTATCCATCAAATGACGAAGATGACTGTGGTCACCAATGACTATGACCAAATCGTCTTCTTTGTGAGTTCAGGGGCCCTGGGTGGGATCTTCTTCTAGATGCATAGCTTATGTCCTCCACCAGAATGTAAGCTCTTCCACAAGAAAACATGCTCCATGGAGGCAGAGGTTGCTATCACTCTTTTCACTGAAAAATCTTCCATACCTAAAACAGTACCTGGCACTCAGGAAATGTTGTTTGAATGGATCCTCCCTGAGGAAGGAACAAAGCTCTCACAGAAGTGATTTACAGTGAGCATGAACCTCCACTCCATGTCCCCTACTCCCTCACCAGCTGCCAGGGCTATCAGAACTTTTGGGAGGACAGGAATTTTTATATCTATTTTTAAAAAGAGGTGGTGGAAAAGTTATGAAACACTGTCTTAGGGATATTATGATTCCAAATCCTGGTGATCCCAAAATGACTGCTCTGTCTTGCTTTCTCTCCCACTGGTTTTAAATGTCCACCAGCAAAGGCACTAGAGATTATACCTTGATGAGGAAAGCAAGCAGAAATACAATGCACACAATACCTAAGAATTTGGTCCCTCAATTCTGCTGAGAGCACATTGGTAGGAATTTAAAAATTAGGTAGAGAAAATTGACACATGGGCCAAGAAGGTAAACAGCATGGTAGAATTAAACCACGGAAAGACACTGTGGTGATTAAGATGACTTTGCTGGAGAGGGAGGACAGAGAAAGGGACTTGAGGTAACGTTTCCTTACTAGAAAGTTTGCTCTGGGACAAATCTAAATTCTTGCTCTTACCTGGATTGGCAGCCTCCCAGCCTTCCCCTCAATTGCCTCCCTCTCCCCTCCCCACCAGGTGGCCATCAGGCGCAGGCCCACCCTCTACGTCATAAACCTCCTGGTGCCCAGCAGCTTTCTGGTCACCATCGACGCCCTCAGCTTCTACCTGCCGGCGGAAAGCAAAAACCGTGCCTCATTCAAGATGACACTCTTGTTGGGATACAACGTCTTCCTGCTCATGATGAATGACTTACTCCCCTCCAGTAGCACCTCCCTCATCAGTATGGCCCCTCCCACCTTTAGGAGAAGAAAAGTAGGGTGGGGCATGGCATGGGGGAACAGACCAATGAAACAGGTCAGAGTGAAAAGAGATCCTGGCAAAGGGCCTCTTTTCTGGGGAAAGAGAAAATAAGAAGTCCTGGCTGGTGCCTCTGGCCCTCAAGCAGGCCCAACTTCCCTCCAGGTGTCTACTTTGCCCTGTGTCTGTCCCTGATGGTGCTCAGCCTGCTGGAGACCATCTTCATCTCCTACCTGCTGCACCTGGCCATCACCCAGGGCCCACCCATGCCTCATTGGCTCCACTCCCTGCTTCTACACTGCACCAGCCCAAGGACATGCTGCCCCGCTGTGCCTTGGAAGGGAAACGTGGACCTTGCCCACCTGCCTGGTGAGGGAAGTCAGCACTGCCCAGGCTTCCTCTTCTATCACCTCCGCTTCCCTGCTCCCACCTCCTTCCCTCCCCACATAACTCCCCAGCTGACCTTGGTGGCCCACAGCTGAGTCTGTCTCTCGTAGGTGTGAAGGAGTCCATGGAGTTGGTGGGGAAGGTGCCAGGTCCCAGAGAGACAGAGCTAAATGGGTGCCCTGCGTCAGCAAGGAACCAGCAGGAAGACAAGGCTCAGAAGCAGCACTTGGTCCACCTGTGGGTGTGGTTAAGCCACATGATGGACACCCTGCTTTTCCGTCTCTACCTGCTCTTCATGGCCACCTCCGTTGTCACAGTCATTATCCTCTGGAACACCTAGGCAGATATCTACCTGCAAGTTCCAGGCCAGAGCTTCTCTTGCCCCCTGAAACCAGCCAGGCTCTCATCCCTGCCCAAATCCTACCTTACAGCTCTGGCAACCACCTTGTTTTCATCCCAGTTCCTCTGCAGTTTCAGACCAGATCTGGATGGTTTCCTAAGCTCTCCCAAGTCAAGTCCTTGCTCTGGCATGCCATCAGCTACCCTCAGCCCTCCGGTGAGTCCTGCCTTTCTGGCTCCTTAGGATTCAGGTTCTTAGAATACTTCCTTGATTGAATTTCCTCCAATAAACCCCATTTGCAGAAAGTGTTGGCTCTTCTCTGCATTATATTATAGTTTGAAAACCTTGAGGTTGAGAGACTTCTTGTAGAAACTTCTCACTACTAAAGAAGGATTTTTTTTCCCAACTCTATTAGATAACATATGAAAGCAGGGAAATGGTAGAGAAGGGGCCAAAATCTATTACAAAGAATTAAAATATGGACTAACCTCCTAAATCCAGTTATCCTGGATTTAAGCTTCTGAAATTAATAATGTGCCAGAACCAGGCAGCCCTTGTTTAAAGAGTGAAGCCTTTTGTCACAGCCTGACATATGACTCATTCATCATTAAGGACTAGGAGTGTTAACATAATCCCAAATTCTGCTAACTGCCGGTGTTGCAATTAGAGTTGATCTGTCCTTAATCATGCTAAGAAAAGAACACTGGGCCAAGGAGAGCACATTTGAAAATGGCATCTGCTTTATTTGGGAGTAACACAAATGACCTCAAATGAACTGGAAAATTTCCCTTCCAAGCACTTGCCTTATCATTTTGAAAGTCTTTGTGTCTTGGCCCATTATTTCCAATAGCCTTTTTTTTTTTTTTTTTGGAAACATTATTATTTGCCTGCGGCAGGTCTTTTAGTTACAGCATGCAAACTCTTAGTTGTGGTATGTAGGATCCAGTTCCCTGACCAGGGAGTGCAGAGTCTCAGCCACTGGATCACCTGGGAAGTCCCCTCCAATAGCTTCTTAGGGGAAGTGGAGACCCCACTGTGTCGCTGTACACCAGAGCTGTGGTATGATTTGCTGGACAGCAGGTTCAGAAAAGCACAGATTCGGGAGCAACTTAATTACAACTTGAACACAATCTTTCATTTTTAGCAGGCTTTTCTTTTCTTTAGTTTATTCTATTGCCTTCTATCTGAACCCTAAATTTCCCAGGTCATAGGCTAGGAGTAAAAAGAGAGACACAATATTGTTCACTAAACTATATTTCCCTGATTCTTCCTCTCCACTGCTCTTCCTCAAACAGGAAGCCTCTTGTGGCTTCCTTTGGTCACTGTAGATGCCTAAAGGGTGGCAAAAGCTGCCAGTGTCCACCAGAAACCGGGTGGTTTGGGCCTGAGGTCCTACCCCAGTGTACGCTGCAGGAGCTTCTGCCCCCTGGAGCCTAGGCCACTGGAAGGCTGAATCCACAGCTCAGATGTTCCCAACTGGATACTGAGTCACCAGGAGCAGCTGTAAAATGCCCTTTCCCTGCAGTCCTCTTCTGCTGGTACTCAGGTTGAAATTCATGGGAATCAGGGCATATGGAGACAGAAACACCCTGCTATACCCTGAATGGCTCCTTTCATTCAGACTCCTGGTCTTTCAGTTAAATTTGTGTCTCTTAACTCTGCTTTTAATTTTCTCTGCCTTTTTTGTTTGTTTGTTTCTTTGTTTAATTTCAGGAAGGTCTTTGACTCTTCAGTTTCTAGAACCTTGTCAAACACTCCCTTCACCATTACCAGCCCTCCAGGCATGTGGAAGATCTAGCTAAGCTTAAATCAGGAGCCCTGACATTCATCTAAATAAATTAGCTTGGCTGTTATTATTTTGGCAGTTTCTCAACTCACAGCTTTCAACAAAGTGGGCCTTTAAAAAGTACACAGTATAGTAATAATAACAGCCAACAGTTACGGAGTTTAATATGTGACAGGCACTTTTTCTAGGTGCTTTATATGAAGAAGTACATTTAATCTTTACAGTAAACCTGTGAAGTAGGAACTATAGATCCACAAATATCTTGGAGCCAAATGTGAAATTTTTCAGACTTTTAAAAGGTAACAATTACGCATGTACTATATAAATTACTAACACCCCAAGTCAGGTATGGAGTAGCTCTAGTCAAACACAATATTTCTGCAGTGAAATTTATGAATATTCACACTTGGTAGCAAAAATGAAATTAAGAACAGCCCCACATCAGTTCAGGTCAGCTTTTGCCACCAAATGATTTATAAAAAATAATTTGGTTTTCAAAACTCTTTAGGTTTTAAAACTAAAACCTAGTTTTATATTACTATCCCCATTTTATATATTTAAATAAATGAGATAAGATAAATGAGAAGACAAAGTACAGAGAAGTGCAGTAATGGCCACTATCTCCCAAGTTCCCATGAATAGGCAGGTGACAGAGCTGCAGTGTCAACAGAGGCAGCTAGCTAGAGACCTGGGACTGAGCCTCTGTCACACAGCCCTCCAGACTGATGAAACTAGACAGGTTCTCTAAGAGTCTCGTGTTGAGACTTCAACCAACTGAAAGTCTTCATCAGCTAACACTGTAGGAGAATTAAAATAGGAAAAGCGGGGCTTCCCTGTGGTCCAGTGACTAAGAACTCACATGATGCAACTGAAAGATCCCACGTGCCTCAATAAAGACCCAGTGCAGCCAAATAAATAATGAATAAAATAAATATTTTTAAAAACCAGGAAGAGGAAGTCCCTGATAAGGGTCCCTAAGACAAACTTGCTTTTCAATTTCCTTTTACTCCCTCCCTCAGTCTTTTCGACTCCTTACCCCTCCCTCCCCCACTCACATAACACCTCCGTTCACTATCTGTACTTCCTCCGCTGCTTTCTGGAGCACATATTTCCCCAAATCTGATCTGGGCAATCCCTCTTCCCTTTGTATTCTCTACAGATTTAGCTTTTTGCTGCTGATGTCTATTACCAGATACTTTGGGATGTTCCACTCTTGTGCCCTATCCTGAGACAGTCACCTCACCTGGAGACTCATACTTGACTTTGTAGAGTAGCTCACTTACCCAGATTTCAAGAGATTCAGAAATTACGTCAGATCCACTTGTATCATTTTGTTTTTTCCACCTATCTTCATGGTACATATTCCTCTACTTATTTTCTTCACATTTTTTTCCTTATATAACTTTATGTTCCATTTGAATAGAAAATATGCCTTTTATCTTTTTTGACATATGGATTAAGATGTTATATCTCCTTTCAGTAAGAGAAGGTATGATGTAATTATAGTGATTTTATTTTTTTCAAAATCAAAATCTGAACACATGATTTTAACACACAATGGATAATCAGACAGAACCTTTGAGATCACAGAGCTCCCAGAACATTAACAAATGTGGTAGCTGTTTCTCTGTACCATCAATAACAGAATCATATGATAAGCACACTTTGGCTTAATGACTTTCCTCTTGTTATGGGCAACTCTGAAAGGCTTTGAAAGATAGTTTATGACCTCTATAGGAAAACCTGCTGACAGGCAACTGGTCCTGCCTGGGCCACCTTGCATCTGAAGGCCTATTTCTGCCAACAACTCCTCACCTGTCCACACATCTGCTACCTTGTGGGTCATGCACATATTTTTTTTTTCACTTTCTTTTTCTCTAAACCATTATAAGCAGTATTTCAACATGTTTTCCAAATTTTTTTGGTTCCATATTAACCCAACATTCAAGTGTATTATCTCATTACTGTCTTTGCCTCTCTCTCTCTTCTTCCTAAAGACCCATTCTAGGATATGAGGTCACATACTTCATTTCAAGCCTATCCTTCCCCTCCTCTCCAATTTGTGATTCTCCCTTTGATAAACTCTCTTATTTGATCATTCATTGGCACTGGCTCTTCTATATAGTAGGGGAAAAGATAATATAGCATAGAGACTTTGGAATCCGGCAGCCCAGGGTTCTAATCTGATTTCATTACGTGCACAAGTGGCTTAGTCTTCCAAGTTTAAATGTCTTCATTTGTGAAACGGAGCCAATAACAGATTAAATTATTTTTTAAATATGGATTTAAAAAAAGCATGTATAGGCTTATAGAAGCTAGAAAGTCTAATGTGATACTAGAGTGCATCCTTTCATCATGCAGACTGACACCTAGAGTGCAAAATCAACGTCAAGGTAGGAGACATTAGACAAAAAGAATTGTAGACTTTCAAGCACAACTTCCCTCATTTTTCAGATGAGAAAAATGAAGTGGAGAAATATGAAGTGATAAATATGGGTTATCACATTTCAAGAGAGTTCAGGCCTGTAAAGTGGCAGCCACAGGTGAGTAGTCTTCCTGGGCTCTTTTCCCAGTTGCCTCTGAGGAGTCCCAGAACCCTCCCTTTTTCTGTTCCAGGCATCATAGCCAACCTGACTTCAGCTAGTGACTCACCCTGCAGTTTGGATGTTTTGCCTCCATACTCCTGGATCCTTAGCCCTGGCCAATGGCCTCTGTATGTGATTACCATCCATTAGGGCTGCAAAACTATGGCCCACACTCCCCCTCCCACCTGATAATTCTGCTCTTTCCAGGTTATAGTTATAATCTCAACTCTGGTCTCTCAGGGTCCCAGATGAATGGGGCCATCAGAGGGCCATGCAGCATGATCCCCCTTAGAATATGCTAAGGTTAAAGATGCTGGTAGGGCTTCCCTGGTGTCACAGACAGTAAAGAATCTGCCTGTAATGTAGGAGACCCACGTTCATTCCCTGGGTTGGGAAGATACCCTGGAGAAGGAAATGGCTAGTCACTCCAGTATTTTTGCCTGGAGAATTCCATGGACAGAGGAGCCTGGTGAGCTACAGTCCATGGTGTCACAAAGAGTTGGACATGATTGAATGACTAACAAAGGTGTTGGTATATGACTTGCAAAATGACAGCTCCTGTCCCTACTGTTTGCCTTTGGAGCCAAACATTGTCTAGGCCAAGTGATTTCATATGTGAAAACCAAGGGGCCTAATAATCTAGTCTACGAGACTTCCCAGCTATGGAGTAACGAAAAGAATAAGGAAAGAACAATGGAACAAGACTGATCTGGGTTTGAATCTGGATTCCACTGATTTTCACTTAGATGGGCACTGAGCAAGATTTAGATTTTTTTACCTCTCTGTATTTCAGTTTTTTAATCTGTAAAATTGGGAGCAATAGTGCTAAACTCTCAAAGCAGTTGTGAGGATATGAACACTAAGTAAAGTACATAACACATTATAAGGCACGTAGCACAAACTCAATAAATGGTAGCTCCAGCTAGGCCATTCTGAGTGTGGCTATCATTAGAAACTTAAAGGGGGCAGTCAGAAATAAAAGGCCAGGCCCTGGCTCCAGCCCGCTGGAGCCTACCTGCTGCAGACTGCTGCGATTCCCTTCTCCAGGGTGTTATGCCAACCCCCAGCTCCACCAAACTGCACCCAAGGTGGAGGCTCCCTCCTCAGCCACTGTTGGTCCTTTAATGGACTGGAACCTGGTGGTCCGGAGTTGACAATAAGAAAGTAAGAGAGAGCGCTTGTTGGTCCTTTAATGGACCGGAACCTGGTGGTTCCGAGAGTAAGAGAGAGAAAGAGGCTGATATCCCCTGGTTTACACGGAAAGCCAATAGAGCCCTGTTCTTAGGGCTCGCGCTGCTGCACGTGGGCACCAGGCGCCCTCTCGAGTGGGTGAAGGCACAGTGCGCCGTCTCGAGAGGGTCTTAGAAGCCCGGGCAAGAAAGTGAGCTCAGTGGGCCTCCGCGCTTCAAGGAATTAGCCAGAAATAGAGAGAGCGAAAGAGAGAAGGAATAGAAAGAAAGAAGGAAAGAAAGAAAGACACGGGGACCAAAGCTCTGATAGAGCAAAGGTGTTTTAATCAACATGGCATGGGCAATATACTGTAGTAATTCTCAGCAAAGATAAAGATTAAAATTCCAGACTTACAAAACATAAGATGATCCCTATCAAAGAGAGAGAGGTGCAAACAATCATCTTTTACCATTTGGCTCATAATAAGGAAGAGGGTACTTATCACTGTAATGAGAAATGCCTGGATTCCTCAGCCCCAGGCAAGGCGTGCCTCTCCTCTTAATTCCTGAATGTTCAGGAATCAATAAGGGCCAGAGGGTTCCTGACAGATCCAAAACAGCACACAGAAAGCCTTTTGTTAAATGCTTCCTGACAAGCCACATCATGGGAACAGTAGGTAACTTCTCTGATATGGCCTCAGGACTCTCATGAGGATCCCAAACACCTTTCTTACATCTGCCAAAGGTGCCTGTGTCTCCGTCCTCATTCACTGGGCACTGACAGGCCAGATAGTTAACTCACATTTATTGAATATCTTTTCATGCCTATTAGCCATCTGTACATCTTCCTTGGAAAAATGTCTATTCAGGTCTTCTGTCCATTTTTAAATCAGGTTGTTTGTTTTTTTTGATATTGAGTTGTATGAGTTGATAAACCCATTTGAATTCTGAGTTCCAAAGAATAGCAAGGAGAGATAAGAAAGCCTTCCTCAGTGATCAGTGCAAAGAAATAGAGGAAAACAATAGAATGGGAAAGACTAGAGATATTGTCAAGAAAATTAGAGATACCAAGGGAACATTTCATGCAAAGATGGGCTCAATAAAGGACGGAAATGGTATGGACCCAACAGAAGCAGAAGATACTAAGAAGAGGTGGCAAGAATACACAGAAGAACTGTACAAAAAAGATCCTCATGACCCAGATAATCATGATGGTGTGATCATTCACCTAGAGCCAGACATCCTGGAATGTGAAGTCAAGCGGGTGTTAGGAAGCATCACTACGAAAAAGCTAGTGGAGGTGATAGAATTCCAGTTGAGCTATTTCAAATCCTAAAAGATGATGCTGTGAAAGTGCTGCATTCATTATGCCAGCAAATTTGGAAAACTCAGCAGTGGCCACAGGACTGGAAAAGGTCAGTTTTCATTCCAATCCCTAAGAAAGGCAATGCCAAAGAATGCTCAAACTACCACACAATTGCATTCATCTCACAGGCTAGCAAAGTAATGCTCAAAATTTTCCAAGCCAGGCTTCAACAATGTGTGAACCATAAACTTCCAGATGTTCAAGTTGGTTTTAGAAAAGTTACCAGAGACCAAATTGCCAACATCCACTGGATCATCAAAAAAGCAGGAGAGTTCCAGAAAAACATCTACTTCTGCTTTATTGACTATGCCAAAGCCTTTGACTGTGAGGATCACAACAAACTGTGTAAAATTCTTCACAAGATGGGAATACCAGACCACCTGACCTGCCTCTTGAGAAATCTGTATGCAGGTCAAGAAGCAACAGTTAGAAATGGACATGGAACAACAGACTGGTTCCAAATTGGGAAAGGAGTACGTCAATGCTGTATATCGTCGTCACCCTGCTTATTTAACTTATATGCAGAGTACATCATGAGAAATGCTGGGCTGGATGAAGCACAAGCTGGAATCAAGACTGCCGGGTGAAATATCAATAACCTAAGATATGCAGATGACACCACCCTTATGGCAGAAAGTGAAGAAGAACGAAAGAGCCTGTTGATGAAAGTGAAAGAGGAGAGTGAAAAAGTTGCCTTAAAGCTCAGCATTCAGAAAACTAAGACCATAGCATCCGGTCCCATCACTTCATGGCAAATAGATGGGGAAACAGTGAAAACTGTGGCAGATTTTATTTTGGAGGGCTCCAAAAACCACTGCAGATGGTGACTACAGCCATGAAATTAAAAGATGCTTGCTCCTTGGAAGGAAATTATGACCAATCTAGACAGCATATTAAAATACAGAGACATTACTTTGTCAACAAAGGTCCATCTAGTCAAGGCTATGGTTTTTCCAGCAGTCACGTATGGGTGTGAGAGTTGGACTATAAAGAAAGCTAAGTGCTGAAGAATTGATGCTTTTGAACTATGGTGTTGGAGAAGACTCTTGAGAGTCCCTTGGACTCCAAGGAGATCCAACCAGTCCATCCTAAAGGAAATCAGGCCTGAATATTCATTGGAAGGACTGATGCTGAAGCTGAAACTCCAGTACTTTGGCCACCTGATGCGAAGAGCTGACTCATTGGAAAAGACCCTGATGCTGGGAAAGATTGAAGGCAGGCGGAGAAGGGGACGACAGAGGATGAGACGGTTGGATGGCATCACCAACTCAATGGACAGGAGTTTGAGTAAACTCCGGGAGTTGGTGATGGACAGGGAGGCCTGATGTGCTGCAGTCCAGGGGGTTGCAAAGACACAACTGAGTGACTGAACTGAACTGTATGAGTTGTTTAAATATTTTGGATATTAAACCTTTATCATTAATCATCAGAGAAATGCAAATCAAAACCACAATGAAATATCACCTCACACTATCAGAATGCCTATCACCAAAAAGTCTACAAATAATGAATGTTAGTGAGGATGTGGAGAAAAGGGAACCCTCCTACATTGTTTGTGGGAATGTAAATTGGTGCAGACACTATGGAAGACAGTATGGAGATTCATCAAAAAATTAAGAATAGTACCACCATATGATCCAGAAATTCCACTCCCAAGTATATATCTGAAGAAAATGAAAACATTAATTTGAAATTATTCATGAACCCCAATGTTCACTGCAATGTTACTTGCAATAGCTAAGACATAAAGTAATGTAAATGTGCAGCAACAGAGGAACGAATAAAGAAGATGTGAGATAGGTATAGATATATGATGTAATACTACTATAATACTATATAATATACCATATAATAATATATGTAATGGAATACTACTCAGCTAAAAAAAAGAATGAAATTATGCCATATGCAACAACATGAATGGACCTAGAGGGCATTATATTTAGTGAAATACATCAGATAGACAAAGACAAATACTGCATGTTATTGTTTACATGTGAAATCTAAAAAATAAAAAAATGAATGTAACAAAACAGAAACAGACTCACAGATATGGAAAACACACTAGTAGTTGCCAGTGGGGAGAGGAAAGTGGGGAGGGGCCAGATAGGAGTACGGGATTAAGAAGTACAAACTATCATGTATAAAATAAACAAGCAACAAGGATATACTGCACAGCACAGGGAATATAGCCAATATTTTATAATGTTTAAATGGAGTATACTCTGTCAAAATATTGAATTACTATGCTGTACAACTGAAACTAGTATAATATTGTAAATCAGCTAAATTTCAATTTAAAAAGCATTTATTGACTACTTACTGCTACATGTTACATACTGGGGGACCAAAACAATGTTTCCTTCTCTCCATGAGGTTACAGAGCAGGAGGAGAGACATACATGTAAGGAAATGTTTCCAGTTTAAGAGTCACAACAGTATTCAGGAGCACATGTACACATGTGTGTGTGTGCATCTGTATGTGTGTGTTTAACTGACAAGAAGAGAGAAAGGAAGAGACATTGAGACAGGCTTCACAGAAGACAGGATGCTTGAATTGAGCTGAATCTTTAAGAGTTTATTAGTAGAACCAGAGATCAATAGTAGAAGGTGTACTTTAGGTCAAGGGAATGTGGAAGAGTAAAATCACATACTGAGTTGTGGGGTGCTATTTAGGATGCAGTGTTTTTCCCTATGTAGTCCAAAATCCACCTGCATCAGAATCAGTTGTGGATCTAGTTTAAAATGTCAATTCCTGAGCACTACCACCTGCAACTCTGATTTGGGGCTATGATTCTGATTTAGGGCCAGAGTGGTAAGGGTAAAGCACATTAAGTAATTCTGATACATATTGAAGATAAGAACAAGTCTTTTGTAACATAAAATCTAAGGCAACATGATGGAAAGATAGGTGGGATCTAAGTCAGGGAGTTCTTTACATCATGCTAAGGAGGGAGATTTCATCCTATAGGTCAGTTTTCTAAGTGTGTTCCCAGGAGGAGTAGCTGCAGCAGCACCTGGGAAACTTGTTGAAAATACAAATTTTCAGACTCAGCAATCTTAACATAACTGCTACAGAAAATGGGAGCCACTGAAAGATTTCAAGTATAAGAAAGATATGGTCAGTTCTGCATTTCAAATTACACAGCCTACACAGTGAAGGATAATTTAGAAAAAGCCAAACTAGGAGTGACGCCACTAGGTGTGAAGCCTGGGGGCTTTGATGGTACCATACAGTTTCCAGAGAGATTCTTCACCTTGGCATTCTATCCTCCTGAAGGTTGGCTTGTGCTGCACGAGGCCATCCTCCAAAACAAGAGGCAGGTAGAGGATGACAAAAATGCTTTTCCAGGTGAGGATGCCCATTGCTAAGCTGCAACTCAAGTTTAGGAAACCCCACGTAAATGCAAGGATTTCTAGAAACACCCACACCTTAAGTTGATGGTATCCTCCAACAGATCCATGACTACACCCTAAACAGGAATCCTAACTGGCCCCAGACTTGTCCAAGGAAGCAGCTAACACCCAAATTCAGGGCCTCTTTTTTAGGGGCCATGGCTGAGTGCCCAAGAATTCTAAAGATACTGAACCCAAAATGGAGACTCCAAAGATGCCCAGAGAAAGCTGAGAGTGGAGGAAGTCCTCACCCTCCCACAATGACCCCTGACTCAGCTAAGAGTTTCTAAACCATCTCCTAGTCATGAGTGACCATCAAAGCCCACAGCTTGGCTTAGGAGAGACACGTATCAGAGCTAAAATGGGAGTCTTAGAGACTTCCCAGGGTATTTCAGAGAATGTTGGAGACAGCTATTTCTAATGGCCTCAGAAAATGACAATCTAGCTACTGAAGTTCTGTTTAAATATGGCTACCTTCCCGCATCTGAGAGTCCACTGGAGAAGGGAAGGAGGAGGCAGGCATGTGCAGAAGGGGTATCTGAACCACCTTGGTAAAAAGGAACTCCGTGCTACCATGAACTCTGAGAGCTAACCTAAGCTAGTATGCCTCCTAGACAGGAATTCCAGGTGCTTAAATAATTTGTCTGAGATGGAGGACTGGCCAATGGGAAAAGCACATTTTACACATAAAAAATTCTGAAGGTAGGAAGAGACCCAGTGTTCATGATGAAAAACTATGTGATTCTTATATGGCTTGTTATAAACCATAAGCACTAGAAAACCTGAAACCCTGGTTATTTTAAGTACTATCATTTTTATTGCTTTATTTGAAAATGTTCTCTAGTTCATAATTTTAGGTATCTTTATAAAAGATGATCAATAGATTGTAGGTGTTCAATTCTTGTGGTTAATAACAAAATTTATATTTTCCTCAAGTGTGTTTATTATGTTCTAAAATATGATCAGAAAATACAAGATCCCATTGCCATCTCTCTATTTACTTGGCTCCATTTCTTTTTTTCCACATACGCCTATCTAGTATCTGCACTGTAGGAATGTTGGGGGATGACATAAAATTAGACATATTGGCGCAAAAGTAATTGCAGTTTTGCATTGCTGAACTTTGCTGTTTGATACTGGAATACATTCTTAAATATATGTGGCTATGTTATACATCATTTTAATGTGCATTTCTCACTTTATGTTTCTTTGCTAATGACTTATTACTTACTGTTTATTTAATATTTATTTTAGACTAGGGAAATGACATTAGACTAAAAGCAAATTTGAGTGATTTTCTTATTTGAGTTCAAAACAGGTTGTGAAGCAACAGAGACAACTTACAACATCAGCAATGCATTTGGCCCAGGAACTGCTAACGAACATATAGTGCAGTTGTGGTTCAAGAAGTTTTGCAAGGAAGACCAGAGCCTTGAAGACGAGGAGCACAGTGACTGGCCACTGGAAGCTGACATCGAAGCTGATCCTCTTACACATAAAGAAATGAAACACAAAAGTTGCCGAAGAACTCCACATCGACCATTCTATGGTCATTCGGCGTTTGAAGCAAATTGGAAAGGTAAAAAACTCGATAAGTAGGTGTCTCATGAGCTGACTGAAAATCAAAACAATTGTCATTTTGAAGTGTTGTCTTCTCTTATTGTAAGTAACAACAATGAACCATTTCTCGATCTGATTGTGATATGCGATGAAAAGTGCATTTTACATGACAACTGGCAATGATGAACTCAGTGACTGGACTGAGAAGAAGCTCCAAAACAATTCCCAAAGCCAAACTTGCACCAACAAAAGGGTCATGGTCACTGTTTCGTGGTCTGCTGCTGGTCTGATCCACTACAACTTTCTGAATCCTGGCGAAACCATTACATCTGAGAAGTATGCTCAGCAAATCAATGAAATGCACCGAAAACTGTAACACCTGCAGCCAGCATTGGTCAATAGAAAGGGCCCAGTTCTCCACAATAATGCCCAACTGCACGTTGCACAACCAACATTTGAAAAGTTGAGTGAATTGGGCTACAAAGTTTTGCCTCATCTGCCATATTCACCTGACCTCTTGCCAACCAACTACCACATCTTCAAGCATCTGACAACTTTTTGCAGGGAAAACACTTCCGTAGCCAGTAGGAGGCAGAAAATGCTTTCCAAGAGTTCGTCAAATCCAGAAACATGGATTTTTATTCTACAGGAATAAACAAACATTTCTCATTGGCAAAAATGTGTTGATTGTAATGGTTCCTAACTTGATTAATAAAGATGTGTTTGAGCCTAGTTATAATGATTTAAAATTAACGGTCCAAAACCACCATTATATTTGCATCAACCTAATACAATGCAATCTGGTCCGTATGGTCAAGGCTATGGTTTTTCCAGTGGTCATGTATGGATGTGAGAGTTGGACTGTGAAGAAAGCTGAGTGCCAAAAAATTGATGCTTTTGAACTGTGGTGTTGGAGAAGACTCTTGAGAGTCCCTTGGACTGCAAGGAGATCCAACCAGTCCATCCTGAAGGAGATAAGTCTTGGGTGTTCATTGGAAGGACTGATGCTGAAGGTGAAACTCCAATACTTTGGCCACCTCATGCGAAGAGCTGACTCATTGGAAAAGACCCTGATGCTGGGAGGGATTGGGGGCAGGAGGAGAAGGGGACGACAGAGGATGAGATGGCTGGATGGCATCACCGACTAGATGGGCATGAGTTTGAGTAAATTCCGGGAGTTTTTGATGCACAGGGAGGCCTGGCGTGCTGCGATTCATGGGCTCGCAGAGTCAGACACGACTGAGCAGCTGAACTGAACTGAACTGAATACAATACAATCGGAGAAGGCAATAGCAACCCACTCCAGTACTCTTGCCTGGAAAATCCCATGGACGGAGGAGCCTGGTGGGCTGCAGTCCATGGGGTCGCTAAGAGTCAGATACGACTGAGCAACTTCACTTTCACTTTTCACTTTCATACATTGGAGAAGGAAATGGCAACCCACTCCAGTGTTCTTGCCTGGAGAATCCCAGGGATGGCGGAGCCTGGTGGGCTGCCATCCATGGGGTCGCACAGAGTTGGACACGACTGAAGCGACTTAGCAGCAGCAGCAGCAGCAGCAATACAATGCAATAGATAACATATTAAAAAGCAGAAACATTACTTTGCCAACAAAGGTCCGTCTAGTCAAGGCTATGGTTTTTCCGGTGGTCATGTATGGATGTGAGAGTTGGACTGTGAAGAAAGCTGAGGGCTGAAAAATTGATGCTTTTGAACTGTGGTGTTGGAGAAGATTCTTGAGAGTCCCTTGGACTGCAATGAGATCCAACCAGTCCATCCTGAAGGAGATCAGTCCTGGGTGTTCTTTGGAAGGACTGATGCTGAAGCTGAAACTCCAATACTTTGGCCACCTCATGCGAAGAGTTGATTCATTGGAAAAGACCCTAATGCTGGGAGGGATTGGGGGCAGGAGGAGAAGGGGACGACAGTGGATGAGATGGCTGGATGGCATCACTGACTCGATGGACATGAGTTGAGTAAATTCCGGGAGTTGGTGATGGACAGGGAGGTCTGCTGTGCTGCGATTCATGGGGTCGCAAAGAGTCGGACACGACTGAACTGAACTGAACTGAATACAATGCCTGGCATACAATAAAGTACTCAATATGTTAATGATCACCTGCAGCAGCAGCAGCTGCAGGAGCAATAACAGCCCCTGAGATTTCCAGATCAGAGTTGAAACTGATTCTCTAGGTCGGAAGCAAGCCTGTGCCTCAGTGCTTTATTTCTCCTGCCTCTATCACCTCTATCTCCTGACAGCTATGTCTACTTCTGAGTCCAATCAGAACTTAGGTCCCATTTTTCAGCCAACTTTATTAAAAACAAGGTATATATCAACTATCTTCAGCCATTTGCAGCAAGGCTTGAAGTTAACCCTCCTTTCCTAGATCCAGGGCCTGGGAGTGTAGCCTACCTGTGGAACTCAAGTGTCCCTTGACAGCCCTTCACTCTTGGCCAGTCCAGGAGTCCAGCCCCCCACAGGTGTGTCCATGTAAATACAGACACAGTAGTACCTTGGTCCTACATGACATGATGGCCCAACCCCTTGGCCAAGCTTCCAAAGAAGGGAAGCAATGACTTATAGAGCTGGTAGAACTGAAAGACTACAGACATTTCAAACTTTAAACAAAAGACATTGCAGCCTTCAGTTCCATACTTTCCCACTTTGGGCCCCCAAGTCATTCAGGCCTTCCTTAGCGGTTTCTATTTTGGGCTGTCATGATCTTACATTCTGAACAAAGTTTCTTTTGTATTCTAGATCTGACTCTTCATCCCTTCTGCAACAAAACATTTTCAAGTCTTTCTGGAAATGTGACTTAAGATACTTAATATAACAATGTTCCAATTCACTCATTTGGTTAGATTTTGTTTTTTATAGAGATGTGACATAAGACATAACATTGACACAGGCCATTAATATTGATGGTAGCTGAGATTACTAGCTTATGGTAATGTATATCACTATTGACAACACAAAAATGTTAAAAACAGATCTGTTAACTTAGTCTTGTGACATCTATTATCATGGAATCAATACGTAGAGTAAAACTTGTATAGAAAACATTAGTGTGGGGGAGAACGCATCAGGGAGGCAGAAAGACTGGAAAGAGGAAATCTAGCTAGGGGATGTTGGAAAAATATAAACAATAGATAATGAAGCTATGAATAAAAATTTATAATTTGGTATTTGCAATTATTCTTAATTAATATGTAACCAAATCACTAAATATTGTCACCTTTCCAAATCTGCAGATTCCCTGGCTTTAGAAAAGTAATAATTCTTATTTCGCCAGTCCACACTTTCTCATTAAAGTGAGTTATTTTGTTATTGATCTCAGCACAGAGCTGCCAAACAGGATACTTTTCCCTTAGTCTTGGCCCAGCTTTCTCCCTGTCTGGAGCCCGGAAGGCATTCATGGACAGGGGCAAAGCAGGACACTCTGCTGTGACCTCTCTGGCCATAGCCTTTCACCAGGATGTGGTCAGCTGTCATGAGCAGTATTAAAATCAGGAACCAAGGTATGGTCAGAGCTCCTTTAAGCTCCAGGGTTTGGGGGCTACTGGTAAGTCCCCAGAGAAGAGTCCAAAAGAAGAGGATGGAAGGAGGGTGGCCCACTGTGGGGGGATTCCTCCTCTGTCTCACTGTCAGCCTTCTGCTTCAAGGTAAGATGGGGCAAGAACAGAGAAGACCAGAGTGTGGTTCTGAAGGATATCTAGGAACTTTCTTCCAGCATGTGAAGGACATTAGAATGAACAAGTTAAGTGTTTCTTCCATAATGTCAATGTCTTGATTTCCTTTTGGTGACAGATAGAAAGACATTCCACTGTTCAGGACACAGAGCTCTCCTCACTTCCTGCCTGCATAGGGATCTCATTTCACCAGCTTTCCAAATCTGCCTTTTCTTGTCCTCCAGTGCCCTTTCTACCACACTTTCATCCTAACCTCCCTACCTCCTTTGATATGATGTCTATGAAAAGAGTAGCCCCGAAAGAGAAAGTAAAATACCAAGGGAGGGTAGGAATCAATCTGAGGTAGAAGAAAGCAGATACTTTGCCTCCACGGCGATATATTTATTCCCAGTCTGGGTACGTACCTTAAATATTATGGAAAGAGATGGAGAGAGAGAGGAGAAGGCAGGAAAAAAAGACCAAAAAAAAAAAAAAAAGGAAATGGAGCAAAGATTCTGCTCAGGTAGTACCCAAATAGGTCCCTGGCTATGGCGAAGAGCAAAGATCCACATAGGGCTTACTATGTGATGTGGTGAGCTGAGTGATATGGCCTAATGATCCTAGTGTTGGAAATAAGTTCTAAGTTATCCGAGATCACTAAATCTGAGAAGGGCAAAATAAGCTAAAGCACCAAAATAACCACACATTCAGAATACCTACTTCATGTTTCCCATATCTACCTAGTAAGTAGGGCAGTTGTTTATCTTTCTTATCTTCTTGATAAATCAACTCTGTCTTAGGTAAACAGAAGTCCCTGAAAATGAGGATGAGAAATCATTAGAGCACATTTATAAGTGACCTTGACTACAAGTCCAAGGGCAGTGCTGGGTGGTGCTAGTAAGTAGATCCAAAAGACTTATGATGGGTGCACCACAGGCCTTCTTGAAGTGGCTGCCATTACATCAAGGATGAGTTTGCATACAGATTTGGGCAGATTTTGCATGAGGATGTACGATGAGAATGAGAATAGGTACTGACTCAGCTCACCACATCCATCTCCACCATTTGCCTATCAGACCAGCCCATCCTCTCGGCCCTGGCAGGAAGGATTTTGGCCTTAAGAAGTCTTGGCCCAACAAGGAGGAGGGCTCACCCATTCCTCCCCATGAGTCCTCTTTTTTCTCTCACTGCAGAGAGGTTCCCATCCTAGTAATAGAGGCTCTCTCTCACAGGGTTTCTGCTCGCTACCGGAAGAGGCAACATTTTCACCATCAATTGCTCAGGATTTGACCAGCATGGGGTAGATCCTGCTGCCTTCCAAGCATTGTTTGACTTAAAGGTCTTCTGTCCAGCTACCAATATCAGCATTTCCACTCACATCAGCATCTCTTTCATCTGTCTGCCATCCTGGAAATGGTGAGACCTGGTCCCCACTTTCTGTTGCTTCTAACAGGGGATAAGAATCCTCTGCCCTCTCAGCCCAGCATTGTATTGGTCTAGTGGTGAACAACAGGTACTCTGAATAGATTCTGGGCCAATTAGAGGGTTTTCCTATGGGATGGGGCAACACAAAGAAGAAGGCTGCAGTGACATTTTTTTAGGAAGGATTTATTCTTGAGTCCTGACCTTTCTGGAAGGTTCCAGAAAGAAGTGATCTCTATGTCAATTAAAACCTGAATTGATGTTCATTGCAGCTCTATTTACAATAGCTAGGAGATGGAAGCAACATAGACGTCCATCAACAGATGAATGCATAAAGAAGTTGTTGTACATATATACAATGGAATATTATTCAGCCATAAAAAGGAATGCATTTGAGTCCATTCTAATGAGGCAGACAAACCAAGAGCTTATTATACAGAGTGAAATAAGTCAGAAAGAGAAAAACAAATATAATATATTAACACATATATATGGAATCTAGAAAGATGGTACTGATGAAACTATTTGCAGAGCAGCAAAGGAGATGCAGACATAGAGAACAGACTTTTGGACACAGTGGAGAAAGGAGAGGAAGGGATGAATTGAGAGAGTAATACTGAAACATATACATTACCATGTGTAAAACAGATAGCCAGTGGGAATATGCTATATGATACAGGGACTCAAACCCAAAGCTCTGTGACAACCTAGAGGGGCAATATGTGGTGGGAGGTGGGAAGGAGTTTCAAGAGGGAGGGGACATATGTATACCTGTGGAAGAGTCATGTTGATGTGTGGCAGAAATGAACACAATATTGTAAAGCAATTATCCTCCAACTGAAAGAATAAAAAAAAAAAAAATTAAGAACTTTCTTTAAAAAAAAAAAAAACAACACACCTGAATTGTTCCTAGATACAAGGGGAGACAATAAGGAAAAGACAGATCAGCATCTAAAATGATGCCTGCTCCAATAAATTAGTAAATATTTATAAGAATATGTAGTGGGCAGAGGCCAAATCTTTTTGCACTAATAAGCCTGGATGGGAATTTCTTTACCAGGATGCACAGCTCCAGCTTCTGACATCAATCCTGTGGATTACTATGGTAAAGCAGATCAACTCTCCCCCCTTTCCCACTGCCAATTATAAGTTTAAATTTGAGGAGTGACTTAAAGGTTTTCCAGACCTCTACCCAATGTACAAATTTTTCTTGGACCAAATAAGTCCATCCAGAACTGGTCCAGGGGACACAAATCTCACTGGGCAGCTTGGAAAGGTAGAACTGGTCACCCAAGAAAATGGCCAAGTGGTTGCAGACCAAAGCACTGGTGCAACCCTGGGTCCAAGTGGTTTTAGGCTGTATTTAATGTCTGCCTAGAGAAAAGGCCATTAAGGGGTACTTTGCCAATGATACTTGGCTAATAAAGTAGGGGAGATAGGGTGTGGTCATTAGGGACCCCAGTGGGAATAAGAGGATCAGAGTTTAAATACCACTTCCCTGGTGGTCCAGTGGTTAAGACTGTGCTTCCACTGCAGGGGACATGGGTTTGATCCCTGGTATGGGAAAGCTGCACCTGCCATTTAGTATGGACAAAAAGAAAGAGAAGAAGAAAGGAAGGGGCTGGAGTGGCTCCACCATCACTCACCTCTGCTTCTACTGCCCTGGCTGTAGATGTGGGACAAGTTTTTCATTAGCTAGAACCCAGTAGAGTGCATCAGCAATAGACTCACTGTATCAGCTGAGAACCTGTGGCTTCCAGATATCACCATCATGGAATTGTGCATATCTGGGTCAGGGAAAGCCAGCATGAAGCCCATCTGAAAAGAGCAACTAAGGGTCAGTGCAGGGCACAGCGACACCAGCAGATTCAGATCAGGGCACAGTCTCAATGAGTTGACTCTCACAAAACACTATGAGCAGAAGCAACAAGAGAGAGTGACCTTAGAGAAATAGCCCCAACAGTGAGCATGGTAGGAGAAGACCTGGGAAGGGAGGGAGACAAAAGCTGATGAAGGCACCCACAGCACCTCTCTCTCTGCCTCTCACAAGCAGTGTGGATGTGGATCAGGTACCTCCAGGTCTCACTACATATGTCAGCAGCCAAGGTCAAATTATAGTACCACAGGCCAATGAAGGTGATCAGCACCTATAACCCAGACATCCCTACTTTCCTTTTGACCAACAGAACTTCATGCTCACCTTCAGTTCCCTCTACACAGGTGAGTGAGACACGTTGTGGTAGCCATTTAAGGTTCAGAGGAAGATATTTCAGTGATGCAGATATTATTTAGGAAGGTTTTAGATCAGTGTTTCTCAACTCTGGCTGCCCACTGAAGCTTTTTAAAAATACCAATAAATATGCATTACCCCAGAAATTCTAAATTAGTTGTTCCAAATGGGGTTCTACTACTACTGTGATTTCTTTCTATCTCCCCAGGTGATGCTAATGTGCAGACAGGGTTAAGAACTACTGCTATAATTCCTCAATAAAGTTTAAAAAAATAAACAAAAACTACTGCTTTATCTTAGATAGCCCTTTCACCAAATGAGTCTAACCTGACCCTGACATGCTGCCGTGTATAATTTTTAGCTCAAGCCTGTTAACGTTAACAGCCAATACACTTTAACCAGTAATTAATGTAACTGAAGCTACCAGGTGTCCTATGGCAGAATCAGATAAATAAATCATTATAACTGGCATGCATGTAATTATAAAAATACTGACCTATTCAAGATTTATTCCACTGAAACAACATATAGAATTGGGGAATTGAGAAGAAAAATAGGAAAGACTCCAAAAATTCTTTTTATTTATTTATTCTATTAATTTATTTTTGGCTGCACTGGGTCTTCATTGCTGCACGTAGGCTCTCTCTCTAGTGGCAGAGTGGTGGCTACTCTAGTTGCAGAGCATGGACTCCAGGGTACATGGGCTTCAGTAGTTGTGGTACAGGCTTAGTTGCCCCAAGGCATGTGGGATCTTAGTTCCGCTTAGCCAATGCAGGGGACACCAGGGATCGAACTTGTGTACCCTGCACTGGCAGGCAGATTCTTAACCACTGGACCACTAGGGAAGTCCCCCCAAAAATTGTTGACTCATGTTTGAGTCATAACTAATCTTCCCATAACTCTGACTCTAACAACCAAAAAAAAAAAAAAAAAAACCTCTTAATGCTGCAGCCCACATGTATATGAATTGCTGGTCCTATGACCCACTTCTGAGAAAACCTAGATGCCTACTTTAAAAGGACAGAGAGGAGAATCTGTGGAAGAAGATCAGTAGGGGAGGAATTGAATCTTGTGGGCAGGAGACTTGAGGACACTGGACTGAACTACCCTGGCCTACTTGCAGTGGACAGCATGCTCCTAGACAAGGAGTTGTGGGTGATAGCAGATATACCTTGAAATGTCACTTAGACCCAGGGGGAGTGGGGGTTTCTGAACACCAGCAAGGCCACCCCAAAGATGTTGATGGATAGCAACCTATATGACCAAAGCATTTCCTATGTAAGTCCAGGGGCCCCTGTTTAACTTCTGAGTTGCTCTTGATTTTCCTCTTAAGCTAAGGCCCTTTAGGATGTAAAAATAGTTCTAGGGAGTTGAGCACCTGCTCCTCTTCCACTCTCTATCCTAACTGCCCTCAAGAAGGATCCCCAAGGCATCTGCTCTGCAGACAGGAGGAGCAGCGAGACTTTTATAAAAATGGATGGTCCTGTCCTATGGTCCAAAGGGCCCCACTTGCCCACAAAAGTCTATAGTTGTGTTCCAAGCAAGTGGGACATAAGGAGAAATTAGACAATGAAATTGGTGGCACTTCTGAAGAGGGCACAACTCAATGCATCTATTACCCAGAGAGGTCGACCCATGACCAGCCTAACTGGACATCAGCAAAGAATGAATAATCAAATATAGAGTTGAGCCCTCTGGCATCAGTTATTTGTCATATTCTCCACACTCCTTTCCACCAGGTGGCCAACAGGTGCAGGCCCAGCCTCTTCATCTTAAACCTCCTGGTGTCCAGTAGCTTTCTGGTCACCATTGACACCCTCAGCTTTTACCTGACAGCAGGAAATAAGAACCTTGCCTCATTCAAGATAACTCTTCTGCTGGGTTACAATGTCCTCCTGCTTATGATTAAAGACTTACTCCCCGCCAGTGTCACCCCCCTCATCAGTATGGCCCCTTCAGCTCTTGAGAAGAGAGGGGTGGGAGGGACTGGCTGAACTGGCTCAGGGAAGGGAAATATATTGGGCAAAAGAGGCTGTGCTTCCCAGGGTGGGATTGAAAGAGAGGAATGAAGTCCTGGCTGGTGCCTCTGGCCCTCAGGCAGGCCCAGCTTCCCTCCTGGTGTCTACTTTGCCCTGTGTCTGTCCCTGATGGTGCTCAGCCTGCTGGAGACCATCTTCATCTCCTACCGCTGCACCTGGCCCCACCTGGCCATGCCTCGCTGGCTCCACTTCCTGCTTCTACACTGCACCAGCCAAAGGACATGCTGCCCCGCTGTGCCCCAGAAGGGAAACACAGGCCTTGACCACCTGCCTGGTGAGGGAAGTCAGCACTGCCCACGCTTCCTCCTCTATCACCTCTGCTTTTCTGCTCCTGCCTCCTTCCCCATAATCCCCCAGGTGACCTTGGTGGCCCACAGCTGAGTCTCTGTCTCGCCGTAGGTGTGAAAGAGCCCATGGAGTTTGTGGGGAAGATGCCAGGTCCCAGAGAGAAAGCTAAATGGGTACCCTCAGTCAGCAAGGACCTAGCAGGAAAACAAGACTCAGAAGCAGCACTTGGTCAGCCTGTGGGTGCAGTTAAGCCACATGATGGACACCCTGTTCTACTGTCTCTACCTGCTCTTCATGGCCACCCCATCACTACGGTGATCGTCCTCTGAAACACCAAGGCATGACATCCATATCCACTTCTCCCTACGAACCATAGCGTGAAGTTTCTCACGGTCTTAGGGCCAGCCAGACACAGGCCCCTCCTAGTCTTAACCACTTACCTGCAATGACTACCATGCATATGCATATGTTCAGTCGCTTCAGTCGTATCCAACTCTTTGCAACACCATGGACTGTAGCCCACGAGGCTCCTCCGTCCATGGGATTCTCCAGGCAAGAATACTGGAGTGGGTTGCCATTTCCTCCTCCAGGCGATCTTCCTGACCCCAGGATCGAACCCAAGTCTCCAGCATCTCCTGCATTGCGAGCAGGTTCTTTATGGTTGGAGCCATCAGGGAAGCCCAGTGACTACCATATCCCCTCTAAATTCCTAAAACAACACAGCCCTACCAAGCAGGTTTAAAAAAAAAAGAAAAAGTTACTCTGCAGACAAAATGAATATCCATGATATGTTAGGGAAAAGAGAAACCTGAGCCAGACATTGGCCAACAAACAGGCTGTTGTTAAGTTTATAACTGTCAAGTTGCATATATTCATTTGTATCTGTGATGTGATGCCTCTGGGTCTCATATACCTTTATTTGTTGTATTTAGTTTTTGCTTTTAAGAATATCATGGCTTAAATTTACAAAAATATTATAGCTAATAAAATATGATTACTCTTGAAAAAAATAAAGTTACAAAGGATTATGAATCAGAACATCAAAATAAGAAATGTGTTAAAAATATTGTTCAATTAAAGCATTAAATTAAAATTAAATAACAAATGCTAAAAAAAACAACAACAAAACACAGCCCTACCAAGCAGGTTTAGAACAGCTCTAGACAATCTCCTGACGTCTCACATGCCTCGTTCCTCATTCCCACACACTTCAGTGTTCCTTAGCCACACCTAACTTCTGACTCCATTATCATTGAAGACTGGGGTCAGTGGAGTCTCTCCTCGATTGATTGTACCAGTAAATGACTTTCCAGGAAGCACTGGCTCCTTAATGCATTTATGATAACCTCCACGAACACTGAGGTAAAGAGCCCTCTTGTAGATAAAAAGCCCAGAGATAAACCCACATACCTATGGGTACCTTACTTTTGACAAAGGAGGCAAGAATATACAATGGGGCAAAGACAGACTCTTCAATAAGTGATGCTGGGAAAACTGGACAGCTACATGCAAAAGAATGAAATTAACACCATACACAAAGATAAACTCAAAATGGATTTAAGATCTAAATGTAAGACTAGAAACTATAAAACTCTTAGAGGAAAAAAAAAACCTCTTAGAGGAAAACATAGGCAGAACATTCTATGACATAAATAATAGCAAGATCCTCTATGACCCACCTCCTAGAGTAATGGAAATAAAAACAAAAATAAACAAGTGGGACCTGATTAAACCTAATAGCTTTTGCACAGCAAAGAAAACTATAAACAAGGTGAAAAAACAACCCTAGAACAGGAGAAAATAACAGCAAATGAAACAACTGACAAAGAATTAATTTCCAAAATATACAAGTAGCTCATGCAAGTCAATACCACAAAAACAAACAACCCAATCAAAAAGTGGGGAAAAGACCTAAACAGATATTTCTCCAAAGAAGACATACACATGGCTAACAAACACATGAAAAGACGCTCAACATCGCTTAGTATTAGAGAAATGCAAATGGAGACTACAATGAGATATCACCTCACACTGATCAGAATGGCCATCATCAAAAAGTCTACAAACAATAAATGCTGGAAAGGGTGTGAATAAAAGGAACCCTCTTGCACTATTGGCGGGAATGTAAATTGATACAGCTACTATGGAAGACAGTATGGAGTTTTCTTATTCCTTAATTAACTAGGAATAAAACCACCATATGACCCAGCAATCCCACTACTAGGCATATACTCTAAGGAAAACAAAATTGAAAAAGACACATGGACCCCCAACGTTCATTGCAGCACTATTTACGATAGCTAGGACAAGGAAGCAACCTAGATGTTCATTGACAGATGAATAGATAAAGAAGTTGTGGTACATATACACAATGGAATATTAGTCATAAAAAGGAATGCATTTAGGTCAGTTCTAATGAGGTGGATAAACCTAGAGCCTATTATACAGAGTGAAGTAAATCAGAAATAGAAAAACAAATATCGTATACTAACATATATATGGAATATAGAAATATGGTACTGATGAAATTATTTTCAGGGCAGCAGTGGAGACACAGACATAGAGAACAGACTTTTGGACACAGCTGGGTGGGTAGAAAGGAGAAGCAGGGGATGTATGGAAAGAGTAACATGGAAACTTACGTTACGTATGTAAACTAGATAGCCAATAGGAATTTACTGTATAATTCAGGGAACTCAAACTGAGGCTCTGTAACAACCTAGAGGTGGGGGATGCGGTGGGAGGTGGGAGGGAGGTTCAAGAGGGAAGGGACATATGTATACCTAGGGCTGATTCATATTGATGTTTGGCAGAAACCAACCCAATTCTGTAAAGCAATTACCCTTCAATTAAAAAATAAATAATTTTTTTAAAAGCCCCATTGTAGAAGCTTTGATACTTCATTCTAAACAGGTGTAATGGGATTTGACTTGAAGTCTCTCAGACACTTTCAGAGATTCAAAAGAATGAAAAGGTCGTCTCATTTGCAATAAATTATTATAAAATATTTAAATTACAAAATGTCCCTTTCATCAACCATTTTTCATTTCACTTTCCTTTGTGTCAAGTTTTATTCTGACAGGCTCTTCTAATCTCACAAAATCAAATAGAGAGGGCCTTCTGAATATATATACATGCTTGAAGAAGGGTCAGGAAGACTAGTTAAGGGCCTCAATCAAAGAGTTCGAGTTAAACAGTCATATAACCACACAAAGGAATGCTCTGTAGCCATTTAAAGTGAGAATGTAGATCTATGTCAAAACCAGGGAAACAGGTCCATGATATATAGTGTGGAAAAAACAAGTTATAAAACACTATGTATATAAAATTTCTGTTTAAAAAAAAGAGTGCTAGATAGAAATGCAGAGGGAAACATAATGGATAGCTAAGACTGAAAGTGTTAGTTTCTTATTCATGTCCCTTTGTGACCCCATGGACTATAGTCCACCAGGCTCCTCTGTCCATGGAATTCTCCAAGCAAGAATACTGGAGTGGGTTGCCATTTCCTTCTCCAATGGACGGCTAGACATGAAAAACAAAAATAACAAGAGCTAACTTTGTTCAGGATAATGGGATTATGAGGGTTGCTATCTTCTTTTATATTCTTGTCTGTGTTTTCAATGCATGCGTGCTCAGTTACTCAGTTGTGTCCAACTCTTTGCGACCCCATCAGCTGTAGCCCACCAGGCTCCCCTGTTTATGGAACATTCCAGGCAAGAATACTGGAGGGGGCTGCCATTTCCCACTCCAGGGGATCTTCCCCACCCAGGGATCATATCTGCGTCTCCTGCTTTGGCAGGTCAGTTCTTTACCACTGTACCCACCTGGGAAGTCTGTGTTTTCAGTGAGTGTGTATTATATTTACTCCCTGCAAAAAGCCGTTCCTTCTTGCTGGGGTAGGGGAGGTGTCCCAAGAGGCTTGCAGGATCTTAGCTCCTCAACCAAGGATTAAACCCAGGCCCTCGACAGTGAAAGCACAGAGTCCTAACCAATGAACTGCCAGGGAATTCCCCAAAACCTATTTTTTGAAAAAGAGTTCTGTATTAACAGTACTTCATATCCCCACCAGCACATATCCTGGGGAGGATTCCAACAGGTAACTGGGAGCGAGGACCTGAGGAGAGAAAGAAATTGAAAGAGGAAGTGAAAGAATACCAAGGACGAATATCTGGATTATGTTTTAATTATATTCAACTAGATGAATAGATTTCAGAGATTTATTTATATTTCTGACTTCCCTTAGAGAGTGTGCTTTCCTAAAAGACAATGTCTCACCTATTTTTACAAATCAGTATACGGTACCATGATGCCTGACACATCATATGTGCTTGATAGACTTGTTGCAATGTATGAATGAACAGCCAAGAATCAGTGTTTATTAGCTCTAGATGCAATCCCTTTATCCCATCTTGGTATATTTTATTTTATTTTCCCAAAACTTCTGTAGAAAATTAGCAGTCATTTTTATATGTCAACTCTCTGTTCTTAGAGACAGTCCTTTTACACCAACAATGGCATTTCTGCTTGTAGATTCTCTTATGTTTCCTTCTTTCCATTACTCGGAACATGTTTTTCAATCAGAAACTTGCCCTTGACTTTTGCTAATAACTTAAAATGAAAAATGTTTACCACAACTTTGAGGAATTTCAAATTCCTTAAGGCCACCTTTGCATGATTTCTTTTTCCTTTCCCATCCCAACATTTGTGTTTCTCTAGACGCCAACTTTGCAGTTCTACCTCACACATAGGTGACTTTAGGTTTTCTGTGCCAAGACCAATTAATTGACAATATCCTTTGCAAAGCAACAACCTGTTCATGTGTTAAGGCTGAGGAGACTCCTGCAGTTTAAAACATGACCTGACAATAAGGCAAAATAGTTTTAGCTATAGTTTAAGTTCTAGCCTAGATGTGTCAGCAGGACTGTTAGGGGTATTTCACAATTTCAGAGGATGTACATATGATTTACAATATCCCTTTCCCTTTCAAAAGAAGAGATACTTACAACTTTATTTCCTTTTCCTCCATTTGCTAGTATAAACCTCTGTTAAGAGCACACATTGGAAATTTATGAACTCTTTGGCCCTGGATATACTACTCTCGTCAAATGCTTAAATACGTTTCTAACTTCTTAGGTTGCCATTTCTAAGCTCCCACTCTCTCCTTTTATTAGCAGTATCTGGTATAGCCTCACAACCTTCTCACATCTCAGTGTTTCTTGTCTTTTTTTTTTTTTTTGGTCACACCATGAGGCATACAGTATCTTAATTCACCAACCAGGGATCAAACCCACGCCCCTCGCATGCAGTGGAAGGGTGGAGTCTTAACCTCTGGACCGCCAGGGAAGTCCCTCGGTATTTCTTTCTCTTTTTTTTTTTCAATTCATATAATGTGCTGACTTTCTGAATACATTTAAAAGGATAAATAGTCCTTTCAATGCAGAGGAAAAGAACAGACATTACTCTAGCACAGGGTCAAAGCCAAGGGAACTACACCTCGGTATTTCTTTTATTCACTAAACAGTTCTAAGAAAAATCCCTTCCTACTTATTGTTTTGGTGCCCCATATACCTGCCCATTCTTACTGTGAATTTTATCTCAACATTGCCTTTGATTCCTTCCGTCTTCTAGAAATCCAGAATATCTACCGACAGTACCATGTTTTATACTTATCCCCTCTCTTCTTTTATCTCTCTGCTTCTCTCTCTGAAAACCAAGCCTGTCTGCTCTTTCAACACCGTTTTCTCTCACCTTCCTCTGTTACTACTCTTGTATTTTCTCTTACACCTTCTTTATACCAACATCTTTCGTTATTGTTTCTCCTTTACTGTGTGTGCTGTGCTTAGTCACTCAGTCGTGTCCAACTCTTTGCAACCCCATGGACTGTAGCCTGCCAGGCTCCTCTGTCTATGGGGATTCTCGAGGCAAAAATACTGGAGGGGGGGTTGCCGTGCCCTCCTCCAGGGGACCTTCCTAACCCAGGAATCAAACCGGGGTCTCCTGCATTACAGGCGGATTCTTTACAATTTTATTATCCTTAATAATTCAGAGGTGATACTCCTAATACTAATTTTCCACCTATATAGAATAGTGGTAGGAATCTGTACAAAATAAGTAGCACTTTATAATTATACCACGAGGGTTTTCTATAACTCGTGTGGCCATCTGTCTCAATGAACCACCAGAAAGCTTACGGAGCAAACAAAAGGATTTCTAAAGGTGCAATTTAGCAGACAGAAGATCAAATGCAATTAGGAAATAAAATCATTCTTCAAGTTTCTTCCCTTCAAGGTGAATTGAGTAATTCTGCCAAGTTACCCCAAGACAACATGTCCGATGCCCAGGTCTCTCTTACTCTCTTACTACCTGCTCCACACTATGCTAACATGGTCTTCACCAGCCCCCAAAGTTCTGTGTGCTTGCCTAGTTCCCACGTCTGACCAAAGGCCACAACTCTTGCCTATTTCCTCATACTTCTTGAGAAAAGATCTGCTGGGAATCCTAGTCTCAGAGATCTTGTGTTCACAGGCTACTCTCTTTTCACTCTACTCAGCCTTACACTTGGAATCCATCTTCCATGTATTACTTTAACCAATTTGAGACATTTAGTCCTCCAAAGTAGTTTCTTATTTCAGTATTCAATAACTTTTAAGCAGTATTTTGAATCATTAATGCAACCTTTTAACATATTAAGTGCAACACACTTAAGAACTGAAAGCTGGCATGCCAAAACCTTACACAATAAAGGTTTTTCTTCCTTAACTTTTCAAACTTTTTATTGTAATCTAGCATACATACAGAGAAGTGTACAAATCTTATGTGTACCACTGAATGAATTTTTAAAATTAATCACACCTGTATAACCATCACCCAAGTGAAGAAATAGAACAACTCTTGGAAAAACACTCATTGGGGCCCCTAGCAGTTGTTGCTCCATTCATTCTCTCCTTAGGTAATCATTACCCTGACTTTTAGACTAGTTTAGTCTGTTTTAGATTTTAGATAAGTGGAATTACAGTATGTATTCTATTATGTCTGACTTCTGTTATATTTGTGAGATTTAGCCATGTATGAATAGCAATATTTTGTTCATATTCATTGTTGTATAGGTTTTCTTTTAATTATTTTTAGATCAGTAATTGCAGTCATATTTATGGAGTTAACAGACTTGAACTTACATTAGATTAAAATCACTGCTCACTTTCTGATATTAAAAGAACATTGGCAGATTGTTTTCAACCATGCATTTAACTAGGTAATTTAACTGTACTTGCTTATCTCCCTTTATATCCTCAGTTAAAGGGTATAATATTTTAAATCATTTTTGTAACAAGGAAGGAGATTAACAGATTAAGAGACACTAGATGTGTGGTTCAAAGCTTTAACTCTTCAGGTCAGGGTTCATTCCAGAGTTGACGGTTCTCTCCTGATTATATGGTATTGTGCTGGGTGAAAGAACTGATATACATTGAGTGTATGTCTCCATCTTTTCCTACCCGTTTCCATGTGGATATTTCCTCATTTGCCCAACATATAGAAGTCACTCAGCTAGGTTCTGGATTTCTCTCAGAGGGAATTGCTCTGTGTGTGTGTCTGTGGGAGGAGGGATGTTTAGGAGACTCCTATGTCACCATCTTGGTCTCCCCTAAATTTGTATATTTTTTTAAGCATTGTTTAATTCACAAAAAAAGCAGGGTTTTTTGTTTGTTTCTATAGAGGTGACAAGCTGATTCTAAAATATATATAGAATTGCAAATGCCAAAAGAGGAGAGTGAAAAAGTTGGCTTAAAGCTCAACATTCAGAAAACTAAGATCATGGCATATGGTCCCATCACTTCATGGGAAATAGATGGGGAGACAGTGGAAGCAGTGACAGACTTTATTTTTTTGGGCTCCAAAATCACTGCAGATGGTGATTGCAGCCAGAAATTAAAAGATGCTTACTCCTTGGAAGGAAAGTTATGACCAACCTAGATAGCATATTAAAAAGCAGAGACATTACTTTGCCAACAAAGATCCGTCTAGTCAAGGCTATGGTTTTTCCAGTGGTCATGTATGGATGTGAGAGTTGGACTGTGAAGAAAGCTGAGCGCCAAAAAATTAATGCTTTTGAACTGTGGTGTTGGAGAAGACTCTTGAGAGTCCCTTGGACTGCAAGGAGATCCAACCTGTCCATCCAGAAGGAGATCAGTCCTGGGTGTTCATTGGAAGGACTGATGCTGAAGCTGAAACTCCAGTATGCTGGCCACCTCATGCAAAGAGTTGACTCATTGGAAAAGACCCTGATGTTGGGTGGGATTGGGGGCAGGAAGAGAAGGGGACGACAGAGGATGAGATGACTGGATAGCATCACCAACTTGATGGACATGAGTTTGAATAAACTCTGGGAGTTGGTGATGGACAGGGAGGCCTGGCGTGCTGTGAATCATGCGGTCACAAAGAGTTGGACACAACTGAGCGACTGAACTGAAGTGAATATTTTTTAAAAGAAGAACAAAGATGAAGAAATTACACTATTTGATTTTAAGTTTTACTTTATATATACAGTATGTGAGGCAATGTAAGGATAGACATAGATCAATGGAACACAGTAGAGTATCCAGAAATAGACCCATGCATGTTAGTCAACTGACTTTTGATAAGGAGTCAAGATAATTCAGTGGAGAAAGAACAGTCTTATTAAATGAATAGTGCTAGAACAAATAGATATGTTGACTATAGATATCGACACTTACATCATATACAAAAATATACTCAAAATTTATCATAGGCATAAATATAAAAGTTAAAACTAGAAAATTCTGGAAAAAAAATAGAGCAAAACACAGCAATCAGAGAAGAAAAGGAAATAAAGGGAATCCAGATTGGAAAAGAAGTAAAGCTCTCACTGTTTGCAGATGGCATGATACTACACATAGAAAACCCTGAAGATAGTATCAGAAAATTACTAGAGCTAATCAGTGAATTTAGCAAAGTTGCACAATACAAAATTGATACACAGAAATCACTTGCATTTCTATATAAGAACAATGAAAAATCAGAATGAGAAATTAAGGAATCAATCCCATTCACCATTGCAGCAAAAAGAATTAAATATCTAGGAATAAACTTACCTAAGGAGACAAAAGAACTGTACACAGAAAATTATAAGACACTAATGAAAGAAATCAAAGATGACTTAAATAGATGGAGAGATATCCCATGTTCCTGGGAAGGAAGAATCAATATTGTGAAAATGACTATACTACCAAATGCAATCTACAAATTCAATGCAATCTCTATCAAATTACCAATGGCATTTCTCACAGAACTAGAACAAAAAATTTCACAATTCATATGGAAAAACAAAAGACCCTGAATAGCCAAAGCAGGCTTGAGAAAGAAGAATGGGGCTGGAAGAATCAACCTTCCTAACTTCAGATTATACCACAAAGCTACAGTCATCAAGACAGTATGGTCCTGACACAAAAACAGAAATATAGGCCAATGGAACAAGATAGAAAGCCCAGAAATAAACCCATGCACCTATGGGTACCTTATTTTAGACAAAGGAGGCAAGAATATACAATGGGGCAAAGACAGCCTATTCAATAAATGGTGCTGGGAAAACTGGATAGCTACATGTAAAAGAATGAAATTAGAACACTTCCTAACACCATACACAAAGATAAACTCAAAATGGATTAAAGACCTAAATGTAAGACTAGAAACTATAAAACTCTTAGAGGAAAACATAGGCAGAACACTTGATGACATAAATCATCTTTGACCCACCTCCTAGAGTAATGGAAATAAAAACAAAAGTAAACAAGTGGGACTTGATTAAACTGAAAAGCTTTTGCACAGGAAAGGAAACTATAAGCAAGGTGAAAAGACAGTTCTCAGAGTGGGAGAAAATAACAGGAAATGAAACAACTGACAAAGGACTGCTGCTGCAGCTGCTAAGTCACTTCAGTCGTGTCTGACTGTGAGAACCCATAGACGGCAGCCCACCAGGCTCCGCCATCCCTGGGATTCTCCAGGCAAGAACACTGGAGTGGGTTGCCATTTCCTTCTCCAATACATGAAAATGAAAAGTGAAAATGAAGTCACTCAGTCATGTCAGACTCTTCGAGACTCCATGGACTGCAGCCTACCAGGCTCCTCCGTCCATGGGATTTTCCAGGCAAGAGTACTGGAGTGGGTTGCCATTGCCTTCTCCAGACAAAGGACTAATTTCCAAAATATAGATACAGCTCATACAACTCAATACCAGAAAAACAAACAACCCAATCAAAAAGTGGGAAAAAGACCTAAACAGACATTTCTTCAAAGAAGATATACAGATGGCTAAAAAACACATGAAAAGATGCTCAAAACTGCTCGTTATTAGAGAAATGCAAATCAAAACTATAGTGAGACATCACCTCACACTGGTCAGAATGGCCATCATCAAAAAGTCTATGAACAATAAATGCTGAAGAGGGTGTGGAGAAAAGGGAATGCTCTCGCACTGTTGGTGGGAGTGTAAATTGATACAGCTACTGTGGAAGACGGTATGGAGATTCCCTAAAAACCTAGGAATAAAATCACCATATGATCCAGCAATCCCACTCCTAGGAATATACCCTGGGGAAACCAAAAGTGAAAAAGACACATGTATCCCATTGTTTACTGCAGCACTATTTACAATAGCTAGAACATGGAAGCAACCTAGATGTCCATCGACAGATGAATGGATAAAGAAGTTGTGGTACATATACACAATGGATTATTACTCAGCCATAAAAAGGAATGTATTTGCATCAGTTCTGATGAGGTGGATGAATCCAGAACCTATTATACAGAGTGAAATGAGTCAGAAAGAGAAAGATAAGTATCGTATTCTAATACATATATACGGAATCTAGAAGAATGGTACTGAAGAACTTATTTACAGGGCAGCAAAGGAGAAACAGATGTAGAGAATAGACTTATGGGCATGGGGAGAGGGGAGGAGAGGGTGAGATGTATGGAAAGAGTAACATGGAAACTTACATTACCATATGTAAAATAGATAGCCAACGGGAATTTTCTGTATGTCTCAGGAAACTCAAACAGGGGCTCTGTATCAGCCTAGAGGGGTGGGATGGGGAGCGAGATGGGAGGGAAGTTCAAAAGGGAGGGGATATATGTATACCTATGGCTGATTCACGTTGAAGTTTGACAGAAAACAAAATTTTGTGAAGCAATTATCCTTTAATAAAAAAATAAAAATAAAAAATAGAGCAAAACATACTGTAACATTGTGGTAGGCAAAGATTCTGTACACTGAACAAGGGACTATAAAAATAACCAGATGTATTAGAAGAAGCAAATATAATTTTGAAAAATTAAAAATACAATTATTGAAAATTAACAACCACAGTGGATAAATTATAGCAAATTGTTATTGTTCAGTCACTCAGTTGTGTCTGACTCTTTGTGACCCCATGGACTGCAGCACGCCAGGTTTCCTTGTCCTTCACCATCTCCCGGAGCTTGCTCAAACTCATGTCCATTGAGTCGTTGATGCCATCCAATTAGACACAGATAAAAAAGAACTGATGAGTTGGAAGACAGGCTGAAAGTGGTAGAGAAAGACAAAGGATTGGAGAAGGAAAAATGAAATGAGGAAAGAAAATCCTAAATGAAACCAAAAGAAGTCAAGAAAGGAGGAAAAAAGAAGCAGAGTATGGAATAAGATGGCAGAAGTACATCCAAATATGTTAATAATAAAACAAATGTAAATGTATTAAACTCAACAATTTAGTTAGTGTTTATTTAGTTGGATTTTAAAAAGACACACCTAAAACCAAAGGACACAGAAAAGCTAAAGGTAAAAGACAGGAAAAGACATGTAAGGTAAATACTAATTATAAGCAAGCTAGAATGGTTCTAGCAACATCAGACAAAATTGTCATTAAGACAAAACAATTATTCAGAATAAAGAGAATTATTCAGAATAGATAATTATTCAGAATATAATTATTCTGAATAAACAATTATTCAGAATATAATTATTCTGAATAAACAATTATTCAGAATATAATTATTCTGAATAAACAATTATTCAGAATATAATTATTCTGAATAAACAATTATTCAGAATAAAGAGAATCTCAACATAAAGATAAAATGTTTATCCTATCACTTGGAGGATATAAACATTATAAATTTGAATGCATCTAATAAAATAGCTTCAAATATATATAAAGCAAAACTGGAAAGAATTACAAAGATAAAGTGACAGTTCTAGTATTATAATGGGAGATTTCAATATATTTCACAGTAACAACACATTACTGAAAAAATAATATACTTTAACTACACAGTTAAATTAGATGTAATAAGAATATATAGAACTCTACACTTAACAACTAGAGAATACATTCTTTGCAAGCACATTTGGAATATTCACAAAAATCAACTATAGGTAGACTATAAGCATGTCTCAAAATTTAGTAGCAGTGAGACTGTGTTCTCTGAAATTATTATTAACAAACATTTATATCATGCTATTATGTACCAGCACTGTTCTAAGCATTTTGGAATTATGACCTTATTTAATCCTTATAACAATGCGGTAAGAGCTATTGCTATTATCCATTTTTATAGATGAAGAAACTGAGGAAAAGAGGTAAAGTAACTTAACTTACACCCATGGGACTTCCCTAGTGGTCCAGTGGCTAAGACTCCACGCCCCACTCACAGGGGGCTGGAGTTCGATCCCTGGTCAGGGAACTAGAACCCACATGTCTCAACTAAGAGTTCACATGCCATAACGAAGACCCAGCACAGCCAAATAAATAAACTGTATATTCAGGGAGTTCCCTGCTAGCCTAGTGATTAGAATTTCAGGCTTTCACTACTGTAGACCATGAGGAGTGGCAAAAACAACCAAACAATCCAGCAATTGCACTTCTGGGTATTTATTCCAGAAAACTTATGTTCACAAAAAACCAGAACACAAATATTTCTAGCAGCTTTACGCATAATAGACAAAAACTGTAAACAACTCTGTGAAGAAAAATATATTTGATCTCTGCTCCCAACTCCTGAGAGAGATCCTAAAACTGTAACTTCCTGAGCGATAGTTGTGTTAGGAACATCTTTCGTTCAATATTTGGTCTTTGATCTGGGTTCCTGACACAGACTCCTAAATCCCTCAGAATTTCCCAGATGATATTCTCATGAGGTGACTTTTGGTAGATTCCTAGATAGCTTCAGAATAGGGACAGGTCATTAAAAAGACCAAGCAATAGAAGCTTGGAACTTCCTGCTCCAATCCCCATGCTTTGCCAAGAGGAGAGGAGCTGCAGAATGAGTTAATAATCAGTCACGCCTATGTAACGAAGCTTCTGTAAGAAATCCCTTAACTATGGAGTTCGAAGAGTTTCTGGATTGACAAACCCATGTGCCAGGAGGGTGGCACACCCCAGTTCCTTAGAGACAGAAGCTCCTGCACTCAGCGCCCTTCCAAACCTTGCCCTGTATATCTTTTCATCTGGCCGTTTATCTGTATCCTTTATTACATTAAAGTTAAAAAGTTAGTCACTCAGTCATGTCCGATTCTTTGCCACCCCATGGACTGTAGCTCACCAGGCTCCTCTGTCCATGGAATTCTCCAAGAAATAATACTGGAGTGGGTGGGTTGTCATTCCCTTCTCCAGGGGATCTTCCCAACCCAAGGATCAAATCTGGGTCTCCTGCATTGCAGGCAAATTCTTCACTGTCCGAGCCACCAGGGAAGCCCTTTGTAATATACTTCATAATAAATCAGTAAACACAAGTGTTTCCATGAGTTCCGTGAGCCATTACTGCAAACCGTCAAACCTGAGGATGGAGTTATGGGAACCCTCAACTTACAGTCAGTTGTTCAGAAGTGTGGGAGACCCAGGCTTGTAATGGGCATCTGAAGTAGGGGGCAGTCTTGTGGGAATGAGACTTTTACTTGTGGGGTCTGCACTAACTGTGGATAATGAATGTCAGAATGGCTCAGTATGAGGGGGAAAGAAAAAAAAACCACATATTTGGTGTCCAAAGTAAGTGTTTTCCCTTAAAACTCAGAAGTCCTTCACCAGATACAAAAAACAAACTGTGTGACAGCCATACTGTGGACAACTACTCAGCAGTGAAAAGGGGGTGGTACTGATACAGGCAACTATCTGGATCAATCTCCAAAGAATTTTGTTGAGTGAGAAAAGCCAGTCCCAAAAGGTTACATCTGCATGATTTGGTCTATATAAAATTCTTGAAATGACAGAATTATAGAAATGGAGAACAAATGAGTGGTTCTCATAGGCTGTAGAGTAATGGGGAGGGAGGTGTTTATAGCTATGAAAGGGTGACATGAAAGATCCTGGAGTTAATGTTCTGTATCTTGAGTGTATCAATAGTAAGAGCAATATCTTGATTGTGGTATCTCAATACAGCCCACCTCAAAGTTTTCAATAAAGTGAGTATGAATCAGAACCACTTGGGGTGCTTTCAGACACACACACAAACCTCCAAATGATTTTTCAACTCACAAACATTACCTGATGATAACAGGGCTGTAGGCCTTTAGAGACATTAAAAAAGGAAAGGTAAGTGGGAGAGTTCTATTTTAGGAGAATGGCAAAATAAAGGATTAGGTTAGGGAAAACTAGATAGAGGAAACCTTATGAAGAAGCTATTCCAATAGCACAAACAAGGAATGATGCAAACCTGTATTATGGTGCTAGCTGCAGGGACAGAGTTCTGATAGGTTTATGTCACAAAAAAAGGAGCTTAACCTCTCAAGCAAGCTTCTTAACTCAGTATTGACAGTAATCCCTAAGGTCCTTAGCTGGATAAAGGATATATTTCTAGGTCGGCAACAAAATAATTACATGTTCCTGCCTTGTGAAATCAGCAAGTGGCCCCACCACAAGAGAGCACACTCATTCCTTCCTGATGGTCCATACACTTTCTCTGAGGCACAGTTCGTTCCAGAAGGACTTGATGATACCTTTATTAATGACCTCATCTGCCCCATCTCCCAAGTCCCCCAGTTTTCCTGAAAGATTCTTGTAACTCAAATTTGAGACCACTTATCTAGACAAAGCAGCTAAACAGGTACTTCTCCCCTAGTCTTGGCCCAATTTTCTTCCTGCCTGGAGCTCAAAAGGCATTCTTGGACAGGGGCAAAGCAGGACACTCTGCTGTGACCTCTCTGGCCACAGCCTCTCACTAGGGAGTGGTCAGCTGTCAGGAGCAGCATTCAAAACCAGGAGTCAAGGTGTGGTCTGGGCTCTTTTAAATTCCAGGGTTTGGGGTTCCTAGTGAGTCCCGAGAGAAGAATCCAGAAGAGGAGGATGGAAGGGTGGTGGTCCACTACAGGGGGATTCCTCCTCTGCCTCAGTGCCAGCCTTCTGCTTCAAGGTAAGATGAGACAAGAGCAGGGAAAGAGGGGAATACTGTTCTGGGACAATTCCAGAAACCCTCTCATTCCCCAGAACTAGAAAGCACCCAAAGGAGTTGGGTTAAACATTTCTTTTCTCTGTAGTGTCTATGTTTTGGTTTCCTTTGGGAAACAGACAAAAAACCCATTTCACTAATCAGAACACACAGCTCCCATTTCATTTGCCTGCATAGGCATCTACTAAATTGTCTGTTTTTCCATTTTACCGCCTCTCTGATTCCACTGCTTTATATTAATAATGTTCAACTTGTCCTTTCTACCAGATTAGTAACTATCAACAGGGTAGTTTGGGTCCTTCTGACAATAACATAACTCCTTTCCCACCTCACTTTGGCAGATGTGGTAGAGAGATGATGTGGAGGGAAAGGACAGTGTTTGCTTCCCCCCAGATATGTTTCTCCTTTGTCTGGAGATGTCCCTCATAAGATAATTGGAATGGGGAGATATAAAAAAGACATGGGAAAGAAAAGGCTGGGCTCAGCTACAGGAATAACCACAGTCACCCGGGGCTGGGGTGTGGGGGAGGTGGGCAGAAGGACTCTAACATTTCATCGTATAGCTCTACCGGCCACATGGTGGATGATCAATGAGATCTTATCAAGATGGTGATGATGAAAATGCCTCCCATAGATCTTAGAGGAAATCACTGAGTTTGAGAAGGTCACAGAGCACAGAACATTGTAGGTAGTCAATAAATTCACATTGAATGCCACGTTCCTTAAGTTCCCACATGTTTGACATCACACAAACATTTAGGATGTTTGTCTCTAAATTTTTCCTTTCAGGAAATGAGAAAACATGAAAGTGGGAAGGGAACATTGAGAAACAAACTTTTAGAGGAATTTTGTTCAGTATCTACAAGGAAGAATCATAATAGAGCTGGAGAGAAGAAAAGTATGGTCAGACAAAGGCCAAAACTTTAGGGTCACCACTATGGAAGGACTAGGCCTCCCCAGAGAGGCAGTTTTGCATACAGATTTGGGTAGGCTTTATATGGGACCAAAAGCACAGGAAGAAAGGGCTGTGCCCTGACTCAGCTCACCACATCAACTTCCACCATTTGCCTACCACACCAGCCCATCCTCCTCAACCCTGGCAAGAAGAACTTGGCCTTTGGGAATCTTGCCCCAAAAAGGGGGGGCATGGTTTACATGACCACCCCATGTCCACATTTTCTTTCTCTGCAGAGAGGCTCTCAGGTCCCAGCCCTGGCACTCCTCTCACTTAGGAAAACACAAACGCCCTGTTCCCATCTCACAGGGTCTCTATTCTCTACAGGAAGGGCAAACACTTTCACCATCAATTGCTCAGGCTTTGACCAGCATGGGGTAGACCCCACTGTCTTCCAGTCTGTATTTAACAAGAAGGACTACCGTCCAGTCATCAATTTTAGCATCCCTACTCGTATCAACATTTCTTTCACCCTGTCTGCCATCCTGGAAGTGGTGAGTTTTGACCGCTGCATTTTTCTATAGGTTGCTAATAGAAAACAAGAACTCTTTACCTTATCAGTCCAACATTATAGCTGTCCAGTGGTGAGCAATGAGCCTCCTGAATGGATTTTGTACAAATTAGATGTTCATCCTATGGGGTGGAGAGACATGACAGGGAATGCTGCAGTGACATTTTTGCAGGGAACATTTGTCCTTGAATCTTGCCCTTATAGGAATATTCCACTTAAAAAAAAAAAAAAAAAAAACACACACATATTCCCAACGGGCTCCCATGCTGTTTTTTCTCCTTACAGTTTCTGTGCAACCTGAATGTTTCTGAACTATCAAGACTTGTAATTGAAAAACTGAACTATCACATGAGACCACTTAGGAAACAAAGGGAAGAGGTAGACTAGGACCTGATTTCATGGCACTAATGATCTTGAACGGGGATTTTTTTTTTAATCAGGATGCACAACTTCAGCTGCTGACATCATTTCTGTGGTTAAAGTTGGTATGTAAGCCCAGCTTTTTTCTCTCCTTCTCCTTGCCTGATTTTTCTGGCTTTGTTTGCAAAAATCACATTTGTTGAAATTGACAGTGTCCAAGGAAATACAACCAGAATGGGGCCAGTGCTGGTGACAAATAGCTTTCTGGGCTGCCAATCAACTTTGAGATTCACATGGAAAAAACAGGAAGAAAAAGGGCAGTATAGTTGGAAACCCCTAAGTAAGCGTCAAGGCTCAAATGTATTCAGCACCCCAGCTTAAGATTTCCCTTGAGCAGGAAGCAAAAAGCCAATAAAACTTTGTAAACTAGAGAAGAGGGACATTATCACCAGAGAGAGAGAGAAGGGGAATCAGAGTTTAAAGGGAAATGTGGCTAAAAAAAATAAAAAAGCAACATGTATAACAATGTGCACAGTATGATTCCAGGTAAATAAAAATGAATGCTGGAATATGTATTTTTTCTAGAATGATGTATAAAAAACTGTTAATAATGGGACTGAGTTGGGGAGATGAACTGAGTCGGAGAGAATTAAGGAGGGAAAAAGTTTTTTTTTATATTATATCTTTCTAGAGTTGTTGAAGTTTTATCATACGCCCATAGGACATATATTTAGGAAAAATACAGACATATGTATGTATATTTTAAGGGACTCAGGGACAGGAAATGCTGATATAAACTAGCTTCAGGTCTGAGCCATAACCATCTCTCTGTGCCCTGTGTCCTAGGTATGGAATCACCCATTTATCAGCTGGGACCCAGAAGAATGTAGTGATATCAAAAAACTCGCCATAACAGCTGAGAACCTGTGGCTTCCAGATATCTTCATTGTAGAATCGTGAGTATCAGGGCTGGGAAAAGCTGGGGGAAGACTCTTCTGCAAGGAGCAGGCCAGGGTAGTGCAGGGCAAACCCACGCAGTGGGGCCACTGAAAACTTATTTCAGAGAGGAGCACAGTCACAGCTCAACTTCTGCCCAGAAGTGAGAAAACAGTGGGCAGAAAAGATGGCGGAGCGGCAGCATTGGGAAACCTTACCTTAAGAGCCAAACTTAAACAGATGCCTGCCCCCACTTCTGCCACTTAGCATGGATGTGGATCACACCCCGGATGGCCTCTCTGCATATGTGTCTAATGATGGTCGTGTTGTGTATAACAAACCGATGAGAGTGACCAGCATCTGTAACCTGGACATCTTCTACTTCCCATTTGACCAGCAGAACTGCACCCTCACCTTTAGCTCTTTTCTCTATACAGGTGAGTTGAAGTGAGTAACTGGGGTAAACTGAGATCAACCAGTGGGGCAACAAAAAAACACTAAGGGGCCAAATCATTTTTTTATGTATAAAAGGGGATAGTGGAGTATTTGCTAGTTGCAGGTGTGTGGATGGTAGGGAGAAGTTCAACCCTAGAAACTTCCTGAAAAAGCCCAAAATTGAAAGAAGGCAACTGGGCAGCAAGGAAGTCACATTACAGGACTAGCTGAAAAGGTAACTAAAATAGTTATTGAATCATTTCTGCAATCCCAGCATAAAGTGGGTGCTGAGCAGATGTGAACTGAGTGTTTGTCTCCCCTGCAGAGGAAAGCATGTTGCTGGGCATGGACAAGGAAGTGTGGGAGATAATGGATGACTCATGTGACCATGGCCGCACACAAGGAGAGTGGGAGCTCCTGGGCATCAACAAGGCCAACCCGAAGATGTCTGTGGGCACCAGTCTTTTCGACCAGATCATGTTTTATGTAAGGCCAGAGATTATTCCAACCTAATTCTCCATCCCCCATATCTTCCTCATCAGACCCTTCTAAGTCGCAGAGCCTTTCACCACTTGCCCTAAGACCAAAAAGTCCCTGGGCACCATAACCCTCATAGCCTTCTTCTCTCCCAAGTTCCCCAAAGCAACCCCCATCTCTGAACCTATCAGCCTTGGCCTAGGTTTTCTTCAGTGGGTATGGGGGAGTCCTATTTGTCACATGAAAGCTGCTCCTCCCAAAGAGCTACTGTTGGAGTGAGGACATCAAGAAAGGAAGGGGCGGGACTTCCCTGGTGATCCAGTGGTTGGAATCCTGCACTTCCAATGCAGGGGGTGTGGGTTCAATCCCTGGTCATGGAACTAAGATCCAATAGGCTGCATGGTGCAGACCAAAAAAAAAAAAAGAAAGAAAGAAAGGAAGGGACTGGACTCATCCCTTGGTTTCACTTCAGTTCTAACTTCGCCTGGTTCTCTGCTCTCCCCACCCCACCAGGTGGCCATCAGGCGCAGGCCCACCCTCTACATCATAAACCTCCTGGTGCCCAGTAGCTTTCTAGTCGCCATCGATGCCCTCAGCTTCTACCTGCCAGCAGAAAGCGACAACCGTGCCCCATTCAAGATGACACTCCTGTTGGGCTACAATGTCTTCCTGCTCAATATCAGTAACTTACTTCCTGCCACTGGCACCTCCCTCATTAGTATGTCCCCTACCTCACAGTTGGGAAATGAAAAATGAAAAAAAAAAAAAACATAGGCAGGGTAGGCAAGTGAACTGGCTAGATCTGCTGAGGCAGCTAAGGTGCAGTCATTTTAGAAAAGGCTTGAGGTGTGAGACATAAGAAAGGGGGGCTTGGTGGTCCCTCTGGACCTGACTCACCCGAGTGTGCTCCTTCCTGCCACCTAGGTGTCTACTTTGCCCTGTGTCTGTCCCTGATGGTGCTCAGCCTGCTGGAGACCATCTTTGTCACCTACCTGCTGCACCTGGCCACCATCCAGCCCCCATCCATGCCTCGCTGGCTCCACTCCCTGCTTCTACATCACACCAGTCCAACGACACATTGCCCTACTGTGCCCCAGAAGGAAAACACAGGCCTGGGCCTCATATCCACCCACCTATCTGGTAAGAGATGTCTGCACTGCTCGCCCTGTCTACACTGGACCCAACTTCCCAGTCTCCTATTTCTCTAATCCTTTCTCCTTCCCACTTCATGGCTGTATCTCTGTCCTCCCCCATAGGACTGAAGGAGCCTGGAAGACTGGGAGTGAAGGAGTTGGGACCCAAGGAGGCAGAACTGAATGGAGGCTCAGGATTGACAAGGGCCCAGCTCGTTGACCTGTGGGTGCAATTCGGCCACATGATGGACAACCTGCTCTTCCGCATCTACCTGCTCTTCTTGGCCACCTCTGTCACCACGGTCCTTGTCCTCTGGAGCACCTAGGATTAGAGTTCTAATGGTGCAAGAACACCCAGTGTTCAGGTTTCCTTGGCTTCCACTAACCATCCCTGTTCCTCTGCTCCAGTCCACATACAACAGTCCCCAAAATTGCCCATGATCCTTGCTCCAACCCTCCCTGGGTTTAAACAGAACCACTGTCGATGCTCGCAGAAATGGCATTATATTTCCAAAACACAATTCAGAATATACATGTTTATACTAGAAATATAATTTTTATTGGAAAAGAAAGGCTTTAAAGACTACAAATATTTACCAAAAAGTAATTCATGTTGCTGGAGTAGAGGACAGGGATTAAACCTCTTTTTAAAAATAGGCTAAAATACTTACTTATTAGTTTAACAAATATTTGCTGAGCATCTACTACCTGCTAGGCACTACTCTGAATTCTGAAGATACAGCAGTGAACCAGGCTGGCAAAAATCTCTATCCACAGGGAGCTTACACTGCGGGCGGGTGGAGACCAACAGCAAAGAAGAGAAGTGAAACACAGAGTATGTGCTGAGTGCCAAGGGGAAAAAGCAAATCAGGGGAAGCAGAATGGGCAATGCAGGGAGGGAGCTGCAAGTTTAGGAGGGTGGTCAAGGAAGACCTCAGATAACTTCCTGCCAGCCTGGCTTCTGTGCGTTGTTCCATGATAATGCTAGTGGGAGACCAGTCTTTTCCAAGACTGGCTGTAACCCAGTCTTTTCCGAGAGGTTCAGAGGTTATATAACTTGCTCAAGGTCATACAGCTCTTGCTATTTTTAGTTCTTTTTTCAGGGATAGGTCTGCGCTTAATGAATGTTTACTGAGTCCAGGTGAGGGGATAAACAAATGTCTTTGGGTAACCCTGTTGGAAGAACTGACTCATTGGAAAACACCCTGATGCTGGGAAAGATTGAAGGCGGGAGGAGAAAGGGATGACAGAGGATGAGATGGTTGGATGGCATCACTGACTCGATGGACATGAGTTTGAGTGAGCTCTAGGAGTTGGTGATGGACAGGGAAGTCTGGAGTGCTGCAACCATGGGGTCACAAAGAGTCGGACACGACTGAGTGACTGAACTGAACTGAACCCTGTTGGAGATTTGAAGAATGAAGCACAAAAAGCTTGTGGCACAGCTGGAGAAATAAAATACATGTGTAAATAACTTCAGTGAAATGAAGAACATGTTTTTAAAGTTTTGTTGAGCATCATTAAAGAAAAACTGCAGGAATTCCCTGGTGGTCCAGTGGTTAGGATTCAGTGCTCTCACTGCTGTGGCCCTGGTTGGGGAATAAGACCCACCGCATGTGCAAAGCAGCCAACGGGAGATACAGAGAGAGGAAAAAACTGCTATAGAGTTCAGAGGAGAAATGACTCTTCTAGCTGGAGCAATGGTTCTCAATCCTGGCTACATATCAGAATCATCTGAGGAAGTTTTCAAATAATCCTACAACCCAGCCTTCACCCTAGACCAATTAAATCAGAAGCTTTGGCATGAGCTCTGGTATGTTTGAAAACTTCCCAGGAGATTCTAATGTGCAGCTAGAGCTGAAACTACTGGGTTAGACATTAGGAAAGATTTGTGTGGAGAAAGCAATGAATAGAATACAAGAACAGATGGAGGGACAAGAGGCCTGACAGGACTGCCTGGTCACAATACACCTCTGGGGTTACATTTAGGTAAAATCGTAACAAATGATAAGGGGAATTCCTTGGCAGTCCAGTGGTTAGAGTGCTGTGCTTCCACTGCAGGGGGCACAGGTTTGATCCCTGGTCAGGGAACTAAAATCCTACATGCTGTGTGTCATGGCAAAAAAAAGAAAAGTCAATGAGAAGATGGGTTCTTAACTTGGGAAAACGATTGTGTCCCAAAATTTCGGCTTCCTAGGTAGCTCTAGTGGTAAAGAATCCACCTGCCAATGCAGGAGACATAAGAGACATGGGTTCACTCCCTAGGTTGGGAAGACCCCTGGAATAGGAAATCCCACTCCAGTATTCTTGCCTAGAGAATCCCATGGACAGAGAAGCCTGGTGGGCTATGTTCTACAGGGTCGAAAAGAGTCAAACACAACTGAAGTGACTTAGCAGCATAACAAGTGGGCCTCATGGGATCCAGAGGTTTGTGCAGCAGAAGTTAAATAGTGAGATCCAGGCAAAATCCCAACATACTCATTTTGGTGGTACTCAGGTGGCTCTGGTGTCCAGAATAAACTTATAAAACCACCAGTCAGAAAAAGTCCCAGTAGAATGCAAATAGTGCAGACTTTGGCAAACAGTTTGGCGGCTCGTCAATGTGTTTAACACAGAATTACTACATTATCTAGAAATTCCATTCTTAGATATATACCCAGGAGAAATGAAAACATATGTCCACACAAAACTTGTACGCAAATGTTCACAGTGACATTATTCATAATAGCCAAAAAGTGGAAACAACCCATGTCTATCAACTAAAGAATGGATAAATAAGAAGTTATATATCCATACAATGGAATATTACTTGGCCGTAAAAAGAAATGAAGCATATGATACAGGCTACAACATAGACGAACCTTGAAAACATGCTAAGTAAAAGGAAAACCAGTCACAAAAGACCAATTATCATATAATCCTATTTATATGAAACATCCAGAATATGCTAATCCATAGAGGCAGAAAGTAGATTAGTGATTGCCTAGGACTTAGTGGGGAAAGGGGTAGATGAAAGAGGAGTGGCTGCTAATGAGTACAGGATTCCTTTGGGGGATGATAAAAAAAAATGTTCTAAAATTAGATAGTGGTGATGATTGCATGACTCTGCAAATAAACTAAAAACCATTGAATTGTGTGCTTCAAGTTGGTGAATTTAATGGTATGTAAATTATATCTCAACAGAGGCATTAAACAACACCAAAAAATAAATAACCTTTTAAATTCTCTTTGCTCACCACTTCCAGCTTATTCTCTCATTCCACTGCTCCCCACTGTCGTCTCCCAGACTCTCTGATTCCGAGATACATATATTCAACTTTCATCAATGTCTGCCTCTGGCCCTCCTTGACTTTTATTTATTTATTTTTTTTTCCATTTTCTTACAATATTTATTTCCTTTACTGGAAACCAGTGTTAGACAAACGGCAACAGGGCTCACCAAATGGACTCCATTATGTACTTCACTTGGGCCCCTTGCTAGATCCTGATTTCCCTATTTGATGTGAAAAGCTCCTGAACTTCCAGTCTTTTCTCTGCTAAACTGTCTAAATAATGTATACTTAGAAGTTAAAGAAGCATATTTACAATACGCTTAGCCTTGGAGTCTCCAAGTCAGGGTCATGGAAGAAACTATTCTGAAAATGGTCCTTCCATAACCCAACATGTCCACAGATCACAAGTCCTCATCAAAGTTATAGGTTTGGTTTTCACATTTCCAAGTAGAAAATCTGCTCCCTGGCAGTTCTTAAACTTTATCTGACAAATATTGTACACCTTCAGTCCAGGCTCCTCAATTTTTCACATCTCCATTAACACCGCAGCAAACAACAAAATGCATCCTCTTATCACAGTTCAATCCCACTTGAGCATCTACAGCGACTATTTGGACATAATCATGTTCTGAAAGCTGACTGGGTGTCCAACAGCAGCGAAGGTCGTCATTAGGATAGACGTGTTGGCACCAACAATACTGAAGTTTGGTTTTTAACTGCATTTTTTGTCAGTTTGGCTGGGGAGATCTGGACAGCTGGAAGTGAGCTTCTCCATCATTTTCTGTTTCCTTCTTTGTATCAGTTTTCCACCTGTGAAGCCCAACACCCCACCCCCAAGCGCAGCTGCAATTCCTGCCACTTTGAAGCCTGCAAGGAGGCCAATCGGGCCCCCCACCACTCCTCCGATGAGCGCACCTGCCACAGGCAGGGCTGCCAGCTTGTATTTTGCAGCCTTCCCCAAGTTTTTGGTTCCCTCTTCAACATTCGCAGCAGCACTGTTGACATGGTCCTCAATGCTGTCAATCTTCTCCTGCTGAGAATTCACTAGGAGAGAGAAATCAGTGACCAGTTGGCTAAGTTCAATTAAGTCCGCTTCTAAGGTCTCCCATGATTCTGCAGCATTTTGATCTCGAGGAATTTCAGGCAATGCATAAATCTGAGTCATACTCTGAGGATCAGCTTCATCTTCAGTACTGTGAAATGTTCCACCAACAGTCATGGATCTGGTCAAAGAAGGCTGTAAAAAAGTTTCTTCATCATTAAATTGTTTCTTAAGTTCTTCTACAGATTCCAGATGGAGCTGGAGAAATTCTGCTGTTGCCGCTGATGCTTCTTCTTTAACAGGATCTATCAATCTCTTCAGAAGTCCTAGGTCATCCTTTCGCACTTTCAAGCAAAGCTTCTCCATTTCTCGGATATTGGAGCGGAGTTGCTGAACTGTACGTCCTGCATTGATATGCTCTTCATGCAACTTGTCCCATATTCTGCACCTCTGATACTTCTCAATATTTATCTGATGCTTTCTTAACCTCTCCAGATCTGTTGGAATTACTATCTTAGTAAATTTCTGGATAGCTGGTTCAAGACGCCGTAATTTCACTTTTTCTTCATCTTCAGACATCCTAAAAAAATGCTGTGTCTCTCCTACTTGCAACAATTATCTTCTCCACTCATGTAGAAAAACCTCCCGCCGGGGCGCTGGAGGCTGATCCTCCTTGACTTTTAGATGACTCACCAGGGGCTCACAGACCTCAGCTCCCTACCCATCTATCAGCTCTACATGCTTCTCACATGTTGACATCAGTCACAGCTTCAGCTCACACACAGATTTCACCATTTCTAATTATATGAAATCCTCACAGCCAGACCAGTTAGGGCTCTTTGATAGGAGAAGGGGATTCAAACATTACACCTAAGACAAGTTTCGAGCCTTGGACTCTTTCCCATTGAGATGGAGGAGGTTGGGGGATGCAATGAAGAAGAGCAACCCTGCTTCAATTGCTGCAGCTGAAGAAGAAAATACTGGGCTGGGGTAACTGATAATCCCCACTGGTTGGCTGGCAGGTAGACCTCCAACACATGCAACATGCCATCAGGATTAAATGAGAGCTTCTGCCTCTTTGGACCTTCCAGTCATCTGCTCCCCAGAATAGCAATGTGAAATGAATGAATGAGTAAAGAACTCATTCATTATTCACCAATCTTTAGTTTACTTAGTGCTTCCTTATATTTTAGATATTTTTCAGGTGCTGGGGATATAGCAATGAATAAGACAGACAGGAGAAGACTCAAGAGACAGGACGACATTGATTATATGATATACTGATAACTATTCTAAAGAAAATAAGGTAACAGGACAGAGGAATGACACACCAATAAACAGAATGTTCAAGGAAAGCCTCTCTGAGAAAATGACATTTGTGCCAGCCAAGAAATGAATGATGAGATAATGATGAGATGTGTCCTGGGAAATCATCCCGATAGATTCATCAGGAGAGGTTAGGATGTAGCATAATAAACAGGCTCTACATTTATGGAAGTAGATGAAGGTAGCCAGGACCTTTGGATGAGCAAGGTGAGAAATTGGAGGGAGAGTCCCATGTTGGTTACTTTGCTACTATTGTGCAATGTTTAAGGATTGTGAGGGTAAGCATTAATAATCTCCTCAAAGAATTTAGAACAGTATTGATCATGGAATCTATTTTACTCATCCATACATAATGCCTCACTCAAAAAAGAACTGTGATAATAATAGAATGGAAAAGGAACAAATCAAACTTACTGCTATAATTACATATGGATTTGTTTATACTATATAAAAGAATATGAGTTTACATGAGTCTTTTTAATTAAACAACGCCCTATACACTTTAAAACAGGCAATAAACAGCAGCAGCAGAAAGGCCTTGTTAATACAGGATTGCTAAAACTATTTTTGATGCAAATATACATTGAAGCACCTTGAAGGAGAAAATCAAACAATTCACATGACACCGAATAGATGATGATGAAAGAAAGCTACCAGATCATTATCAGAAAGCAATAATAGCAGCTCACCCACCTCAGGTCAATGCTGCTAATGCATTGATAACAAAATCCCCTATAAACAGAGAATTCTGACATGAGGGTTTCTGCTTGCAGGCAGGAGCTTTTTAACTTTCCCAGGGATCTTAGTAGAGTGCCTAACTTGAATCGTGAGGACACCTGAGTAATGTGCAAATTTTAGTTTACAAATGCCTCATTTTAGCAATCTTGTATTAGCAAGTCCTTGCAGCTGCTGTTTAGTTGCTAAGTCATGTCCGACACTTAGTGACTCAGTGGACTGTAGCCCACCAGGCTCCTCTGTCCTTGGGATTTCCCAGGCAAGAATACTGGAGTTGGTTGATATGCAAAGCTGAAAGGAAAACCTGAAGGATTTGTCCGCCCTTCAGGAGTCTCTTACCGGTAGCCCTCCAATGGGAACATTACTGACCCCTCTGATATTATTAGTGACTCTAAGATATGTCAGAAGATCATACCTACATTACCCATATTTTCCTGACAAGAATTCGGACACGTTGGATTTTTTCTGATCTGTAAAATCACTTATATGAACAGTCTTATAAATCGTAAATTATTTCTTACATGAAAAGAAATATAAAAGTTGCAAAGAAAACAAAGAACAGGTATCAATTAACATGCATCTGTGATTTTCACCATTGATCTACTGTTGAAATTAATGAGTTGATGAACTATTATTCCATTTGTTCTTGTTGAGCAAGAACTCTGTTTGAGTATTAATGGGTCTAGAGTAAAAAAAGACATAGTGGTTTTTGCAGTTTTCATGAAAGGTTGTTAGTTTAGGCCTTTCCTTGGTTTGGACATAGAAAAGTTGTTTTAATAATAATAGCCATCATTTACTGAGTACACTTGACCCTTGAACAGCATGGGTTTGAACTGAGGAGGTCTACTTTTACATAGATTCTTTTCTTTCTTTCTTTTATTTGTTTTGCTGTGCTGGATCTTAGTTGTGGCATGAGGGATTTTTAGTTGCAGCACGTGGGTTCTAGTTCCCTGACTAGGGATTGAACTCAGGACCCCTGCATTGGGAGTGTGGAGTCTTAGCCACTGGACCACCACGGAAGTCCTCAGAATCTTTTCAATAGTAAACTCTGCAGTACTACACAGTACAACGTTGGTTGAACCTGGAGTTGGTTGAATCCACAGATGCAGAACCACAGATAAGGAAGAAGCATGGACATGGAAGTCCCATTATGTCATAAACAGATTTTTCAACTATGCAGGGTGGGTGCCCCAATTCCTATGTTGTTCAAAGGTCAACTGTACTTTCTATATGTCAAGCCCATTACAGTCATTATCTCATGTGATCCTCACAACAATACTATGAGGCAGATATTAGCATTAGATATCTTCCCAAGTGGCACTACTAGTAAAGAAACTGACAGCAATGCAGGTTGATATAAGAGACTCGGGTTCGATCCCTGCCTGGGTCAGGAAGATCCCCTGGAGGAGGGCATGGCAACCCACTCCAGGATTCTTACCTGCAGAATCCCTTGGACAGAGGAGCCTGGTGGGCTAAGGTCCACAGGGTCTCAAAGAGTCAGACACCAGTTAGTACACAGCATACACATCTAGGTAGAAAGAGAGTAAGATCCTTCCCCAGGATCATATAGCAAGTAAGCAGTAGAACCATTTTTAATCCAATTTTGTCTAAATCTTAATCCTGTGTTTTAACACATCCAGGTAATAGCCAAGGAAAGCAAATATAATTCTTGAATATGAAAAACTAAGCATTAGACTCTGAATCCAGAATGATCCCCAGCAAAAGATTTATCCCATTTTGCTCTGATAACTCTTAACTCAGGGTGTCAGTCTTCACTGTGGCCAACATCAGACTTTGGACTTTTCAAAGCTCTCATGATTTCCTTGATTCTTACTGGAACCCTCAGAAACTAGCTTGTTCACACACACAAATGAATATGTAAATAAGTGGTGAAATCTGAAAAAACTCTAGGGATTATACTGTGCAAAGACAATTTTCAGAAAAAAAGGCAAAATTATGACTCTTGTACAAATATAAAAAGGGATACATATTAAAGAATTACTGGGTGATGTCGGCAACATGGTGAAGTCAAAAGCTTCCTTTGTGGGACTTCCCTGGTGGTACAGTGGATAAGAATCCACCGCCAATGCAGGGACACAAGTTCGGTCCCTGGTCCAGGAAGATCACAGTGCCATGAAGCAACTAAGCCCCTGTACCACAACTAATGAAGACCTCTTACTCTACTTTCAAAGAGCCACAGCCACTGAGACCAACTGCCGCAACTACTGAAGCCCACATGCCTAAAGCCTGTGCTTCACAAGAGAAGCCACTGCAATGAGAAGCCTGTGCACTACAGTGAAGAGAAGCCCCCACTTGCTACAATTAGAGACCGCTCGCGTGCAGCAATGAAGACCCAGCACAACCCAAAATAAATAAATCTCTCTTTGTCTCTCCCCTTCAGTCTACTGAAATCTTTGCCCTCTAGCCATGGCAGTTGAATCCACAGCCCTAGAGGACATGGCAGCAGCAGGGGAGGCAACACACAACTCTAGCAGCCACAGATAACTGGACAGCAGCAGCAATGAGGCCTGGGACCGTGTCCTTTCTGACACGGAGGCATCCATATTCTAGGCTCCTCCTCCAAGACTTGCAGTGGTAGAGCCCATGAACCTTAAAACACCAGACAGAACAGAAATGCCTGAGTGATCTGGGCTCCCGCTTATCCTAGCCCTCCCACCATGGGGTGGATCCTGTGACTCAGGGGAAATTAATAGCAAAGGAAGGGCCCACCATCCCAGTGCAACAGGAGGCAACGACAGCAACACTGGCAGAAGCAAGGCAGCAACGACCCCAGAGGCATAAGAAGCTACAATGAAGGTATAGAGCCACATCTGTTAGAGAGATGGTAGGAAGTATTGGCTCTCAAATAAAACCAAAGGCAGCCCAGGTTAAGAAAAACCAAAAACTTGTACTATAGCACCACCTACCAGAAAAAAAGAAGAGCCTCTAATTTCTAATCTGTCACTACTTCAAATGAGCAGGCAGAGGAATAGTTCATCAGGTGCTACGAATAATCAGTTAACATTATACCACAAAAAGAAAATGACAATTCTCTAGAAATCAAACTTAAAGCACAGAATAATAATCTAACTGATAGAGAATTCAAAATAATTGTTATGAAGAAAATCAATGAGCTACAATAAAATTCAGAAAGGTAGTTTAATGAGCTCAGGAATAAAACTAATAAACAGAAGGAATACTTTATTAACAGATGAAAACTCTAAGAAAAAAAAGAACAAAGCAGAAATTCTGGAGCTAAAGAACTCAATAAACAAGATGAAGGATGTATAAGAAATCAATGGAAATGGACAAGATAATTATTGAGTTCAAAGATAGAATTCTAGAAACAATTGGAAGAGGAAAGATAAATAGATATTTTTTAAATGAAGGAAATGATAAATGATAATTATAAAGGGTAAAATTCATCAAGAAGACATAACAGTGATTACTATGTATGCACCTAACATGGGAACATCAAAGTATATAAAACAATTAGCAGACCTAAAGGAAGGAATTGACAGCAACACAATAACTGTAGAGGACTTGGATAGGTCATCCACATAGAAAATAAACAAGGAAATACTGGCCTTAAGTGAAACCTTAGACCAAACTGTTTTAATAAAGATTTGTATAGCGTATTCTATCCAATATAACATAATATACATTCTTCTCAAGTATATATGGAACTTTCTCAAGGACAGATCATATGTTGAGACACAAGTCTCAATAAATTTAAGACTGAAATCATATCAAGCATATTTCCCAATCACAACAGTATGAAACTAGAAACCAACTATAAGAAGAAAACTGGAAAAAAATTCCAAATATGTGGAGATTGAACAACTTGATACTGAACAACCATGAGTTAATGAAGAAATCAAAGGAGAAATAAAAAATTACCAAAAGACACATGAAAATTCAATATATCAAAACCTACGGGATACAGCAAAAGCAGTACTAAGAGGGAAGTTTATAGCAATACACATCTACCTCAAGAAACAAGAACACTCTAAAACAAAAAATTTAACTTTATATCTAAAAGAACAAGAAAAAGAAGAACAAAAGAAGCCCAAAGTCAGTGAAATGAAGAATGTAATAAAGATCAGAGAAGAAATAAATGAAACAGAGATTTTAAAGACAATAGATAAGATAAATGAAACTAAGACCTGGTTCTTCAAGAAGATAAATAAAACTGACAAAATTTTTGCTAGATTCACTAAGGGAAAAAAGAGAGAAGGTCCTCATAAATAAAATCAGAAATGAAACAGGAGAAATAACAACAGATACCACAGAAATACAAAAGATTATAAGAGAATACTATGAACAGCTATATGCCAACATATTGGACAACCTATAAGAAATGGACAAATTCTTAGAACTGTACAACCTTCCAAGACTGAATCATGAAGAAATGGAAAATTTGAAGAGAGTGATCGCAAGTACAGAGGTTGAAACAGTAACCAAAACACTCTCAAAAAACAAAACTCTTAGAGGAAAACAAAGGCAGAACACTAGATGACATAAATCAAAGCAAGATCCTCTATGACCCACCTCCTAGAGTAATGGAAATAAAAACAAAAGTAAACAAGCGGGACCTGATTAAACTTAATAGCTTTTGCACAGCAAAGGAAACTATAAGCAAGATGAAAAGACAGTCCTCAGAATGGGAGAAAATAATAGCAAATGAAAAAACTGACAAAGGATTAATTTCCAAAATAAACAAGCAGCTCATACAACTCAATGCCAGAAAAACAAACAACCCAACCAAAAAGTGGGAAAAAGACCTAAACAGACATTTCTCCAAAGAAGACATACAGATGGCTAACAAACACATGAAAAGATGCTCAACATTGCTCAGTATTAGAGAAATGCAAATAAAAATTACAATGAGATATCACCTCACACCAGTCAGAATGGCCATCATCAAAAAGTCTGCAAACAATAAATGCTGGAGAGGGTGTGGAGAAAAGGGAATGCTCTCACAGTGTTGGTGGGAATGTAAATTGACACAGCCACTATGGAAGCCGGTATGGAGATTCCTTAAAAAAACTAGGAATAACCATCATATGACCCAGTAATCCCACTCCTAGGCATATACCCTGGGGAAACCAAAATTGAAAAAGACACATGTATCCCGTTGTTCACTGCAGCACTATTTACAATAGCTAAAACATGGAAGCAACCTAGATGTCCATCAGCAGATAAATGGATAAAGAAGTTGTGGTACATATACACAATGGAATATTATTCAGCCATAACAAGGAATGCATTTGAGTCAGTTTTAATGAGGTGGATGAACCTAGAGCCTGTTATACAGAGTGAAGGAAGTCAGAAAGAGAAAGATAAATATCATATACTAATGCATATATGGGCTTCACTTGTGTCTCAGCTGGTAAAGAATCCACCTGCAATGTGGGAGACCTGGGTTCAATCCCTGGGTTGGGAAGGTGCCCTGGAGAAGGGAAAGTCTACTCACTCCAGTAACCCGGCCTGGAGAATTTCATGGACTGTATAGTCCATGGGGTCACAAAGAGTCGGACACAACTATGAGACTTTCGCAACGCACATATACAGAATCTAGAAAAATGGTACTGAAGAATTTATTTGCAGGACAGCAATGGAGAAACAGACAGAGAACAGACTTGTGCACATGGGGAGAGGGGACGAGAGGGTGAGATGTATGGGAAGAGTAACATGGAAACTTATATTACCATGTGTAAAATAGACAGTCAATAGGAATTTGCTGTATGTCTCAGGAAACTCAAACAGGGGCTCTGTATCAACCTGGAGGGGTAGGATGGGGAGGAAGATGGGAGGGAAGTTCAAAAGGGAGGGGATATATGTATACCTGTGGCTGATTCATGTTGAGGTTTGACAGAAAACAACATAATTCTGTAAAGCAATAATCCTTCGATTAAAAATAAATTAATGTTAAAAAACCGATCTATCAGGGAATTGTGAACACTACTTATATATTTTAGGATATTACAGGAATATTGTTAGTATTGTGATTATGTTAAAAGGAGGTCTGTCTTTGTGAGATGCATAATAAATATTCATGCAAAAATTAAAAATAAAAGCTCTCAAAAAACAAAAGACCAGGACCGATAGCTTCACAAGTGAATTCTGCCAAACATTAAAAGATTTACTACCCATTCTTCTCAAACTTCCAAGAAAATTTAGAGGAGAGAATGCTTCCTAATTCCTTTTAAAGGGCCAACATCACCCTGACACCAAAACCAAAGACAACACAAAAAGATAAAAATTATAGGCCAATGTATCTTATGAACATAGATACAAAATACCTCAACAAAATATTATCAAACCAAATACAACAATATATTAAAAGGATTACACACCATGATCAGGGATGTAAAGAATGATTCAACATCTGCAAAGTGATCAACATGATATATCACATTAACAAAAGGAAGGATAAAAACCATACAATCATCTCAATAAATGCAGGAGAAGCACTTAACAAGATTGCACACCCATTTATGATTTAAAAAAAAAAAACTCTCACTAAAATTCACATAGAAGGAATGTACCTCAACATAATAAAGCTCATACATGACAAACTCACAGCTGCTATTACACTCAATGGTGAAAAATTAAAAGCTATCCCTGTAACATCAGGAGCAAGACAAGGTTGCCCACTCTTGCCACTCATTCAACATAGTATTGCAAGTCTTAGCCAGAGCAATTAGGCAAGAAAAGGCAATAAAAGGCATCAGAACTGGAAAGGGAGAAGTAAAACTATCATTATTTTCTGATGACACAATTTTATAAATAGAAAACCCTAAAGACTCCATCAAAAAAAAACTATTTAGAAAAAATAAACAAATACAGTAAAGTTGCAGGATACAAAACCAATATACAATAATCTACTGCATTTCTGGAACTTCCCTGGTGGTCCAGCGGTTAAGACAATGCTTGCAGTGCTGGGAGCATGGGTTCGACCCCTGGCTGAGGAACTAAGAATCCACATGCTGTATAGCATGGCCAAAAAAACCCCAAATCTATTGCACTTCTATACACTAACAATCAGCTTGTAGAAAGAGAAATTAAGGAAACAATCTCATTTACAATTGCAACAAAAAGAATAAAACACCTAGGAATAACTTTAACCCAAGATGTAAAAGACCTATACACTGAACTATAAGACATTGTGTTGAAAGAAATTAAGGAAGATACAAAGAAATTGAAAGATATTCCATGCTCATGGACTGGAAAAAACTAACATTGTCAAAATGTTCCTATTACCTAAACCAATCTACAGACTCGGTGCAATCTTTATCAAAACACCAAGGACATTTTTCACAGAAATTAAAAAAAATGTTTTTCTAAAATTTATATGGAACCACAAAAGGCCCCAAATAGCCAAAGTAATCCCAAGAAAAAAAGAACAATGCTGGAGGTATCACACCCTCTAATTTCAAACTATATTACAAACTATAGTAATGGTATTGGCAACATGGTATTGGCAAAACAGCATGGTATTGGGGGCGGCGGCAGGTGGGGGGGAGCAGAATACAAATATCAACAGAACAGAATTGAGAGCCCAGAAATAAACCCATGCATATGTGAACAATTTGCAACAAAGGAGCAAAGAACATACAATGGAGAAAGGATAGTCTCTTCAATAACTGGTGCTGGGAAAATCAGTCACATGCTAAAAAAAAAAGTGAAACCAGACCACTGTTTCACACTATACACAAAAACTACCTCACAATAGATTAAAGTCATGTGTGAAAGATCTGAAATCATAAAACTCTCTAGAAGAAAATCTAGGCAGTAAGCTCTTTGACATCATTGTTAGCAATATCTTTCTAGAAGTGTCCCCTCAGGCAAGGGAAACAAATGCAAAAAATAAACAAATGGAATTGCATCAAATTAGAAAGCTTTTGCATAGTAAAGGAAACCACCAATAAAACGAAAAACAACTTATGGTATGAGAGAAGATATTTGCAAATGGTATATCCAATAAGGACTCGGACAACTCAACACAGAAAACCAAAACAGCCCAATTTAAAAATGAGCAGAGGGAAAAAAAAAATGAGCAGAGGAGCTGAAAAGACATTTTTTCAAAGAAAATATACAGATAGTCAACAGGCACATGAAAAGATGTACATCACTAATATTAGGGAAATACACATTGAAAACACAATGAGATATCACCTCATGCCTGCTAGATTGGCTATTATCCAACAGACAAGAAATAAGTGTTGGTGAGGATGTGGAGAAGAGGGAAGCCTTATACCCTGTTGGTGGGAATGTAAATTGTTGCAGCCACTATGGAATACAGCATGGAGGATTTCTCAAAAAATTAAGACTAGAACTACACTATGATCCAGTTATCCCTCTTCTGGGTATTTATCCAAGGACTACAAAAATACCGATTTGAAAAGATATATGCTCCTCTATGTTTATTATGGTATTTACAATAGCCAAGATATGAAAGCAACCTAAGTGTCCACCAATAGATGAATGGATAAGGAAATGTGGTATATGCATATAATATATATATATAATAGGAATATTATTCAGCCATAAAAAGATTAAATCTTGCCATTGTGACAATATGAAGAAAACTTGAGGGTATTATGCTAAGTGAAATAAGTCAGATAGAGAAAGAAAAAATACTGGATGATTTCACTCATATTTGGAATATTAAAAATAAACAGAAAATCAAAATAAATGAAGAAACCAAATTAAATAAAAACAAACATGTAGATATAGAGAACAGAGTAGAGGTTACCAGAAGGGAAGGGATTGTGGGGAAGGGAGGGCAAAATGGGTAAAGGGATCAACTTTATGGTGACAGATGGAAATTAAACTTTTGGTGGTGAGCACTTTTGGTGGTAGAGTATAGAGAAGTAGAAATATAATGTTGTACACATGAAACATGTTATAAATCAATGTTACCTCAATAAAAATAAATTTAAAAAAAAGAATTGATAGGACTCATATGATATGAAAGAACCAGGCAGATGTTATAACTGATTCAAAAGTCAAGAAGCACAAATCTATATGGAGAAAAGATACTAAATTGCAAATAAAGGCAATTTTTCCACAAGAGAGACAGAAAATTCCACTGGAACTCTATAGGATGAGATAGTTTGCATTTTGACAACGTTGAACTTTACCTGAGCCTGTGTTTTGAGAAAACAACAATGGTTAAGAAGCCTACCTACCAATCTTTTGCTTTCTGAAGTCCCCCCACCCTTTGTGTTCCAGGAAATGGCTGACTACAAAGAATCACCATTCCCCCTGCCCACTCTTTCTCCTGACTCCATTGTTTACCTATGAGCCCAGACCCTAATAAGGCCAGGAACAGAGCCTCCAACTACTAGCTCTTTGTCACATAAATGATTAACTGAGATTAGCACTGTTTATCCCCTGAAACTAGCTAGACACAGAGGTAAACATTTCTTGTTCAACTGACTGAGACTTTCCTGATTATAAAACAACCTCAACTATAAACTTTCACCTGTAATGTGTCTACTTCTCTCTATAAAAAAGTCTAAGTTAAACCACCTTGCCAAGGTATTCTGATCCATGGATCTAGGTGATCTCCCTATTACAATAGCCTGAATAAAATCAGTCTTCTTAATTATTTGATCTTGTCTTTGACAATATTCTTCAGTTGTTGTTCAGTCACTAAGTTGTGTCTAACTCTTTGTGACCCCATGGAGTGCAGCATGCCAGGCTTCCCTGTCCTTTACTATTTCCCAGAGTTTGCTCAGATTCATGTCCACTGAGTAGATGATGCCATCCAACCATCTTATCCTCTGTCACCCCCTTCTCCTCCTGCCCTCAATCTTTCCCAGAATCAGGGTCTTTTCCAATGAGTTGGCCCTTTGTATCACGTGGCCAAAGTATTGGAACTGCAGCTTCAGCATCAGTCCTTCCAAAGAATATTCAGGGTAGATTTCCTTTAGGATTGACTGGTTTGATCTCCTTGTTGTCCAAGGAATTCTCAAGAGTCTTCTCCAGCACCACAATTTGAAAGCATCAATTGTTCAGTACTCAGTCTTCTTTATGGTCCAACTCTCATATCTTTACATGGCTACTGGAAAAACCACAGCTTTGACTAGATGGGCCTTTGTTGGCAAAGTGATGTCTCTGCTTCTTGCTACACTGTCTAGGTTGGTCATAGTTTCTCTTTCAAGGAACAAGCATCTTTTAATTTCATAGCTGTAGTCCACAGTGATTTTGAAGCCCAAGAAAATAAAATCTGTCACTGTTTCCACTTTTTTCCCATATATTTGCCATAAAGTAATGGGACCGGATACTATGATCTTCATTTTTCAAATGTTGAATTTTAAGCCAGCTTTTTCAGTCTCCTCTTTCACCCTCATCAAGAAACTCTTTAGTTCCTCTTCACTTTCTGCCAATAGGGTGATATCATCTGCATATCTGAGGTTGTTGATATTTCTCCCAGCAATATATTGATGTTGATATTTCTTGATTCCAGCTTGTAACCCATCCAGCCCAACATTTCACATGATGTACTCTGCATATAAGTTAAATCAACAGGGTAACAACATATAGCCTTGTTGTACTCCTTTCCCAATTTTAAACCAGTCTGTTGTTCCCTGTCTGGTTCTAACTGTTGCTTCTTGATCTGCATACAGTTTTCTCAGGAGACAGGTAAGGTGGTCTGGTATTACCATTTTTTAAAAGAATTTTCCACAGTTTGTTGTGATCCACAGTCAAAGGCTTTAGCATAGTCAATGAAGCAGAAGTAGATGTTTTTCTGGATCCAATGAAAGTTGGCAATTTGATCTCTGGTTCCTCTGCCTTTTCTAAATCCAGCTTGTACATCTGGAAGTTCTTGGTTCACATACTGCTGAAGCCTAGCTTGAAGGATTTTGAGCAAGACAGATGGGTCATAGTGGAGAGTTCTGACAAAACGTGGTCCACTGGAGGAGGGAATGGCAACCACTGCAGTATTTTTGCAACAAGAACCTATGAACAGTATGATAAGGAAAAAAGATATGACACTGGAAGATGAACCTGCCAGGTCAGAAGGTGTCCAAGGTGCTACTGGGGAAGAGTGGAAGGCAATTACTAATAGCTCCAGAAAGAATGAAGTGACTGGGCCAAAGTGGAAATGATGCTCAGCTGCGGGTGTATCTGGTGGTGAAACTAAAATCCAATGCTGTAAAGAACAATTACTCAGTTATAAGTTAAAATGAGCTATCAAATAATCCAAAGGCAATGGACAGGGCTATAATCAGAAAACTGGAAACAGTTACCCAAAACCATAGCTTTTCATTGAAGTACAATTTTTTTCTATAATCTCCTCCCTTTTAATCAAAAACAACCTCAAAGAAAGATTATTCTTGATCACAAGATAAGGCTGGTCTCATAACATATGGCTTCACTGTTTACAGTGGCAAAAAAAAGAGCTGTAATTTGCCCTTTAGGTGTTCTTAAGTTTGCTTTGCTGTAGGTTTTCCCAAAAACCTCAAATTTGACTTCTAAAAGCATCTTGAGGCTAAGCAGCTGTAGTACCCATTGGGTGAATTCCTCTACTCTTGAAGACCCCAGGCTATGTTTAGATTCTTGGGTCTGGTAGAAGGTGGCCTTACCTACCTAAAAGCTGGTAACCCTGTAAGTTAGGTAACAGCCAGTATTCCTGGAAGGGTTTGTAAGCATTGGCTCCATAAAGTCAATTCTTGTTCCTTAGAAGTGTCTGACCACATTTGATTGAATAAGTATCATTCTCAAATATAACATTACAGGCAGGGCACTGGTTATTTAATCAAAAATTTCAACGTGTTAGTAAAGAGGAGATGATTCTTACTAAATCAATGCCAGTAACCATATTGTCATGAAAATATAATCATAATATGTCATGAAATTAAGAACATTCAATAAAAGTTTCCAAATTCTGAAGAGATCATGCAAGGAGAAAGATATCATTTACAAATATTTCACTTCAGGGACTTCTCTGGTGGTCCAGTGGTAAAGAATTCACCTTGCAGTGCAGGGGACGTGGGTTCAATCCCTGGTCAGGGAACTAAGATCCCACATGCCACAGAGCAACTAAGCCCTCACATCACAACCACTGAACTCTCATGCTGCAACAAAAGATCATGCATGGCATAACTAAGACCCAATGGAACTAAATAAATAAATAAAAATCACATAAGGAAACAAACCACAAAGAGACAAAGCTAACAAAACTGTTAGCATACTAAAAACTCAATGTAATAAAACAATCTGAAATTGTAAAATAAGTATATTCTGTCATAAGAAAATTCAGAGAACTTTATTTGATGTGAATGTATCATTGAGCAAGAAACAAACTGAGAATAGAGAGACTTCCAACCAGAAGTGGTTAGGAAGGTTGACCCTCAGTGGTTACAACTCAGTTTATAAAGCATGAACAAGTAAGTACACTGTTTTCTATTGTGATTGGTTACTAGAAACTTACATTCTTTGTCACAGCATAAGCTTGCAGTGTTTATACACTAAGTCCCCTACATACAAATGAATTCCGTTCCAAGAGTGCCCAATTTGTTAAGTCCAATAAAGTTAAGTTAGGTACCCAACTAACACAATTGGCTATACAGTACTATACTATAATAGGCCTATAATACTTTCACACAAATAATACATAATAATAATACACAGACAATACATTAAAATACAGACACAAAGAAGACATTTTAAATCTTACAGTACAGTATCTTGAAAAGTACAGTAGTACAGTATAAGAGCTGGCATCCAGTGGTATGCTCATATCTTTGAAAGTTCACAACTTGAAGGTTTGTATGCAGGGGACTTACTGCAGCTGATTTAGCTAGGAAGCTGTAAGGTCACATTCACATGAAGAAAGCTTAAAGTCAGTGTCAAAGTTGGCATCTCAAAGAAATCAGAACAGTTTTAAATTTTGATTACATGACTATGAGTGTTTGGTCTAGGACTATTTGGTCAGAGGGTATACATTAACACAACTGAGAAGAGAATTTGTTACCCAGAAGCTAACACTGAGGAAATCACTAGGGACACAGATAAACAGGTGAAAAATATGAAAGAGACACATGGTAGGCAGAATAACGGTCCCCTAGAATATCAGACCACCTTACCCACCTTCTGAGAAAACTGTATGCAGGTCAAGAAGCAACAGTTAGAACTGGACATGGAACAACAAACTGTTTCAATATTGGGAAAGGAGTACACCCTGTTTATTTAACTTATATGCAGAGTACATCATGTGAAATGCCAGGCTAGATGAATCACAAGCTGTAATCAAGATTGCCGGAAGAAATATCAATAACCTCAGATATGCAGATGATACCACCCTTATGGCAGAAAGCAAAAAGGAGCTAAAGAGCCCCTTGATGAAGGTGAAAGAGGAAGTGAGAAAGCTGGCTTAAAACTCAACATTCAAAAAATTAAGATCATGACATCTGGTCCCATCGTTTCATGGCAAATACATGGGGAAAAAGTGGAAACTGACAGATTTCATTTTATTGGGCTCCAAAATCACTACAAATGGTGGCTGCAGCCAAGAAATTAAAAGACACTTGCTCCTTGGATGGAAAGATATGACAAACCTAGACAACGTATTAAGAAGCAGAGACATCACTTTGCCAACAAAGGTCCATCTAGTCAAAACTATGGTTTTTCCAGTAGTCATATACAGATGTGAGAGTTGGACCATAAAGAAGGCTGAGTGCTGAAGAATTGATGCTTTCCAATTGTGGTGCTGGAGAATACTCATAAGAGTCCCTTGAACTGCAAGGAGATCAAACCTAAAGAAAATCAATATCCTAAAGAAAATCAATCCTGAATACTCACTGGAAGGATTGATGCTAAATGCTAAAGGACTGATGGAAGAACTGAAGTTCCAATACTTTGGCCATGTGATGCAAAGAGCTGACTCATTGGAAAAGACCCTGATGCTGGGAAAGACTGAGGGCAGGAGAAGAAGAGGGTGACAGAGTATGAGATGGTTGTATGGCATTATCGACTCAATGGATGTGAATCTGAGCAAACTCCAGGAGATAGTGAGGGACAGGGAAGCCTGGCATGCTTCAGTCCATTGGGTCGCAAAGAGTCAGACATGACTGAGCAACTGAACAACAAGAGATGTCCACATCTCAATCTCTAAAATTTAGCAATATGTTTAGGTCACATGGAAAAGGGGGAATTAAGGATGCAGATGGAATTATGGTTGCTAATCAACTGACCATGACATGAGAAGATTAGCTTGGATTATCCAGGTAGACACAATGTATTCACAAAGTTTCATATAAGTGGAAAAGCATTAGAATGAGAGAAGTGACTCAGTGTTGCTGGTTCTAAAGACAGAGAAATAGGACCCTGAACCAAGAATGCAGGTAGCCTCTAAAACCTGGAAAAGACAAGAAAATGGATTTGCTCCTGTAGCCTCCAGAAGGAATGCTGTCACACCAAAACATTGATTTTAGCCCAGTGAGACAAATTTCAGACTTCTGGTTTACAGAACTGTAAAATAACAAATAGAGGTTTTTTTAAGCCAGTAAGTTTGTGATTTGTCATAAAAACTATAGGAAACTAATAAAAGAGGTTAAGGGGCATGTTGAGATAGAAGGAATTATCTGTAAAGTAATTAGCCTCCAACTAATAAAAATAAAAGAAAGAAGAAAAAAGAAGGAATTATCCAACATATGTCTACTAAGAGAGAATAGAAAAAATACAATGTTTTTTAATAACTGAGAACTTTCCAGAATTAAAGAGATGAATCTACAGACTGAGAGATCACACCACGATCTAAAGATAGTAAATATCAGATAATCCACAACCACACATGTTGTAGTGAAACATCTGAGAGAGAAGCCTTAAACCTCAAGCAAGGGCAATGACAAGACAACTGGAACTCTGTTTCCAAGGTTACAAATGTCAGTGGTCAGTTAATCCTATAAGTATTCAAAGTTAGACTCTAGGTGTGGCCTGTGCTCTCTTAATCTGGGAATTCTTGGGTCCTGGTACAGGCTCATAGGAGAATTTAGACAAAGAAGATGGACAGAAGTTGGTTCCACAGGGAGAGACTCTCCTACCTTGTTCTCAGTCTTCTGCTTCCAGGTAAGAAATGGGCAACACAGGAAAAGAAGCAAGGACCCTCTCTAGGAGAACACCTAAGATGTGCTTTCAAATTTCCAACTTGTAGAAATTATCTAAGGTGGGCATAGTTATTTCATAACTATGTTACCATAATATCCAAATAGGCTCTCCTTCTCTGAAAGATATAAGATCCCCTTCTGTTGACATGCTACATAAGGACTCTTCTACTTTTTTTTCATGAACCATCCCCAGTTGTTTTCTCTACCATTTAGCCTCCTTGACCATCCATCTTTCTATGCGCAGGTGTTAAGTCTTTCTCTCTATAGCTCTGAAACCTACCCCATTGCAGCAAAGGGCCCAATTTCAGCCATAACTTCCCCACTAGTTACTGCATCCAAGTGCTCTAGGTTAGGTAAGATGTCAGAGAGCAGCAGGTGGAGAGTAAAGCTACAGTGTGCTTTACTGGTATACTGAAGTTAACATGGTATACTGGAAAGAACATGGGATTGAGCGCTAGAAAGTCTGGGTTTGAATTTTGGTCCCTCACTTGGCTACCTGTGTAACCTTGGGCAAATTGCTTGACTTCTCAGAGCTCCCATTTTCTCATCTGTAAAATAGGGCAACCTTGAAGTGTTGTGAGGATTCAATGAGAGAGACCACACAGTGCCTGGCATTTGATAGGTGCCAATAAATGGCATTTTACCCCCTTAGGTTGTCATGTGACTTTTGAATAAGGGTGAGGTGTAGGAAGACAAAAGTATAGTTTCTAACTGATAGGGGCTTAAGAAGATTCAATGAGGAGAGGACTGAACAAGAGGTGCTTTAGAGGCCAGTGCAGAGAAGAAACACAAATTGTACACCTAGTCTAGGCAGTAAAAAACATGATAAATGTTTCTCTGGCCACTCACAGTGATTAACAAATGAATATTCATTGCTCACAGAATGATCCAAGGATTTGCCTGGAAAGCAGTCACTCTGGGAAAAGATAAGGCTTGATGTTCTCATCACAGAGGTCACTAACCATCTTTCTCATTCCAGGTTGTTACTGCTCTAATAAATTTGCATTGGTAGAAAATTAGAATCTTTAATAGTCAGAAGAAAGGGGAAGACAACACCTCAAAAGCTCAAACTAGAAGGCTGATACACATTTGAGTGGCAAAATAGGGAGAAGGAAGGTTGGGGTGGTTAAGGTGAAACAAATGTGTTCTCTTTGGGGCCCCAGGAATGTAATTCTCTATGATGGCTATTGCTGCCCCAGGGCTCAGTTTGCATAAAGATTTGGGCATGCTTTGCATGGAGAAAGAAACATTAGCAAGGAGCCTAGAGCCCTAATTCAGCTCACCACGTTAGTTTCTATCATTTGCCTTCCAGCCCAACCCTTCCTTCCTCACCTTGTGGGAAGTGCCTGGCACCTGGATCATGGTGATCCTTTTCCCCTATTCTCCATTTCATTCCTGGGGGTATATGGTAGAGCAGTATTAGACAAACCTGGGCTTGGATCAAGTCCAGTTTCTGCCTCTTATGATCTGTTTGACTGCAGAAATTTACTTCCTCTTATGGCAACTCAGTTAACTCATATATTACATGAGGATAAAAATAGTTTCTACCTGACAGGGGCTTGGGAGGATTAAAAAATAAGGTAATCCATTTAAGGGGCTTGAACTATATCTGACACACTGTCAATGCTCAATAAATATTAGGTATCATTAATATTGACTTCCCTGGTGGCTCAAATGGTGAAGCATCTGCCTACAATGTGGGAAACCCAGGTTCAATCCCTGGGTTGGGAAGATTTCCTGGAGAAGGAAATGGCAACCCACTTCAGTATTCTTGCCTGGAAAAGCCCATGGACAGAGGAACCTGGTAGGCTACAGTCCATGGGGCTGTAAAGAGTCAGACATGACTGAGCAACTTCACTATCATTAATATCACAGGCTACCCCCAAGCTCCTGACCTGGGACCCTCTCATATAGGGAACATAAGTGTTCTCCCCTAATTCTCACATGTTCTATGTTGACTACAGGAAGAGGCAGTACTTTCACCATCAACTGCACAGGGTTTGGCCAGAATGGGTTGTATACCACTGCTCTGGATTCAGTGTTTGAGAGAAAGGCCTTCCGTCCAGTTATCAACTACAGCATCCCCACCATAGTCAACATCTCCTTCACTGTGTCTGCCATCCTAGATGTGGTGAGTACTGACTCTCTAGCTCTCCTTAGTATGCTTAACCTTTTCCCAGCTCCCAGCAAGGCAACCCCCAAACCCCTAACCACACACTGAAGCTTCCTCCATCATTGCTATAAGCATGTGCCCTGTGGGGATCCCAAAGAAGTTCTATCCAGTTCAGCAGGATGAGGTATAACCATACAGGGAAGATAGTTTCTATTCTTGTCACCCACATGACTCTCTTCCCTGGCTGTATACCAATGTCCAGGTCCACTTCAGAAGTTCTGACTGGATGAAACATGGGCATCAGAATTTTTTTAACTTATCAAGTAATTCAAAGATAGAGCCAGGGTTATGAAGCACTACTCTAATCCAGTCCTGCCATGATCTCTTCTGCCCATGGCCTAACATATGTTTTGATCAAGATTCTGTCCTTGACCTGTAATGTCGGACTTGACCACAGCACAGCTTTCACACCTTGGGGCTTGATAAACAAAAATGAGCAATGGGTGGGATGCACAGACTTTGTACCACCAACATACTGGAAACAGGAAATTCTTTTGACAGGATGAACAATTACAGCTCTTGTCATCATTTCTGTGGCTGGAAATGGTAAGACCAACACTGTTTATTCTCTCCCTTTATTTACAGTCAGAATGGACTTTAAACAAAGATTATGACCCTTTAGGTATCCCAAAACATAACTTTGAAACACATGAGAGAGAAATTTAAAAATCTACAAGCATGGTGAAAGGCATCAATAAACTGCTTTCAAAAATCAAGTCAAAAAAGAATAAACATATAGTAACTTTTAATAAACTTGATTTAATAAACATATCAAACTTTGTACAGTGATCATGCATAATCTTTTTGACACAGATGGAATATTCCCCTAAACTGACCACATTTTTGGCCACCGAGAAGGAAAGGAAGGAAAGCAAAAATTATCTAGACCACAATCTCTGACTATAATACAAAATACAAAGAGTAGCCCCCTTCCCCAAAATCTTATTTCTTAGAAATTTAAAATTAAATTTCTAAAATATGTTGGCATAAAGAGAAAATAAACAACTAAGTAGAAATTAAAAAGAAGAAGATTACATATGAAAGTCTAGTAGATGTAGCTAAAGTATTGGGTTGGCCAAAAAGTTCATTCACATTTTTCTGTAAGACGTTAGAGAACAAAACTTTGGGCCAACCCAATATAACTTTGGAAAATTTCTACCTTAAGTTCTTTAATTAGAAAATGAGAGGGAAAATCAAAGTAAATGACTTCAGTTTCCAACTTGAAAAGACCAGCTGAAGGGAAGGAGAGAGGAGTGGAAGAACAGTCATGATCACCTAATCTTGCTCTCAAAGTGTGGCTCCCAGATGGGGAGCACTGGCTGATTGCACCACCTGGAAGCTTAGAAATGCACTTGATCTAGGACCCCTCCTAGTGAGACTAACAATCCCAGCATGTCCAAGACTGAGGAATTCTCAGAAAACGTAATTTTGCTAAATCCAAGTCTCCAGCAAACCAGGATGAATTAGTCACCCTACTTACTGAAGCAGAATCTGCATTTCAACACAGTCCCCAGGTATTTCATATGCACAGTTAGGTATGAGAAGTGCTGGTCTAGTATAAATTTTTATTTAATGTGCATGTATCCCTTTGTTCTGGCTGTGGTTCCACAAACTGCAGCTGCTGACATTGTAAATGCCCTGAGAATAGACAAGTCCCCCAGGCCTCAGAATTGGATAGTCCTTGAAAACAGTTTCCAGAGAAGGTCACCAGCTTTGGAAAGGAGAATTTGGAAAGGTCATCCCAGAGACAAGAAAGGAAGGTGCCTTGCACCTGCCAAGGAGAGGAAGACCATCAAGTCTCTTGGCTTCATAGAACCCAAGGACTTGTTCAAGGTATCCTTGCAGTAGAAACTGATCAAAGGTGCCTAGAAGACAGTTAAAACTACCCTTGAGACTAATATATAATACCTAAAAATAGCATTACAGTACACAAAATCCTTTCACATGCCTAATTTCATTCAATCCCACTACCCCCCTCCCCTTATTTCACACGAAGGCAATTCTATCTCAGAGAGGCTGAGCCACTGACCTTTCAACTCTGAATCTCAACCCTTCTGCAGAAAGGACAGGATTTCTCTGATCACCAGTAATTTCCCACAGAAGTGAGAAAGCAGAGGGATCAAAGTTTATGAAGAAATGGACATAAGGAGCTTCAATTCTATCTGCAATTCTTATTTCTTGAAAAAAAGCCAAAATATATTTATCAGAATACTGACTCCACAAGTTGGGTGTTAGATACACTGATATTTGTTACATTATTTTATATACTTTTCTATGTGTTTGAAATACTTTATAGCTTCTATTTTAAAGAAAAATTTAAAAGGCAGAGAAAATAACCCTGATTCCTATCAGGCTCTCACCTCTCCTCCATCTGGGCTCTAGGTCTGGGACAACCCATTTATCAGTTGGAACCCAGAGGAGTGTGAGGGCATCTCGAAGATCAGTGTGGCAACCAAGAACCTATGGCTCCCAGACATTTTCATCACTGAATTGTGCGTATTAAGGGCTGGGGAAGTCCCGCCTTCTGGCAACAATGGTGCACAGTCTACCAAAGGCCACTGTAAGTGGTCTTACATGGCTGAGAAAGGAGTAGATGGGTAAGAAGAAAAAACATTTCTCCTGCCTCCCACCTCATTCCTCTTACAGCATGGATGTGGATAAGACCCCAAAAGGCCTCAAGGCATTCATAAGTAATGAAGGTCGCATCAGGTATAAGAAACCCATGAAGGTGGTGAGCATCTGTAACCTGAACATCTTCTACTTCCCCTTTGACCAGCAGAACTGCACCCTCACCTTCAGCTCATTTCTCTACACAGGTGAGCTGAAGTAGAGTTTTAGGGACAGGAGTCAATAAGAGCAACCAATAAAGCAACAGAAAATAATGTATAAAAAAATTATGAATAAATGGTGACAAATGGGCTTCCCTGGTGTCTCAGCAGTAAAGAATCTGCCTGTAATGCAGGAGACACAGGTTCAATCCATGGGTCAGGGAGATCCCCTGGAGAAGGGCATGGCAACCCACTCCAGTATTCTTGCCTGGAGAATCTCATGGGCAGAGGAGCCTAGCAGGCTACAGTCCATAGGGTCGCAAAGAGTAGGACATGACTGAAGTGACTTAGCATGCACAGTGACCAAGGGCAGCAAAGATTAAGTCTGTTTGGATGCTTAAATTTTTTCCATAAGCTATTACCTAGAGAGTTGGGAAAATATTGTGCATTTCCATCCCCAGATCCTAGCAAATTTCCTGACATATGGTAGGCACTCAAAACTATTTGCTGAGAGACTTCCCTGGTGGTTCAGTGATTAAATCTGTCTGCCAATGTAGGGGACATAGGTTCAATTCCTGGTTGGGGAACTAAGATCCTACATGCCCTGGAGCAACTAAGCCCACATGCCACAACTAGGACCCAATGCAGCCAAATTAATAAATAAATATTTTTTATAAAGAACTTTAAAAAATTGTTGAATGAAAGGATGGGAAAAGAGTACAGTTGAGTCAATAGGAGACTATCTTTGGAAAATTATTTGGCTCTTCCTTTCAGTGGAGTACATATCGCTGGGCATGGAGAAAGAAGTGTGGGAAATAACAGACACATCCCAGGACATCATTCAGACCCATGGAGAATGGGAGCTCCTGGGCATCAACAAGGCCACCCCAAAGAAGTCTGTGGGCACCAACCTGTATGATCAGATCATCTTCTATGTGAGAGCTCAGAGGCCTTTGCTTTTTCCTTCCTTCTTGCTTGTAGAGCTGCCTACAATCTCCACCAAATGGATATCTCCCAAGTTTCAGGGTTTCTCAATCTTACCACTTCTGCCAGTGACCAGAACCCTCTCTTCTTGCTGCCCAGCCACACACTCCTTCCTAAAGCTTATGGCTCTAATCTAACTCTCCCTCAGCAAGTTCTACACCAAATTATGAAGCTGTCTGCACAGCTCCAGATACCAGAGTGATAAGAGACCAATGAGAATGGCAGAGACAGAAACGGTCACTACTATCCCAAGCAGCCTCTGAATCCCATATTCACTTACCTTCCTCTCCCTCTCACCAGGTGGCCATCAGGCGCAGACCCAAACTCTACATTATGAATCTCCTGGTACCCAGTAGCTTTCTGGTCACCATTGATGCCCTCAGCTTCTATCTGCCAGCAGGAAGCGAGAACCGTGCCCCATTCAAGATAACTCTTCTGCTGGGCTACAATGTCTTCCTGCTCATGATGAATGACTTACTCCCTGCCAGTGGCACCCCCCTCATCAGTATGGCCCCTTCAGCTCTTGAGAAGAGAAGGGTGGGAGGGACTGGCTGAACTGGCTCAGGGAAGGGAAATATATTGGGCAAAAGAGGCTGTGCTTCCCAGGGTGGGATTGGAAGAGAAGAACGAAGTCCTGGCTGGTGCCTCTGGCCCTCAGGCAGGCCCAACTTCCCTCCAGGTGTCTACTTTGCCCTGTGTCTGTCCCTGATGGTGCTCAGCCTGCTGGAGACCATCTTCATCTCCTACCTGCTGCACCTGGCCACCACCCAGCCTCCACCTGTGCCTCGCTGGCTCCATTTCCTGCTTCTACACTGCACCAACCCAAGGACATGCTGCCCCGCTGTGCCTTGGAAGGGAAACGTGGACCTTGCCCACCTGCCTGGTGAGGGAAGTCAGCACTGCCCAGGCTTCCTCTTCCATCACCTCCGCTTTTCTGCTCCTACCGTCTTCCCTGCCCCCACAATTCCCCAGTTGACCCTGGTGGCCCATGGCTGAGTCTCTGTCTCTCCATAGGTGTGAAGGAGCCCATGGAGTTGGTGGGAAAGTTGCCAGGTCCCAGAGAGACAGAGCTAAATGGATGCCCTGGGTCCACAAGGGCCCAGCAGGAAGACAAGGCTCAAAAGCAGCACTTGGTCAGCCTGTGGGTGCAGTTCAGCCACATGATGGACACCTGGCTCTTCTGCCTCTACCTGCTCTTCTTGGCCACTTCCATTGTCACAGTCATCATCCTCTGGAACACCTAGGCATGACATCTGTCCGCTCCCGCACATCCAGCTGAGTTGCTCTGGCCTCCAGGGGTCGCCAGGTCTTTGTGCTTGAGTCTTGTGCTTTGTGCTTTGTGTCTTGAGTACTGACTGTTTTGACCCCAAAGATGATAAAGTTTCCTGCTACATTCCATGCATCTTAATCCAGCCCTGCCGGTCAGTCTCAACCCAATTACAACTAAAACAAGAACAATTCCTCTGTTCCTGCATTCTGTTGGCTTCCCTCAGCCCTCCCATGAGATTCTGGGCTCCCCTTTATATCTTCTGCTTAGCAGTTCTACCTCCTCTGCCTGCTTAACTGGCCCCAATAAATCATTTTGCAGACAACTCTGGCTTTTTGTCATGTTTTGGGATAAAAAGTTAACTATCCAGGACTGATAGTTTCAAAATATCATCTGTGTATCCCTCTGCCTGCAATAAAGCTTTGATGACAATTCAAAGTGACAAATGTCCTGTATTAGAAGTTTTAATTTTCTTAGGCATTTTTAAAGATGTATTTCTTACTCGTGTGTGTGCTAAATCACTTCAGTCGTGTCCAACTCTTTGCAACCCCATGGACTGTAGCCCACCAGGTTCCTCTGCCTATTGGATTCTCCAGGCAAGAATACTGGAGTGGGTTACCATGCCCTCCTCCAAGGGATCTTCCCAACCCAGGGATCAAACCCAGGCCTCCCTCATTGCAGGCAGATTCTTTACAGACTGAGCCACCAGGGAACCCCAAGAATACTGGAATGGTTAGCCTATCTCTTCTCCAGGGGGATCTTCCTGACCTAGGAACTGAACCGGGGTCTCCTACATTGCACATTCTTTGCCAGCTGAGCTACCAGGGAAGCCCTTCTTACTCACAGATTTTCATTTTTTCATTTACTTACTCATTTTTCATTTCACTTACTCATCTTTTTCATTTTCTTACACTAACTTCAATTTAATACTCTCCTAATTTATTGTTTAATTTTATTCTTTAATTTTCTAAGTTGAATTCTCAGTTAAAATATTCTCAGTCTTCCTATAAATTTTACTCTGACACAGTTTGAGCTGTATCCTATAGGTTTTAGAATGAAATGTTCTCCTCTTTATTAGTTCCTGGACAGTTCATAACTTGAGTTTTTATTTCCTCCTTGATCTAAAACCTATTTAGGAAAGTGTTTCTTATATCCCTGGATAAGTGGGTTTTGCTAGTGTTATCTCTTCATTGTTAATTTCTAGTTTCCTGGATTATCATCAGAGATCAAGGACTTTAGAAACTTTCTGAATTTATAAAATTTCTTTCTGGCTGGATTCATGATTGATTTTCTGTTTCAGGACATTAAAAAGTATATATTCCTTATTTACATGTACTTCTGTAAATAGAACTTATTGATTGAATCATTTAAATCCTCTCCGTGTGTGCTATTTTATTCAAATTCTCTGAGTAGTTGTAGTTTTTCTTTTATATGCTTGACTGCTACCTCATAAGATACATAAAAGTGTATGGTTATTATATCTTGAATTGTCCCTGATTTTATCCTTAAATAATGGCACTATCTATTCCATTCAATGTGTTCTGAACTTCATTTCCATTTGTATGATAATAACGTTGCCACTCTAGCTTTGTGTGTGTGTGTGTGTGTGTGTGCGTGCTGTCGTATCCAACTCTTTGTTACTCCATGGACTGTAGCCCTCTGTCCATGGAATTTTCTAGGCAAGAATACTGGAGTGGGTGGCTATTCCCTACTCCAGGGGATTGTCCCGACCCAAGGACCAAATCCTAGTCCCTTGAATCTCCTGCATTGGCAGGCAGAATATTTTTGCATATTTATTTTATTAATTCTTGGTTAATTTTGAAAAACTATTATGCATACAAGGTACAAATATTAAAAGGCACAAAAGAGTAAAACATGTCTCCCTTCCATCTTTGTTTCCAGCCACCAAGCTCCCCATTTTCTTGTGCATCTTTCAGGTATTCATTTTCCACCTTTCCTTGTCACTTTACTTTTGATGAAGTTATATAAATAACATAAAGCTGGATTTTATTTAATTCAACATTTCTTTTGATAAATGGATTCAGCTTTGTTTACATTTAGAAAAAATACAGTTGGTTTTATTCCTTCCATACATTTTGTGTTTATGATTTATATTCCTTGGTGTTGTTTTCTCTATTTGCCATTTCCTCGCTTTTGCTGGCTCGGTCTAATTTTTATTAATTTTTTTCCTCCTATAAATTTTAAGTCCTATAATACTTTTTAAGTACTTTCATGATTATGTTCCTAACAACTATAATTAGACCAATATATTTTCATTAATTTCCAAAACTAAATTAAAGACAATTCATTTTAAGCAACACTGCCCTCCATCTAATCTTTTTCTGTGCTGGAATTTCTGCTAATCACAGGTTAGCAGATCTGTCCTCCAAGCTCTTTTTCATCATGCCCTCCTTTCTTTGTAGGTTGGTTTTGTGTTATAATCAATCTTCCAGACAACCAATTCGGTCCTCAGTAGTGACCATTTCTACTCGTAGTTCACCTATCGAATGTTTTAATTAAAAACACTTTGGGAAGGGCTTCCTTGGTGGCTCAGTAGTAAAGAATCCGCCTGCCAAGGCAGGAGACGTGAATTTGATCCCCGATCCGGGAAGATCCCACATGCCGCAGAGCAACTAAGCCCGTGTGCCACAACTATTGAGCCTACGCTCCAGAGCCTGGGAGCTGCAACTACTGAGCCTACATGCCGCAACTAATGAAGTCCGTGTACCCTAGAGCCCATGCTCTGCAACAAGAAAAACCACCGCGATGAAAAACCTGCACACTGCAGCGAGAGAGTAGCCCCTGTTAGTCAACACGCGAAAAGCCCGCGCAGCTACAAAGACTCAGCACAGAAATAAATAAATAAATAACATTATAAGAAAAAAATAAAAAACACATTTTTTACTCTCATAAAGTCTTTAAATTTTTTGATCAAATACCTTAAACATTATCTTCTCTTTCTCCTTTTTTTTTTTTTTAACCTTTCTACTTCAGTAGGAGCCTCTGTCCTAAATATCCATCTTGGTAATTGAGATGGTTAATTTTACGTGTCAATTTGGCTAGGCTATAGTACCCAGTTGTCTGGTCAAAAAATAGTCTGAACGTTGCTGTGATTAACATTTATAATTAACAGACTTTAAAGCAAATTACCCTCCAAAATGTGGGTTAGCCTCATCCAATCAGTTGAAGATCTTAAGAGCAAAGACTGATGTTTCTGATGAAGGAATTCTTACTCAAGAATGCAACGTATTTGTCTATTATACCTTAATAAAGTAGAGTTACAACACAGAAACCCTGACTGAGTTTCCAGCCTCCTGGTCTGGTCTGTAGATCTCAAATTCAGCACTTCAAATCAACTCTTACCTAAATTTCCAATCTTTCAGGTTATGTTACAGATTTAGCCTCTACAATCACAAGAGTCAATTTCTCTCCTTTTTTTTTTTTTTTTAATGTTTTGACTGTGCAACATATAGAATCTTAGATCGCCAACCGGGGATTAAACCCATGCCCCCTACATTGGAAGTGCAGTCTTCCCATGCACTGAGCCACCGGGAAAGTCCCTTAGAGTCTATTTCTCAACATCTAAAGATTTCTCTCTATTTTTTTCTTCAGAAAATATATATTTTGTTTCTCTGTAGAAACAGAGAGGCCTGGTCCTTTATATGCTAAAGAGGGATATAAAAATACATAGATATTACTTTCACTCTCAAAGTGCCTATTATCTTGCTATATAGTCACTTTTGAAAGTGAGCCATTAAATGTTGCATCATTCAAAACTTTTTTGCCCCACAAATTGCAAATATAAAGAGAGAGCAAAAGAAGGGATCTATAAAGAGATTTAAGGTATATAACTTCAATTTAATCATGATAAAATATCAAACAAACCTAAAATGACTATAAAAACTTGAAAAAAACCTTCCCACACACCCAGAGAGCCTCATTGGTGAGTTCCGTCAAATATGTAAAGAATAATTAATATCAATTCTACACAATCTCTTTCAAAAATTAGAAGCAGAGGGAATATTTCACAAATAATTCTGAGACCAGTGTTATTACCCAGATGCTAAAATCAGGCAAAGATATTACAAAAAGAAAACTAAAGATCAATATCCCTTATGAACATAAATAGAAAGATTCTCATCAAAGTACTTACACACTGAAATCCAGCAACACATCAAGAGGATTATACACCATAAGCAAGTAGAATTTATCCCAACAATACAAGGTTGATTTAACATCAAAACAACTATTAATGTAGTACTATATTAAAAGAACAAAGGGCAAAACCTACATGGTCAATTCAATAGATGCAGAGAATGCATTTAACAAAAATCCAACACCTTTCAGTATAAAAACAATCGACAAACTGAAAATAGAATGGTAATTCCTCTACCTGATAAAGTGCATCTGTGAAAAACCTGCTGTCATCACAGTAAATAGCAAAACACTGAAACTTTTTCCCATAAAATTGGGAATAAAATAAGGATGCCCATTTTTCCCACTTCTATTCAACATTGTACTGAGTGTTAGCCAGGGCAATTGGCAATAAAAATAAATAAAAGGCAGAAATTGGAAAAGAAGAAATAAAACTACATTGGCAGATGATAGGATCTTTTTTTTTTTTTGATAGGATCTTATAAATAGAAAATCTGAAGGAATTCACTACAACATCTATTAGAACTAATGAATGAGTTCAACAAGATAATAAGATACAAGATCAATATACAAAAAAAGTATTTATATACATTAGCAATAAACAACTTGAAAATAAAATTAAGAATTATTTTTTAAAAAAGGACTTCCCTGGCAGACCAGTGGTTAAGAATCTGCCTGCCAATATAGGGGACATGCATTCAATCTCTGGTCTAGGAAGATTCCACAGACTGTGGCACAACTAAGCTCATGCACCACAACTACTGAAGCCTGTACACCCTAGAGCCCATGTTCTGCAACAAGAGAAGCCACCACGGTGAGACGCCCACACACCGCAACTAGAGAGTAGCCCCTGCTCACCACAACTAGAGTAAGCTCTGCATAGCAACGAACACCCAGCACAGCTATAAATAAATAAATAAATCTTTTTAAAAATCTTACTACAGAGCACAATAATCAAGATATTGTGGTACTAACACAAAGAAAGACATATAGAGCAATGAAACAGAACTGGGAGTTCAGAAATAAACCCTAACATTTATGATCAATTAATTTTTACAAATGAAAAAAAAAATTTTTTACAAATGGACCAAGACAATTCAGTAGGTAAAATAAATATTTTTCAGCAAATGGTGATGGGACAGCTAGATATCAACATGCAAAAGAATGAGTTTGGATCCCTATCTCACACCATACACAAAAATTAACTCAGAGCGGATCTCTAAACCTAGATGCAAGAGCTAAAACAAACCATCAAGAAAGGGAGAGGAAGAAAATATTTGAAGACTCTGCACTTTTGTGTGCAGAGTTTGATCCCTGGTCAGAGAACTGAGATCCTGCATGCCACATGGCGAAGCCAAAAAAACCCAAACATTTCTTATAAACTCAGCAATAGACAAATAACCGATTTTAAAAGGAGCAAAGATTTTGCATTCCCACCAATAGTGTAAGAGGCTTCCCTTTTCTCCACACCCTCTCCAGCATTTATTGCCTGTAGACTTTTGGATAGCAGCCATTCTGACTGGCGTGTAATGGTACCTCACTGAGGTTTTAATTTGCATTTCTCTGATAATGACTGATGCTGAGCATCTTTTCATGTGTTTGTTAGTCATCTGTATGTCTTCTTTGGAGAAATGTCTGTTTAGATCTTTGGCCCATTTTTTGATTGGGTCATTTATTTTTCTGGAATTGAGGTGCTATGGAGAACAGTGTGGAGATTCCTTAGAAAACTGGAAATAGAACTGCCATATGACCCAGCAATCCCACTCCTGGGCATACACACTGAGGAAACCAGAACTGAAAGAGACACGTGTACCTCAATGTTCATCGCAGCACTGTTTATAACAGCCAGGACATGGAAGCAACCTAGATTCCCATCAGCAGACAAATGGATAAGAAAGCTGTGGTACATATACACAATGGAATATTACTCAGCCATTAAAAAGAATACATTTGAATCAGTTCTAATGAGATGGATAAAACTGGAGCCCATAACACAGAGTGAAGTAAGCCAGAAAAATAAACACCAATACAGTATACTAACACATATATATGGAATTTAGAAAGATGGTAATGATAACCCTATATGCAAGACAGAAAAAGAGACACAGATGTACAGAACAGACTTTTGGACTCTATGGGAGAAGGCAAGGGTGGGCTGATCTGAGAGAACAGCATCGAAACATGTATATTATCAAGAGTGAAACAGATCGCTAGTCCAGGTTGGATGCATGAGACAAGTGCTCGGGGCTGGTGCACTGGGATGACCCAGAGGGATGGGATGGGGAGGGAGGGGGGAGGGGGGTTCAGGATGGGGAACACATGTAAATCGATGGCTGATTCATGTCAATGTATGGCAAAAGCCACTACAATATTGTAAATTAATTAGCCTCCAACTAATAAAAATAAATGAAAAAAATAAATAAAAGGAGCAAAGAATCTGAATAGACATTTCATCAAAGAAGACATGCAAGTGACCAATAAGCATGAAAAGATGCTCAACATCTTAGTTGTTGTTGTTCAGTCGTTAAGTCACTGCTTTTTAGTATGTTGTCTAGGTTTGTCATAGCTTTTCTTCCAAGGAGCAAGCGTCTTTTAATTTCATGGCTGCAGTCACCATCCACAGTGATTTTGAAGCCCAAGAAAATAAAGTCTGTCACGGTTTCCATTGTTTCCCCATCTGTTTGCCATGAAGAGATGGGGCCAGATACCATGATCTTAGTTTTCTGAATGTTGAGTTTTAAACCAACTTTTTCACTCTCCTCTTTCAATTTCATTAAGAGGCTCTTCAGTTCTTGTTCGCTTTCCACCATAAAGGTGGTGTCATCTGCATATCTGAGGTTATTGATATTTCTCCCAGCAATCTCGATTCCAGCTTGTGCTTCAACCAGCCCGGCATTTCATATTTATTTAGCCTTTGCCATTCAGGCTCAGCAGTCTAACAATTGGTGAGTTGGTTGGTGGACAACAATGACCTCTAGGGGGTGGTGTTGCCTAATTCCATAAACCACTCTGCAGTATTTCAGGGCCTAGCCAAAGAACACTTTTATTTTCTGTTTTCTCTGCCCTTCTCCTCCCTTAACTTTTTAAGTGAATTTTCTATTGAATGATCTCAACCTGTTTCAACTGAGCTTTTGAGAAAGTTTAAAAAATATTTTTCTTCAACGCTCAGCCTGGACAAAGAGAACTGTCATACCTCTGGAGACTAGTTACATCTCTGGAGGTGATAATAAAAAAGAGAAGAGTCCAGCAAGCTAGGACATGAACAGTAAAAATCTCAGCTATCTGATAACATATTAAGAATCCTCAAAAAAAAAAAAAAAAAATAAGAATCCTCAACTTTCAGAACAATGACTCCAGAGCTAAAAGAAACTAGAAAAATAAACACTCACGGAGATGAATAATTGGCTCTGATCAGTTCAATTCAGTTCCGTTCCATTGCTCAGTTGTGTCCGACTCTTTATGACCCTATGGACTGCAGCACTCCAGGCTTCTCTGTCCATCACCAACTCCCAGAGCTTACTCAAACTCATGTCCATTGAGTTGGTGATGCTATCCCTCCATCTTATCCTCTGTCGTCCCCTTCTTTTCCCGCCTTCAATCTTTCCCAGCATCAGGTTCTTTTCCAATGAGTCAGTTTTTCGCATCAGGTGGCCAAAGTAGTGGAGTTTCAGCTTCAGCATCAGTCCTTTCAATGAATATTTAAAACTGATTTCCTTTAGGATGGACGGGTTGGATCTCCTTGCAGTCCAAGGGACTCTCAAGAGTCTTCTCCAACACCACAGTTCAAAAGCATCAATTCTTCAACGCTCAGCTTTCTTTATAATCCGACTCTCATATCCATACATGACTACTGGAAATACCATAGCTTTGACTAGATGGACCTTTGCTTGCAAAGTAATGTCTCTGCTTCTTAATATGCTGCCTAGTTTGGTCATAACTTTTCTTCCAAGGAGCAAGCATCTTTTAATTTCGTGTCTGCAGTCACCATCTGCACTGATTTTGGAGCCCAATAAAATGAAATCTGTCACTGTTTCCACTTTTTCCCCATGTATTTGCCATGAAGTGATGGGACCAGATGCCATAACCTTAGTTTTCTGAATGTTGAGTTTTAAGCCAACTTTTTCACTCTCCTCTCTCACTTTCATCAAGAGGCTCTTTAGTTCTTCACTTTCTGCCATAAGTGTGGTGTCATCTGCATATCTGAAGTTATTGATATTTCATCCAGCAGTCTTGATTTCAGCTTGTACTTTATCCAGTCCAGCAATTCTCATGATGTATTCTTCATATAAGTTAAATAAGCTGGGTGACAATATACAGCCTTGACATACTCCTTTCCTGATTTGGAACCAGTCTGTTGTTCCATGTCCAGTTCTAACTGTTGCTTCTTGATCTACATACAGATTTCTCAAGAGGCAGGTCAGGGGGTCTAGTATTCTCATCTCTTTAAGAATTTTCCACAGGTTGTTGTGATCCACATAGTCAAAGGCTTTGACATAGTCAATAAAGCAGAAGTAGATGTTTTTCTGGAATTCTCTCACTTTTTTGATGATCCAATGGATGTTAGCAATTTGATCTCTGGTTCCTCTGCCTTTTCTAAATCCAGCTTGTACATCTGGAAGTTCACAGTTCACGTACTGTTGAAGGCTGGCTTGGAGAATTTTGAGCATTACTTTGTTAGCATGTGAGATGAGTGCAATTATGTGTTAGTTTGAACGTCCTTTGGCATTGCCCTTTTTTGGGATTGGAATGAAAACTGACCTTTTCCAGTCCTGTGGCCACTGCTGAGTCTTCCAAATTTGCTGACATATTGAGTGCAGCACTTTTGCAGCATCATCTTTTAGGATTTGAAATAGCTCAACTGGAATTCCAACACCTCCACTAGCTTTGTTCATAGTGATGCTTCCTAAGGCCCACTTGACTTCACATTCCAGGATGTCTGGCTCTAGTCCAGTGATCACACCATCATGATTATCTGGGTCATGAAGATCTTTTTTACATAGTTCTTCTGTGTATTCTTGCCACCTCTTCTTAATATCTTTTGTTTCTTTTAGGTCCATGCCATTTCTGTCCTTTATTTGTGCCCATCTTTGCATGAAATGTTTCCTTGGTAGCTCTAATTTTCTTGGAAAGATCTCTAGTCTTTCCCATTCTATTGTTTTCCTCTCTTTCTTTGCACTGATCACTGAGGAAGGCATTCTTATCTCTCCTTGCTATTCTTTGGAACTCTGCATTCAAATGGGTATATCTTTCCTTTTCTCCTTTGCCTTTTGCTTCTCTTCTTTTCACAGAAATTTGTAAGGCCTCCTCAGACAACAATTTTGCTTTTTTCATTTCTTTTTCTTGGGGATGGGCTTGATCACTGCCTCCTGTACAATGTCACAAACCTCTGTCGATAGTCCATTAGATCTGTCTAACAGATTTAATCCCTTGAATCTATTTGTTACTTCCACTGTATAATCATAAAGGATTTGATTTAGGTCATACCTGAGTGGTCTCTCCCATCAGGAAACTTCCATAAGCCTCTTTTCCTTCTCCATCAGAGGGCAGACAGAATGAAAACCACAGTCACAGAAAACAAATCAATCTGATCACATGGACCACAGCCTTGTCTAAATCAATGAAACTATGAGCCATGCTGTGCAGGGTCACCCAAGGCGGACGGGTCATGGTGGAGAGTTCTGACAAAATGTGGTCCACTGGAGAAAGGAATGGCAGACCACTTCAGTATTCTTGCCTTGAGAACCCCATGAATAGTATGGAAAGAAAAAAAGATAAGACAATGAAAAATGAACTCCCCAGGTCGGTAGATGCCCTATATGCTCCCAGAGATCAGTGGAGAAATAACTCCAGAAAGAATGAAGAGACAGAGCCAAAGTAAAAACAATACCCAGTTGTGGATGTGACTGGTGATGGAAGTAAATTCCGATGTTGTAAAGAGCAATATTGCATAGGAACCTGGACTGTTAGGTCCATGAATCAAGGCAAATTGGAAGTGGTCAAACAGGAGATGGCAAGAGTGAACATCGACATTTTAGGAATCAGTGAACTAAAATGGACTGGAATGGGTGAATTTAACTCAGATGACCATTATATCTACTACTGTAGGCAAGAATCCCTTAGAAGAAATGGAGTAGCCATCATAGTCAACAAAAGAGTCTGAAATGCAGTACTTGGATGCAATCTCAAAAATGACAGAATGATCTCTGTTCATTTCCAAGGCAAACCATTCAATATCACAGTAATCCAAGTCTATGCCCCAACCAGTAATGCTGAAGAATCTGAAGTTGAACGGTTCTGTGAAGACCTCAAGACCTTCTAGAACTAACACCCAAAAAAGATGTCCTTTTCATTCTAGGGGACTGGAATGCAAAAGTAGGAAGTCAAGAAATACCTGGAGTAACAGGCAAATTTCGCACTGGAGTACAGAATGAAGCAGGGCAAAGGCTAATAGAGTTTTGCTAAGAGAACGCACTGGTCATAGCAAACACCCCTTCCAACAACACAGGAGAAGACTCTACACATAGACATCACCAGATGGTCAATACCAAAATCAGACTGATTATATTCTTTGCAGCCAAAGATGGAGAAGCTCTATATAGTCAGCAAAAACAAGACCAGGAGCTGACTGTGGCTCAGATCATGAACTCTAATCACTAAGCAACAAGTAAGCCCAGCTGAGAAGCACAAAAAGCCCTAAGATTTACTCTGAAAGTGCCCTAATCTACCAGCTCAATACATACAAAAACCAGAGCCCTGACTGTTTAGCAGTGTCTAGAAAAGTGCAGCTCTTGTACATGTATCAAGGGTACTCTGAAGGGGACATATCAAACCATTATTTTGACATCTTTACAGGTAGAACCTGGAGAGGAAAAAAGTGTCAATTAGAAGAAAACACAGGGTTGGCAGTGACTTCTTGAATATGACACCAAAAGGACAGGCAACAAAAGAAAAAAACAGGTAAGTTGGACTTCATCAAAATTTAAAACATTTGTGCATCAAGGGACACTACCAACAGAGTAAAAAAGCAACCTGAAGAACTGGAGAAAATATTTGAAAATCATATATCTGACAAGGGATTGATACCCAGAATATACAAAGAACTCCTACAACTCAACAACAACAAAATTTATTTTAAAAAGGGCAAAGGACTTGAATAGACATTTCTCAAAAGAACATAAACAAATGGTCAATAAGCACATGAAAAGATGCTCAACATCACTAGTCATTAGAGAAATGCAAATCAAAACCACAGTGAGATACCGCTTGACACCTATAAGGATGGACATTATAAAAGAAAAACTTTTTCAAAGAAAATAACAAGCTTTGGTGAGGATATGGAGGAACTGGAACCCTTATGCATGTAGGTGGGAATGTAAAATGGTATAGCTGCTGGAAAACAGTATGGTGGTTTAAGATTAAATCATGCAATCCAGCACTTCTACTTCTGGATATATAACCAAAAAAAGTGAAAGCAGGGACTCAGATACTTATACACTCATGCTCAAAGCAGCATTGTTCATGATTAGCTAAAATATGGAAACAACCCAAGTGTTGTTTCATTTGGGTTCACAGTGAATGGATAAGTAAAATGTAGTGTATACATAGAGTGGAATATTATTTAGCCTTATAAAGGGAGGAAATTCTGACATATGCTATAACATGAATGAAACTTGAGCACATTATGCTAAGTGAAATAAACTAGTCACAAAAGAACAAATATTGTATGAGTCTACTTAATCTACTTAAATGAAGTACTTAGAATAGTCAAAATCATGTAGACAGTAGAATAGGGGAGAAGAGAATGGGAAATTACTAATATTGTTTGATGGATACAGAGCTTCAGTTTCACAACATGAAGAGTTCTGTGGATGGATGGTGGTGATGGAAGCACAGCAATGTGAATGTACTAATACCACTGAATTGTACACTTAAAATGGTTAAGATGGTAATTTTTTTAAAGATGATGCATTTTATTTTATTTATTTTTGGCCATGTGTCACGGCAAATGGGATCTTAGTTCCCCAACCAGGGATAGAACCCATGCCCCCTGCAGTAAAAGAGTTGAGTCTTAACCACTGGACCACTAGGGAAGTCCCAAGATGGTAAATTTTGTTACATGTATTTTACTACAATTAAAAAACAAAACAAAAAGCATAAGCTTCAGCTTGGAGGAGCCTGAAATTACTTCTACTTATCAGTCTAAAGTCAATAAGACTCTCCCTCACTGACTGGCAACAGCCAGTCATTCATTCAGCAAATATTTACTGAGCATGTACCATGTGCCAGGTACTCTTCTAGACACCTGGCATACAGTAGTGAATAAAACAGACAGAAGGCCCCAATTTTCACAGAGCTTACATTTTAGACTGGTTGATATTCAAGACTCATTTTGAAACCTTAATGTCAATATATTAATTTACAAAAAGAACTAGAACTGGTGGTTGACCAATACAAATGGCCTTTTAACATATGAAAGTATGTTCAACTTCACTCAAACTAAGAGAAATACAAATTAAAACTATACTTTGTTCCCCTACATACTGATAGAAAGTCCAAACTTTGACAACACATTCTGTTTATGAGGCTGCAGAGGTACAGGTACTCTCATACATCACCTGTGTCAGGACAAAATGGCACATTTTCCATAGATAGGCATTAAGTATTCACAACACCAATAGCAATGAAGTTTCGGCAGGCTTCCCAGTGAATTCAACAGCGTGTCCCCTGCCATGGAAATCAAATTCAATTTGAACTAGTCACTCTCCTTTAAGAACAAATTCTAGGACTTCTCTGGTGGTACAGTGGGTAAGAATCTACCTGCCAATGCAAGGGACAAGGGTTCGATTCCCGGTCCAGGAAGATTCCACATGCCGAGGAGCAACTAAGCCCGTGTGCTATAACTACTGAGCCCAAGCTCTAGAACCCACAGGTCACAACAGCTAAGCCCACGTGCCACAACTACTGAAGCCCAAGCACCTAGAGCCTGTGCTCTGCAACAAGAGAAGCCACCACAATGAGAAGCCTGCACACCACAACAAAAAGTACCTCCCGCTCACTGAAACTAGAGAAATCCCACACACAGCAACAAAGACCCAGTACAGCCAAAAATTAATAAAAACTTTAAAAGACAATTCTAAGAAATAAATGCAAATATACAAAGATATCAATGTGCTAATTCACTTCAGTCATGTCCAATGCTTTGCAACCCTATGGACTATAACCCGGCAGATTGCTCCATCCATGGGATTCTTCAGGCAAGAGTACTGGAGTGGGTTGCCATGCCCTCCTCCAGGAGATCTTCATGATCCAGGAATCAAACTCCTGATTCCTGCAGCTCCTGCATTGCAGATGGATTCTTTACCACTGAATCACTGGGGAAACCCAAAGATATCAATAGAAAGATGCTATTAATAGTTGCAGCATTATTCGTAATAGAAAAAACTGCAAAAATAACCTGAATGTTTATCAGACGAGAAACAAATAATGACATATCCAAACTACAGAATGTTACAGAATTATTATAGTTTATCTACATTCCACCATAAATTAAATAAAAATTAAATTGCAGACAAAAACATATCATCATAATAATAGATAATACTTGGACTTCCCTGGCAGTCCAGTGGTTAAAACTCCACACTGCAAATGCAGGGTGCATGGATTCAATTTTTTCTTGGGGAACTAAGATCCCACATGCCATACAGTACAGCCAAAATAATAATAATAATGATAGCTAATATTTATATTGCATTGATAATATGTCAACAGTGTTCTAAGAGCTTTTCATATATTATCTCATATAATCCTCACAACAAACTAATGAGGTAAATACTGTTATTGTTGTTTAGTTGCTAAGCCGTGTCTGACTCTTTGTGACCCCTTGGACTGCAGCATGCCAGGCTTCCCTGTTCTTCACTATCTCCCAGATTTTGCTCAAATTCATGTCCATTGAGTCGGTGATGCTATCTAACCATCTCATCCTCCGTTGCCTCCTTCTCCTTTTGCCTTCAATCTTTCCCAGCATCAGGGTCGTTCCCAGTGAGTCAGTTCTTTGTATCAGGTAGCCAAAGTATTGGAGCTTCAGCTTCAGCCTCGGTTCTTCCAATGAATATTCTGGGCTGATTTCCTTTAGGATTGACTGGTTTGATCTGCTTGCAGTCTAAGGGACTTTATAGAGCCTTCTCCAGCACCAAAATTTGAAAGAAAACACGAATTCTTCAGCACTCAACCTTCTTTAGCGTCCAACTCTCACATCCTTAAATGATTACTGGAAAGACCATACAGACCTTTGTCGACAGAGATGTCTCTGCTTTTTAATACACTGTCTAGGTTGATCATAGCTTTCCTCCCAAGGAGCAAGTGTCTTAATTTCATGGCTGCAGTCACTGTCCACAGTGACTTTGGAGCCCAAGAACATAAAATCTGTCACTGTTTCCACTTTTTCCCCTTCTATTTGCCATGAAGTGATGGGACCAGATGCCACGATCTTAGTTTTTGGAATGTTGAATTTTAAGCCAACTTTTTCACTCTCCTCTTTAACCCTCATCAAGAGGCTTTTTAGTCCCTCTTCACTTTCTAAGATTAGAGAGAAATCTGCATCTGCATATCTGAGGATATTTCTCCAGCAATCTTGATTGAAGTTTGTAATTCATCCAGCCCAATATTTCACATGATGTCCTCTGCATATAAGTTAAATAAACAGGGTGACAATATACAACTTTGTCATACTCCTTTCCCAATTTTGAACCAGTCCATTTTTCTGTGTCTGGTTCCAACTGTTGTTCCTTGATGCACATACAGGTTTCTTAGGAGACAGGTAAGGTGATCTAGTATTCCCATCTCTTTAAGAACTATCCACAGTTTATTGTGATCCACACAGTCAAAGGTTTTAGCATAGTCAATGAAGCAGAAGTAGATGTTTTTCTGTAATTCCCCTGCTTTCTCTATGATCCAATGAATGTTGGTTTGATCTCTGGTTCCTCTCCCTTTTCTTAATCCAGCTTGTACATCTGGAACTCTTATATATATATATATATTTGAATACATGAAAATGGTGTGTGTGTGTATGTGTGCTTAGGCATATAACTCTATGCCTAGATAGATAAACTTAGCAGGGAAATAGAAAGAATACCCATGAAATGTAATGGTTATAACTCTGGGAGTTGTATAGAGTGAGAAAAGTAGAGGAAGAAATTTTTACTTTGTTATGTAGTTTTTGTATGTGTTATGTGTGTGTGTGTATGTATGTGTGTGGTTTGTTAATTTGTGGTTTCCAGAAAGCTTTTTTTCCCCCAATTTTTTTATTTTAGTAAAGTATACATAATACAAAATTTACTATTTTAACCATTTTTTAGTGTACAGTTCAGTAGCCTTAAGTACATTCACTTTGTTGTGCTACTATCACCACCATCCTTGCACATAACTCTTTTTATGTTGTGAAATTGAAATGCTATACCCATAAATAACTCCCCATTTTCTCCTCCTTCTCTTAGCCCCAACCATTCTGCTATCTGTTTATATGATTTTGACTACTCTAAGTATCTCATATAAATGGAATTCTATAGTATTTGTCTTTTTTCTGACTTATTTCACAAAGCATAATGTCCACAATGGAGTTTCATCTACCTTGTAGCATATGTCAGAATTTCCTTCCTTTTTAAGGCTGAATCATATTCTACTGTATATATACAGTACCTTTTGTTTATCTATTCATTCACTTGGGTTGCTTCCACGTTTTAACTATCATGAATAAATAATGCTGCTATGAACATGAATATATATATATATATATATCTGAGTCCCTTTTTTCACTTTTTTGGGGTATATATCGGAGATGTAGAATTGCTGGAAACATAGTAATTGTATGTTTCATTTTTTGAAGAACCACCATACTGTTTTCCATAGAACCTGCACCACTTTACATTTCCACCAATAGTATATAAAGATTCCAATTTCTCCACCACCTCACTAATGCCTCTTATTTTCTGGGTTTGTTTGTTTGTTTGTTTTGATAACAATAATCCTAATGAGTATGAGGTGATATTTCATTGTAGTCTTGATTTGCACTTACTAAATGATTAATCGAGGAGGGCATGGCAACCCACTTCAGTATTCTTGCTTGGAGAATCCCCATGAAGAGAGGAGCCTGGCAGGCTACAGTGCATGGGCTTGCAAAGAGTCCAACACGACTGAGTGACTAAGCACAGCACAGCACACAATGATTAATCATGCTAAACACCTTTCATGTGCTTGCTGGCCATTTGTATAACTTTTTTCGAGAAATGCCCATTCAAGTCTTTTGCCCATTTTTGTTCTATTGTTGTTAAGTTTTGGAAGCAAAAAAAAAAGAAGAAAAAATCAACAGGTCAAGAAAGAGTCTCTGTAAGAGACATCTGTTAAAACCTTATCTATCCAGCTACCGGTCTATAGAATTACAAGGCCTGGATTTACCACTCACACTTTCTGAGGTGAAAGTGTTCCTCCATCAGTCTTATCTGACTCTCTGTGACCTCATGGACTGTATCTTGCCAGGCTTCTCTGTCCATGGGACTCTCCAGGCAAGAATACTGAAGTCGGTTGCCATTTCCTTCGCCAGGGGATCTTCCCCACCCAGGGATCGAACCCGCGTCTCCTGCATTGCAGGCGGATTCTTTACCTTCTGAGCCAGCACTTTCTGAAGTGTCTGAAGTCATTTAAAATTTTCTACAATTGGACTTTCCATACCCTCATCACACCCCCACACAACCCCCTTCTGTGTGCATCCTGTTTATTTACTCACCCCTCTTTTCTCTTTCTTCCTGTGGGTTTGTAGGATAGTCAAACATCTTCTGCAATGTATACTCACTTAATTGAAAACATTTACTGAGTTGCCGTCTGCCTTTTCTTCTCCAAGCTAAATTTTCCAAAATTCTGAAGAAATAGTTTTCATTCAGCACCGTCACTAACTGGTAGAGGGAAGAAATGACAAGGCCCACTAGACCCACGAGGAGTGTTCCTGAAGAACGCGGGCCAAGCCACAGCCGCTGCGAGGAAACAAATCTCAGCCGTTGGAACTCCGAATCCCGACATGCAACGCGGCCACGGGTGGTAAAGACCCTTGCAGAAACTTTGTCACATGGTGAAACACCAATAGTTCTCCTGTTGAAGGAGCGCGCTGCCTTGCTGGAAAGCTCCTTCCAACCAAAAGACACTCAAGCTGCCTCACCCCACTTCCACTGTGTCCCCAAGGTCCCGCACTTCGGCAGGCCTGGCTGATGCACCGCAGTCACGGCCTCGTTCCCTCAGGGTGCCGCACCTCTCAAGACTCCAATCTTGCGGTTTACGTCCAACTCAACTTTATACAGTTCTTGGTTCCAAATTTATTTCCAATCTGATTAAGACACAGAGTAGGGTTTCAACAAATGCCGACAGACTGAATAAATGAAGACGTCATAAAAGAATAAAATTTTAGCCACACATAATTTGGCAGAAAGATTATGGAGCTATAATCTCACACTGATCGAGTTCCAACACCAGTTTTTCCACTTAATCCAGTGGGGTCCACCGAGACTTCAAAAAATGTTTGTTGAACGAATGAATAAAACGTTCTCACAGAGACGTATGACGAACTAAGTGCGATAATGCTTTTTATTATTCCCAGCCACAATCAGCGCTTAATATTAATAGAATCACCACTCTCCCTACTATTCCACGTTCTGTATTTATGTAGACTTGTGAGTGCCCTGAGGGTAAGGAATGTCTTACTCGGTCTGGGCTCCCCAAGGTACCGGCTCACATTAGGTGAGGAGAAAGAAAATGGAGGACCACAATGTTTAATGTGCTGGGAGCTTGTGATAAAGAACCCGCCTGCAGAAGCAGGAGACAAGTGACGCAGGTTCGATCCCTGGGTGCGGAAAATCCCCTGAAGGAGGGCATGGCAACCAATCCAGTACTCTTGCTTGGAGAATCCCCATGGACAGAGAAGCCTGGAAGGTTACAGTCTATAGGGTCGCAAAGAATTGGACACGACTGAAGTGTCTTAGCACGCAGGCACGGAGTGGAGATTACACATCGAGAGCCGCTTCGCAGAGAGTACGAGTCTCATTATCCCCTAAGAACGTCAGTTTGCTAGGGAACAAATGATGGCGGCAACACTTGCACCCCATAAAACCCCTCCTCGCCGCCCGGGTGGCTCAACTAGCCGCCACCCGCACCGCTGGGCCCTACTCCTCTCTGCCTCTCAGCTCAGCCCTTAGGCAGACCTAGGGGAGACGCATGCGCATTCTTCTGCCCTCGGCCCCTCCCTCCCTCCTTTCGCTGCTCCTTCACATTTCGAGTGCTGGATCTTTTTGTCCCTTACTGCGTGCCGTGTCAGTTTCCGTGCGGAAGTGGTGGCCGTGAGAGAAGATGGCGGCCACTGTGGTGGCGCCGCCTGATGCCTTGGCCAGTCGGGTCAACAAGCGCGGCGGCGGCGGACCGGGAGTCGGTGGCGGCAGCGGCAGCGGTGGGGCAGCCAGAGGGGCGGAGGAGGAACCGCCGCCTACCCTACAAGCAGTTCTGGTGGCCGACAGCTTCAACCGCCGCTTCTTCCCCATCTCCAAGGACCAGCCTCGGGTGAGCGACGCGCTCGAGAGCTGCCGGAGGGCCTTGAGGTGGCAGGGCTAGGGCAAGTTATACTTTCAGCTGTGTGGTGAGGCGGCCTCTGGAAGGACTTGTTCCTACTCTCTTTCCCAGAAATCGGGTTTACCTGGTTAGGAGGAAGGCGGAGAGACCGTCAAAAGCCTTGATGACTGCCTGACCAAGTGAGTGGCTGGCAGATTTGGGCACGCGTAGTGCTGTTCGCCTCCAGGTTTGGGAGGCCCGCAGGACTAACCTCGGACCAATGCTTGTGAGAAGCCTTCACACGAGGATTCAGTGCCTCAAGAGGAGGCTGCGCCGCTTTTATGCAGAGGAAAAAAGAGATTCTTAGGTGAAAGAGAATGTCACCTCCTTTTGCCTCCAAAAGGGAGGTCCTGTGCCTTAAAAAGGAGCAGACTGGTCTGATCCCATAGTAACAGCTGTTTTGGATCTTGTACAGTGTGCTTTTTTTCTTTCCGGGTTTTGATGACAGTCAGTGCCATCTCTCACTAGGAGAACAGAACGGGTTCAGTGGCTGGTTGCCAGAATCCCCTGTATTGTCTAGACACTGGGGAATTGGACTGAGCTACTCCTAGTGATTGCTGGGTTCCTCAGCAGTTCCCATTTCAAAGAAAAGGACTTACATTCGGTTCAGTGAAAACCGTCTTTGACTCCCCACCCCACCTCCAAATAGTCTAACTGGCTATTTGTTTTGGGCAGCTGATTGGGATGGCTAGCCCCTGGCTGTTAGAAAGAGATCAAGGAAGGAAATCTTACAGGGAAAAAGGCCTTATTGGTGTTTTAAGTTTCTGGAGGTATGACTGATTTCTAGTATTAGAAATCAGGGTTGTCTGTTCTGTATCAGCTCTGTCTGATGCTAAGCAAGTAGATCCCATGCTTTTTGTATCCAGATTGCAACACATTAGACTCATGTTTGGGCTTCCCAAATAGCTCAGCTGGTAAAGAATCTGCCTGCAATGCAGGAGATCTCGGTTTGATTCCTAGGTGGGGAAATTCTCCTGGATAAGGGATATGCTACCCACTCCCTTGGGTATGTATTCTTGGACTTCCCTGGTGGCTCAGATGGTAAAGAATCTGCCTGCAATGCGGGAGACCTGCGTTCGATCCCTGGGTTGTAAAGATTCCCTAGAGAAGGGCATGGTAACCCATTCCCAATTTTCTTGCCTGGAGAATCCCCTTGGCCAGAGGAGCCTGGTGGGCTGCAGTCCATGGGGTTGCAGAGTTGGACATTGGACATGACTGAACAACTAAGCACTGCAGACTCATGTTTAGAGCATGCCATGAACATCAAAGGCAGGAGCCTGATTACTTTTAAATAGGAAAGATGAAACTAGTGTTTGAAAATTCTGACAGAGGAGTGAAATTGTGGTTGAAGTGGGAGAAAGAATGGTTCTCAGAGGATCCTCACAGAAAACAAGTCTTCACACTTTTTTTTGTCTCTTACCCTCCAGGTCCTCTTGCCCCTGGCCAATGTGGCACTAATTGACTACACTCTGGAATTTCTGACTGCCACAGGCGTACAGGAAACCTTTGTCTTTTGTTGCTGGAAAGCTGCTCAAATCAAGGAACATTTACTGTAAGGCTCTGCAACTTTTCTTTCCATGTTTCACCATTTTTCCCTGGTTTCCTTAGAATGAATGTAACTAAGGGGAAATCATGAGGGAGAAAAATGTGTCTATTTGTATCCCATCATAAGGTCTAAGGGCATTCTCTTCACTTAGGAGGTGAGCAGCTGAAACTGTGACAAAGATTAAAGAACAGCATTTGAATTTTTTCTGAATCTCATAAAGTTTAGTCCCAGTGAGTTTTGCTTTTTATTTGGTGGCTCCAATATGCCAGTTACAAGAGTAACATCTTTGTTTTTCCACTGAGCTTCTAAATGTTGAACTCTTCCTCATCTTTGTATTCCTGGTACCTAGCTTAGTACCAAGCACATAGTAAACACTTAACAAATATTGAGTGAAATCTTCTTGAAAAAGAGTGACTCTCAGGATTTAGGGAAGCTTAGGAAATAAAGACTAGGATTAGCATGATCTCCATCAGACAGCTCCTGAATTTGATAGGAGCTTTAAGAGAAAAGTTTGTCCCTAGAATACTTCGAATAACCTAAGTCTCAGCTGCATTTTTAGTTCAAATCCATGTTTGGGGATGAGTCAGGGAATGGAGAGGAAATAGCCATGCTTCTCTAACCCATAAAACAAGATTGGTGACACTATACTGAAACCATTAATTATAGTTCATTAATCTCTTTGAAGTTGAGGACGCTGGCAGAAACTCCAAAAAATCACAGCAAAGGAGTGTGAATGTTGAATGGCGGGGGGCGGGCAGGGGGGGGGGTGGATAGGGAAGCTCTGCATGATCTTTGTGTTTGGTTTATTCATTCCCCTCACCCCTCCCTTCCCTTAGGAAATCCAAGTGGTGCCGCCCAACATCTCTCAATGTGGTTCGAATAATTACATCAGAGCTGTATAGATCACTGGGGGATGTTCTCCGTGATGTTGATGCTAAGGCCTTGGTGCGCTCTGACTTCCTTCTGGTGTATGGGGATGTCATCTCAAACATCAACATTACCAGAGCCCTGGAAGAACACAGGTCAGGATGGGAAAACAGTAGAGGTGGGGTTTGGGACCAACAGAGCCCTAGGACTGCTGTTTTACAGCTCTCCTTTCTGTCCTTTATAGGTTAAGGCGGAAGCTAGAAAAAAATGTATCTGTGATGACGATGATCTTCAAGGAGTCATCCCCCAGCCACCCAACTCGTTGTCATGAGGACAACGTGGTAGTGGCTGTGGATAGTGCCACAAATCAGGTGCTCCATTTCCAGAAGACCCAAGGCCTCCGACGTTTTTCTTTCCCTCTGGTATGTGGTTATCTGGGGTCCTTGAAGTGGGAAGGTGACAAGCTTCAGCAGGAGAGATGAGTTAAAGTCCTTGTAACTTCTCCCCACAGAGCTTGTTCCAGGGCAGTGGAGATGGAGTGGAGATTCGCTATGATTTACTTGATTGTCATATCAGCATCTGCTCTCCTCAGGTGAGCTCCTCAGAGCAAAGGCTGCATATCCACAGAGTAAAACTCCGAGGGTATATTACCACCCCCTTAAGTGGCGAAGGTATATTTCTTCTCCCTCTCTCTCTTATCTGCTCTATAGCAAAGAGGTGTTGTCATCTTGACCCCAATAGCTCATTGGCAGACTTTTTTGGGATTCTGGCCCATGTCCTGCTGTCATAGTATCTGCTATGTCTCCAGGGGGCTATGTTTGCTTCCAGAGAGTAGTACTTAACCTTAGCCCCCTCTGACTTCTCCACACAGGTTGCTCAACTATTTACAGACAACTTCGACTACCAAACACGAGATGACTTTGTGCGAGGCCTGTTAGTAAATGAGGAGGTAATAAAAGGCTCCCAGTGCCTCTTTAGAAGAGGGCTGTAATATTACCTTGCGCTGATAACTTTTGGTTTCCCCACCCCCCCTCTTTTTTCCTCTCTTTCTTCATTTGCTTTTTTATTTTAACCAACTTCAGGGACAGTAGACCCCACTGACACACAAAAGCAGAAGATTCATTTTTTGTTTTTGGCAGATCCCTAATACCATCTGACCACCAGTGACGTGTTAAAAAAATCTCAAAATCAACAAATTGATTGCTAAAAACATGACTATCCACCGTTACACATAATGTGAAAGTTTGTTTTCCCTTGGGTAGGTGGGGAGACTTTTGGTCTCGTCTTATATTTTATTGAGCTGGAAGGAAAATAGCTGGAGGTGAGAGGGAAGCAGTACAGAGAAAAGTCTCAGGCCACTTGGCTGTGACACTAAGAAGCAGTGGGGAGTTTAAGGAAGTTAGAAGAGAATTATACTGGGGGATGTTCTTTCTGTCTTGCTTGCTTGAGTGACCTCTCTTTTTTCTCCGCACTTAGATCTTAGGAAACCAGATCCACATGCATGTGACAACTAAGGAATATGGTGCCCGGGTCTCCAACCTACACATGTATGCTGCTGTCTGTGCGGATGTCATCCGCCGATGGGTCTACCCTCTCACCCCAGAGGCTAACTTCACTGACAGCACAGCCCAGAGCTGCACTCACTCCCGACATAACATCTACCGAGGGCCTGAGGTCAGCCTGGGCCATGGCAGCATCCTGGAGGAAAATGTGCTCTTAGGCTCTGGCACTGTTATTGGCAGCAATTGCTCCATCACTAATAGTGTCATTGGCCCTGGCTGTCACATTGGTGAGTATTGGTAGGGAGGTCAAGCTGGTCATCCTAGGAACAGGAACTTGGGGGAACCCCATGAGTCCAGAAAAGGATACAGAGGGTTAGTCCCTGAGAATAAGGAACTAGAATGGCTGCCTTAATAAAGGAAGGAACAGGGGTGTAAAAATAGTGATACTTTTAATCTGTGGTCTGTGAGCCTATTATTGGGTGACTCTTCACATTCCAGGGTACCCTGTATTCACATTCAGGACCAACTGGGATAATTAACATGCAATAACACCTGTTTAGTACATTGCAGTTTACAAAGGGCTTCTGCGTACTTTATTTCATTTAATCCTCACCAAAACCTTATGAGGTAGGTATTATTTATAGATAAGTTTTAGAGATAATCAAAAAGGCTAAAAGGGGTTGTCCTCCCCCAAGGTCATGGCTCATAAGACGCAATGCAGAGACTTGATTCCAAGTCTAGTGTTCTTTATACTCTTAATAACTCACTTTAGTTATAAGAAAGTGATCCTTCTAATGGAACTACCCCATTAAGAGCACAATAAGATTCTGACTTTAAAATGTACCAGAAGAGGTAGAATAATTTGGTTCTACTTTTAGACATGAGTGTGATTCTAATAAGGTTCTTGAGTTCAAGGGATCTCCAGAAATCTTAAAGGTTCTCGGGTTCTTAAGTCCAGTATATAGTCAAATTGTTGTAAACCTGGTGGAGGATAGTCAGGCTGAGCAATGTTCCGGGTCTCTGGCCTGAGCTTAGAGAGGGAGAGGGAATTTATGGTGATTTGGGGATGGAGTAGTAGAGCTGGATGGGAGCTCTGCTGGTGTCAGTCATCCCCATTCTCCACAAATGGTCTGAGAAGTGGTCTGGTCTGGAATTGGAGCCGTGGGTGACCAGGAGTCTTTCCTATCCTGAGCCAGGTGATAATGTGGTGCTGGACCAGGCCTTCCTGTGGCAGGGTGTCCGAGTGGCTGCTAGAGCACAGATTCATCAGTCTCTGCTCTGTGACAATGCTGAGGTCAAGGAAAATGTTACACTGAAGCCTCGCTGTGTCCTCACTTCCCAGGTAAGACCTGCTCCACATGGCACATAGGCCATGAGCTGAGTGGTGGTTATGCTGAGCCAGAAAGTGCCTATGTCCACCAAATCCAGCCTGAATTGAAATTCCCAATCCAGTGGTTTCATTTGCTTTCTACTTGGCTAAGTAAAGTCACTCTCCTTTGCTGGGAGTACTTTTCCCACACATTAATGGATCTGTGCCACCCATTCCTTTTTTCTCCTCCAGGTGGTAGTAGGCCCAGATATCACGCTGCCTGAGGGCTCGGTGATCTCTTTGCACCCTCCAGATGCAGAGGATGATGAGGATGATGGTCAGTTCAGTGATGATTCTGGGGCTGACCAAGAAAAGGAGAAAATGAAGCTGAAAGGTGTGAGACTCAGCAGGTGTGGGGCATCTGTGTGTCTCTGCCCCATAGAAATACCAGTGTTTCCTCCTAAGGGGTTGGTGCTTCTCTTGGGCCCTTGCTAAAGATCAGTGTCTTTTCCAGGTTACAATCCAGCAGAAGTTGGAGTTGCAGGCCAGGGCTACCTCTGGAAAGCTGCAGACATGAACATGGAGGAAGAGGAGGAACTACGGCAGAATCTATGGGGTGAGCTAGGCCTCATTCCTGCCACCCACCATCTAAATCAGATTATTTTGAGGGAGTTTGAACACTTCAGAATCAGACTGGCAGTGGTTTAGTCCCTAAGTCATGTCTGACTCTTATGGCCCCATGGACTGTAGCCTGCCAGGCTTCTCTGTCCATAGGATTCTCCAGGCAAAAATACTGGAGGGAGTTGCCATTTTCTTCACCAGGGGATCAGAATCAGACTGCTTGTTCATTAATGTATTCATGCAGACAGAGCAGATATATTGCTCTCTGTCAGTGGCTCTCTCGTTTTCTTTTTTCTCACCCCCGCTGGACTCCCAGGACTCAAAATCAACATGGAAGAAGAGAGTGAAACTGAAAGTGAGCGAAGTATGGATTCTGAAGAACTAGACAGCCGGGCAGGCTCCCCACAGATGGATGACATCAAAGGTACGTGGCCAAGGGAGCAGTGTCTGGGACAAAAGAGGAAAACCTCCAGTTTGGTTGGGCATAAAGTGAGGACTGGATGACTTAAAGCATCCTGGAGCAATATCGGCCCATGAACTTACTCTTGCTTTGATTTCAGTGTTTCAGAATGAAGTCCTGGGAACACTACAGCGGGGCAAGGAGGAGAACATTTCTTGTGACAATCTAGTCCTAGAGATAAACTCTCTCAAGTAAGAGCAGCCCCTCCCTGTTCTCATCACCTCGGGGTAATCCCAGGTGGTGGAGGTTCTCTCCTGATTCTTCCCCAAATAGGAACGTGTTCCCTTGACATCCCAACTGGACAAGGCTGGTCGCATTTGAAACAGGGAGAACATTATTCTAGCCTCAGCATAGACTTCTTCCTTCCAAAATCCTCCCTTTCCATGTTGCATCTGACTTCCTCTTCCTCAATGTCCTGCCAAAGTCATAGTCCTACAGTATGCTGAAAGGGCCAGTGAAGGCCCTGGTGTCACCCCAGTCTCCCCACAGGTATGCCTACAACATAAGCCTGAAGGAAGTGATGCAAGTACTGAGCCATGTGGTCCTGGAGTTCCCACTGCAACAAATGGATTCCCCACTAGACCCAAACCGCTATTGCGCCCTGTTGATTCCCGTAAGCAAAGATTGAGGCTGGGTACAAGGGGTTGAGTGGAGACAGGAATACATTTTGGGGGCTTGACTTTAATGGAAATCAGGAATAGAAGGTCTTATGGGATATATGTTATTTATGGTTCCTTTCTCCTTGCCTCTGGACACAGATTGGGTTCTAGAGCAGGTTTGGCTGTCCAGAGGAATCAAGTTAGTTTCAGTAATGAGTGGCCTTTGAGATTCCAGTATTTAGGTGGTGCTAGACCCCAAAGGCACACCCAGAATGGACTGGATTGTCCTGCTGTCTGACTGAAAATGATCTGACCCAGAATAAGGTGAACGTTTAGACTGGGAACAGATATTTTGAGGCAGCCTGCAGTATCTGACCCCCTTCACCTTCCCTTGGAAATTTCTTTTTCCCTAGTCCTGCCAGCAGCTCCCAGATGCCTCTGACATAATTCCACAGAGCCTGTATAATCTCTCTCGTCTTTTTTAATTTTTAATTTTGTGACTTGCGGGATCTCAGTTCCATGATCAGGGATTGAACCCAGGTCATGCCAGCGAAAGTGCCAAATCCTAACCACTAGACCAGGCAACCACCTCTTGTCTTGAAAGACCCATGTTATCATTATTGATTCTCTTTATTGTCCAGGTCTAGGTGCATGCTCAGGAGTTTATTGCAGCTTCTCCTCTTTCCCACAGTTGGTCAAGGCCTGGAGCCCTGTCTTTAGGAACTACATAAAGCGCGCCGCTGATCATTTGGAATCTTTGGCAGCCATTGAGGACTTCTTTTTGGAGCATGAAGCTCTTAGCACTTCCATGGCCAAGGTGAATACCACCCCAAGCCACATAGTCCTGCATTTACTTTGAAACAGGCTTTGGTGACCTCCATGGAGACACAGGAGAGACTGACATGAATCCATATGGAGTTTGGTTAATAGCTTCATCCACCTGTAGTGTTGTGCTCATGCTGGGATAGTACAGCTTGGAGCCAAGCTAGTAAGGCAGTCATTTGGAGGTTGTCCTGGGAATGTGTGGAGCACTATCCAACAATGGTTACAGAAGTCAGACCTGTCCCAGTATCAGAGTGAACAGCTCACTCTTGTCTATTTTGGAGGAGACTACACAGTGTGTAGGAGGCAGCTGAGGGCCTGGTAGGAAGGCACCTCTGGTAGGATTATCTTGTTGCCTCTTCCTCTGTTATCCATTGTATCTTCAACCCTGCAAGGCCCCTGAGACCTTCTCTGCTGGCCTTCTGTAGGTACTGATGGCTTTCTACCAACTGGAGATCCTGGCTGAGGAAACAATTCTGAGCTGGTTCAGCCAAAGGGAGGTAACTGACAAAGGCCAGCAGTTGCGCAAGAACCAGCAGGTGAGTCAGGCTGCCCTCCTGTCACCACAGTGGTTGTCTGGTTCCCTGGCTCCTGGCCTCAGACTCCAGGTGGTTGGTCCCTGGGCCTCTGGTTGTTTATCCACCAAGGAGAGCAGGAGGGTTATGTGCGTCTCCCTCAGTAGCTCTCCACTCTGCTTCCTTACAGCTGCAGAGGTTCATCCAGTGGCTAAAAGAGGCAGAAGAGGAGTCATCTGAAGATGACTGAAGTCACACTGCCTGCTGCTGTGGGTGTTGTTGATTACCTTCAAGGTTTCTGGGCCAGGACAAGTGAGAGACTAGTTCAAAAGGATGAGTGACCACCATCTGAACTGAGGCTGGAGCAGAGGCTGGAACTACAGTGTTCTTCCCACCATCAGCAACCATGTGCCTCCCATCTGACTGGGGAGTCGGGGTGAGGGAAGTTGGGCTGGATAACAGCTCTGCCTAAGGAGGAGCTAAGCAGGCCCTGCAGTTAGAGGAAGGCCAGAGGAACAGCTTTGTGCTCTGGTTTCCCCTCAGGGAATAGCAGAGAACAGTTGGCCCTCTCTGCTGCTTGTATTTGTTAATATTAAAAAAACAGAGAGAGGGGTATATTTGGTTTCTCTCCAACTCTGACTGATCAGCCATTGATGTAGGTGACCAAAGAGTTCTCAACCTCTGATGTGGTAGCCTTTCCTTAACCACCTGGTGGAGAGGGAGAAGAGGGGTGTTGTGGCCACTAGATGGTACTGTGGTGCCTCGCTAGTTGACTATTGCCATGGTCATGATAGTGGAGGGGCTAGATTCTTTTCCAGCCTTTGTGGACCAATTTGTGGTCCTGGAGTGGTGTGCCTGAACCAGGTTCCATAGAGAGTCCTAGTCCAAACACTTTCTTCAGAGGGTGATGATACCAACCATATGTAAAGTCCATTAACCACCTGCCAGTCCATCACATGCTCTGTCCAGTTGATCCAGTACCACTGTCAGGGAAACAGGGCTACCCTTCATCTTCAAAATAAGGGAATTTTCTCAAGATCTCATGACTCTTGGGGGATAAAACTAAGGACTTGCGCCTCGTCCAGAATTCTTTCTCGTTCACCATTTTCAGTGTCTCAGTGAAGGGAAATTCCCCCCAGATGCAAATACAACCTCAGGCCACCAATGGATATTCTTAAGAATAGAGGAGGAATCTGAAATGGGCAGTCCCCTAATACATGTTATTTTAGTTAATCTTCACATCAGCCCTATGAAGTAGGTCTTATCCCCATTTTCTGATGAGTCTAAAGTTCATAGAGGTCCCATAAGTAGTAATTGATAGAGCAAGGATTTGTTATTAGACTCTAGAGCTGGAGTTTCTCAGGTTCCAATATTGTCTGCTTTAACTTGGACCGTGAGACATGCCCTTCTGTTTTATCTTGTTCAGTTCTTTGTTGCTTTCCTATAATCCTCACTCTGTTAACACTTAACTCTGGCAGATGTCACTGGTAACAAGTGGCCCTCTTGGATATCAGATAAAATGGTTGCCTTTCTTCATTTCAATTGGGTAGAAAGGAGTAAGCTGAGGAAGGGGATACTGAACTGTGTTCAGGAGTGTGAAGGGGCATTACTCAGTGTTTCTGAAGAGGGGAAAACAGGGTGGTTAGGATTTGGCTTAATTTATTTTCTTATTCAGTAAATCTCAGTTTCTTCTTTGTCAAATACAGGACCTAGTGACTAGAGAGCATGTGAAGGTTACAAATGGACCTCATAGGGGCAGTTAAGTACAAATAACTGTAGAATACCTCTAATTTATACCTAGTGGGTGGCAGAGATCAGAAGTGGCCTGTAGAACTTTTTAGAAGGAAGATATTCCTTCTAGTTTGGGTGCTTAGGGAGAAGGCTTATAGGATTGTGACACCTGAGTGGCCTTTAAAAAAAAAAAAGAGTAGAAGGGAACATTATAAGCAAAGCAAAGGGTTTCCACTTGAGTATGGCAGATTGAACACATGGGCTTTTTACTCCCTCCAAAACCCCTTTCAAACGTCAACAGAGGAATTCTTCGAAAAAAGCACGTGACTCCATGACAAGGAAAACAAGGTGGCAGCAATGAAGGAGAGACATCAACATTTGGGGAAAAAAGTAAATGGAAAGGTGGAAGTTGAGCTAACAGAGCAGAATGAGATGGACTCTACCTGCTGAGGTGGTCGTTAACAAGAGGCAAATCAGTGTGCCCTTCTGAACCCAGAAGAGGCTCAGGAGAAGGGGTACAGATTGGGGCTGAGAACTGGGGTTGGGGGGAGGGGAATCTGAGATGTGTATGAGAAAAAGCCCCCCAGGTCCTTACTTTATCTGATCCAACCAAGTGATTACCCCTACTTCTCTGTGAGAAATGGGAACTTTAGTCTCTGGAGAAGTGGTGGGGAGGCAATTCAAAGAACTACTTATAAAGGTTTCCTAAATCCAAAGGTCATGAGTTTCTAGACTGATGAGAGTCAGTGAGTGCCCAGCATAGTCAACAAAAATAGCACCGTGAAATCGCAGAACCTCAGGGAAAGTATAAACCTTTAGAACCTCTGGATTTAATAGGAGACGTGGTGGGGATGAGAGTGAGGGGCTAGATTGAAAAAGATAAAGTGAAAGTATATGAGTAGCAGGGCTCTGAAGGTGAGCAGAATTGACATAGCTCCTAGGCTAAAACAATTACAGACAAAAGGCCCACAAATACACATTTTTGTTTCAAGAAAAAAAGAAATCCATCTTTCCCCCACTCATCACCCTACAGTGAAGCTGGTTATTTAATAAACCCTATACATCATGCGAAGAGTTGACTCATTGGAAAAGACCCAGATGCTGGGAGGGATTGGGGCAGGAGGAGAAGGGGACAACAGGATGAGATGGCTGGATGGCATCACCAACTTGATGGGCATGAGTTTGAGCAAACTCGGAATTGGTGATGGACAGGGAGGCCTGGCATGATGCGATTCATGGGGTCGCAAAGAGTCGGACACGACTCAGCGACTGAACTGAACTGAACTGATACATGGACAGAACTTAGAATTAGTTTTTTAGTATTTCACTCTTAAATGTGAATAGACCATTAAGGGCCACCAGACATTTGAGGAACCTTGCAACATGAAAGATAGAGATCAAAACAAACAGAAAATTGAAACCAAGGAATTCACAAAGTAACTTTCTGAAAACTTAAGAGATGAAAATGTTATAATTCTCAAAGCTCAGGAAGATATTGTGTCTTTGAATAAATGGTATGAAAAGGAAAAGTTGGAGAACAAAAGAACTCTTGGAAATGAAAAAAATAGGTAAATGATTTTTTTCCTACTGGAAAACTGGAGGAGTACAAAACCAAATAGGAGGGAGATTATACTATGTCCATGCTTATATACTTACTGAACTTTTAATTGTGAATATTTTACCTGTATGATGAGATAGGGGAAAGGTTGGAAATAATGTTAAGAAATATTGCAAAAAGGTGAAATCATTTAAAAATAAAGTGGATGATAAAGGAGAAAAAAGGATCAATCCAGAAGGTCCAACATCTAGCAGGAGTTGCAGAAACAACAGGAAAAAAATGGTAGTGATGTTACTAAATAATTCAAGAAAGTATTGTTGAACTTCTAGTTGGGAAGTACTCACCCAATGCCTAGCACAGTGAGTAGCACCAAGGCATATCACCAAGAAATTTGAGAGCCCCCAGGGATAAAGAGAACTTCCTAAAGACTTGCAAAGAGAGTTAAAAACAAGTCCTGTACAAATTAAGAGATCAAACTGATCACTTAATAGCAACACTGGAAGCTAGAAGACAATGGAATGACTCAGAATTCTGAAGGAAAATTATTAATACTTGCAATGCAGAATTATACTCTCATCTTTTCAAATTTCTCCCCAATTAAAAAATTTTTTTTCAAAACTTTTTATTGAAGTATAGATGGTTTACAATGTTGTGTTAGTTTCAGGTGTACAGCAAAGTCATTCAGTTTTATACATATTAATATATATATTTTTTTCAGATTCTTTTCCATAATAGTTCACCCCAAATTTTTATCTCTCATGCTTGCAAGGGAAACTACCAAAGGATGTGTTTACTACTATCAAGGAGTAAATTGAGGAAACTGGGATCCAACACAGAGGAGAGGTAAAGAGAGTTCAGAGAATGATGCAAAAAAGGATGAGAGCTGTTCACAAGCTGAGACAGCCAGCAGTGCGGACCAGAGCAATGGAATGGAAGGGTCCAGAAAAGAAAGCCGATGGGCTATCTAATACATTTAATTGAATTAGTAAAATATGAATTGAGAAGCTATTAGATTATGTGGAAAGACTTAATGATAAGTACACTATATAGAAAAGCAAATGAAAGAGCAAGGCAATGATTAATGCCAGGAAGAAGAGTTGGAAACATTTAAATGTCAATACTACGTACTATATATATTTTCTTAACCAAAATCCTAAGAGGTTAGGGGAGGTGGAGAAAAGGTAAATCCATCAATCAAAATTGGAAATCAACAAACAATGTCTGGAATGCATAAATAAGGGCTTCCCTGGTGGTCCAGGGGTTAAGAATCCACCTGCCAATGCAGGGGACATGGATTCAATCTCTGGTCCAGGAAGATCCCACATGCCTTGGAGCAACTAAGCCCATGCGCCACAACTACTGAGCCCATGCCCCTCAGCTAGAGAAAGCCTGCTCACAGCAATGAAGACCCAGCATAGTCATAAATAAATACATTAAAATTTTTGAAAGACCTATAGAATGTATAAATCAAGAAGTAATATGAGCTTAAAAAAAATGTACACTGGGATGGGGGTGGGGAGGGAAATGAAACAGGACTGCTGTTAAAGGTTTTCTTAATATTTGTCTATGCATGCCTATTACTTTGATAAAAATGTAAAGGGAAGGTGTGAGATGAAAATATATTCAGTGTGTGAGCAGGGGCTGACAAGTAGGTCGAACAGATTGTGAAGTCAGAACTTTATAGTCAGGATACAATCAAAAAAAGGCTATAGAGGTTAGATTATGGAGAGCTTTGAATATCATGCTAAGGATATTTGGGAAGTACTGCGAAATGTGGAGAGGTTTCTAAGATGAAGAGGTATCTGAAAGGTCCTTAATCTTGAAATGCTAATTTGGCAACAGTATGCAAAATGGCATGGGAGGAGCCCAAACTTGTTTCTGTGGCCTAAAAGGACCTATGTGGTCTGGACCCAGCCTACCTAATTGACACTCATCTACCACCATCATTGTAGTCACAATGACTTTTTGTTCTTCAAATTTGGCAAGTTTATTCTTGCCTTAGCCCTTATGCTTGGCTGTCCGTCTGCCTAGAATGCTCTTCCTCCAGACCAGACCTTCTTATAGCTGCTTCCTCACTAGTTCTAGGTCTTCAGGCAAATGGAAAAGGCCTTCTCTGACTGCCTATATTGCTGTTTCCCATTACTATCACATCACTCCGTTTTACCCTTTTTCATAGCATTTGTCATTCTGAAGTTATTTATTTACAGCCTGTATGCTGCTACAATCCATGGGGTCGCAAAAAGTTAGACACCACTGAGCGACTGAACACTGTGCCTCCTTCCAAATGAGTGAAAAGTCTGAGAACAGCCTTATCTGCCTTGTTTTCCTCTCCCTTTCATGCAGTATGCCTTGCACATAGTAGGCACTCAGTATTTATTAAACAAGTTAAAAGCTTAGGCATGAGATCTGTTAGAAACGATTATACTTAGCCCTGGCTTGAGACTTCATGTCCCAGTCAGGCAGACATCTTCATACTTAAGCTCATTCTGCATTCAGTCCATTTATTAAATCACTACTTCACACTTAAGGTACTGAGGTTACAAGAAGGAATCAGAACTTGATCTTGTTCTGTCCGTAAGGAGTTGTCGGGTAGACTCAATGACAGCAGCTATGCTTCTCAGCAAACCCTATAAGGCCAGGTCGATGAGGTCTCTATCCTCCAGAAATACTTGGTCAGAACCTCTTCTCTGGGAAGCAAAGCAACCCCTGCATTAATGCCTCCCCAGCTGCAGAGGAGCAGCCGATCCCCTTGGGTCCAGAGCCAGGGTCTTGAAGAGTCCGGGAACCCGGCCATCCTGGAGCGATCTATCCATCCAGCCCCTGGGGGCGTAGGCGACCGCTGCCACGCTCCCCGCCCCCCCCACCCCCCCCCCACCCCCCCGGGCCTGGGACTAGAGCGCAGGAGCCGAGCACCGCCTGGTGGGTGGGCGGGGTGTCCGCGGGTCCGGTGGAGACCCAGGCCATCTGCCGTGAGGCCTGAGCGGCTCGGCGGCGGCCAGGGGCGGGGCCGCACCGGGGCGGGGCGCACCGGGGTCGGGGGCGGAGAGTGGACCCGGCCGCTGCCCAGAGCCGGGAGGGCCGCGGCCACCGGAAGAGTCGCCGTAGTCAGCCGAGCCGCGAGAGTGGGGAGCGGAAGCGGTGGCCGCGACCGCGGCAGGCGGCGCTGGGACCCGGGAGAGGCCGGAGAACAAGGGAGCTGGCGCCACGGCCGGCCGCGGAGCTGGGCTGAGCCGCTGGGCCGCGCCGAGCGCCGCCGCCGCCGCCGCCCGAGAGGCCCGGCCCGGCCTCCCGAGCAGGCAGCGCGCGGGCCGCCGGGCCCGAGGCCGGAGCCATGGGCGAGACCAAGATCATCTACCACCTGGACGGGCAGGAGACGCCGTACCTGGTGAAGCTGCCCCTGCCCGCCGAGCGCGTCACCTTGGCGGACTTTAAGGGCGTTCTGCAACGACCCAGCTATAAGTTCTTCTTCAAGTCTATGGACGACGATTTCGGGTGAGGATGGCTCCGCCTCGCCTCCGAGGGACCCCGGCTACTCCGCTTCTAGGGGCCCACTCGACCAGTTTGGACCTCCCCGCCCCCCCCCCAGCTTGTACGCTGGCTTCTAGCCCTACTCTGGATTCTAGGGGCCACGCGGCCATTCGGCCCCCGTTGGCTTTTTCAGAGGCTGGACTTTCAGCCCCTCTAGGGGTTCCCCTTTCCCCTCTTGTTTGGGACCCTGGCCCCCTAGTTTAAAGGGGACGTTCAGCTCCCTAGAAGCAGTCAGTTCCAGCCCAGTCAAGCTCCCTCACCTCCTCAGAAACCAGTGGCCCACACAGACAGACACACACACACACACACCCCCCCCCGCCCATTCCGGAGCGCATTCCCCAACCCTCCTGCCAATGCAGCCACCTTTCTAGCAGAGACTCAGGGTGTTTGGCACTCGGCCTTCGCCTTCTCCATCTTTTCAGCTTCACAACTCCGAGCCATATTTGGAATATGGAGCATCTAGGGGCTATGCTGTGGGACCTTGAATTGGCTGGGGGGTGCTCAGGCTGTAAACTAAGGTCTGCAGCTCTGATGTTTACTTAGCTGTCTCCCCTGTCCCCTGTGGGCCGTTTGGGATGTTGTCAGGGAGCAGGGCGCCTCACCCCGGAGGAGGAGTCCCCACTAGCCCAGGTGCAGATTCCCTCGCAGAAGTGGGGCCTCTTTCCTCCAGATGGTGGCCAAGGAGGAGACCTTGGAAAAGGCCTCAGATCCTGAATGGGAGGGCTAGGAAGGGTCTCTCGTGTTCATCCTCCCCTCCCTGGCGGAGTCTTCTTCCCCCAGCTGCAGGGCTTTGGACAGGCGGAGTTTGGAAGTAGTGACTTCCCCTTTAAGAGGGGATGGAATGTTGGAGCCGGAAGGTTCTGTAGCAGCTGGCCTGGGAGGGGGAGCCTGGCTGATCCCCTCACCCCCCACCACCACCCCCCTCCAACTCCCAGGGGACTGGGGAGGGGGAGGCCCCCACACTAGCCTGCCCCGCAGTAACTGGGCACTGGGCCTGAAGGCCTGCGGGGAAGGCCTTCCTGGGCCCTCCAGGCCTAAAGGCCGCCTCTCCAGCCGTAGCCTGAGGCCTACAGTGCTCTTTAGAGCCGAGGCCCGGAGCTGAGTGAGGGGAGACATTCTTCTCCCTGGTGTTCACCACCCTGGCTTCTCTGCAAGGCCCCTAGCCCTCCTGGCTCTGGGATGCTATCACCTTCTCTGTCTTCTGCCTGGCATGTTTTCGCGTCACCTTTCCCCCTGGAACTCAGGGTTTGATGAGCCCTTGAGCTCATATGTGTGAAAGTGCTTTATAAGGTGGGAAGTACTATGCAGCTTCTAACTATTCTTGTTTCTGTTGCTGTTCCTGCCTTGGGGTGGAGTACTCCTGGTGTAGTAATGATTGTCTGGCTTCAGTCCAGAGACAGACACCCCCAATTGGAAGATGGTGAAGGAGGATCCATCTGCAAGGGGTGGGAGTGGTGAGGGGACTAGGGGAGATGCCTTGCTCTGGTAAGGGAAGAGGGAGTTAGAAGAGACCAAGATACTGCCTCAGGGTATGGGATAGTGGAAAATCAGCTGGAGTCCAATGGGGCCAGCCTGGGGCCAAGTGCCTTAAGGGACTAGGTTAGGCCTGTGTCTCTACCCCCATTCATCCGAGAATCCACTAGGCCGAGTGCCCCCACCTCATAAACCTAGACCTCCGTGGGCCACCTCCCACTCTCCTCAGGCTGCTGTCAAGCCAGGCCTAACTGAAGTCAGAGGGTCCCCATTACATCTACTCATTGTTGACTTAATGTCTTTAAGTCCACTGTCAGTCCACTCACTCCTAGTTTGACCCAATCAATAATACGGAACCACAGGTCTGAGTTTTCTATTTATATTTCTTTCTAAACTATGTTTAAAAATATTTAACTCTTGAGTTAAACATTCATTCAGATACTCCTGAAATCTTGCATTCATCAGTGGTACTTGAACTTGAACCATCTTTTGCAAAATATTAGAATAGGCCATTTTAGCAGTGTTGAGAACAATGGTAAAAATGAAGTAGAGGAGATTGATCTTGTTTATCCTCAGAAGGATTATTGATAAGGAGACCTGGTAGGGCTATCTTGTCACAGATAACTAGTAGCTGAGGAATGTATATATCTATATTTCATTTGTTAAACTCTTTTTATGGTGCTTATAGTGTGAAGACACTGATCTAAATGACTTTCAAATCTTTACTCATTCAGATCCTCTTAACAGTCCTGTGGAATAGGTAGTAATATCTTCAGTTTATAGATGAGGAAACTAGAGCACAGAAAACTTAAGTAACTTCCTTACCCAAGGTCACACAGCTAATAAGTGGCAGAGCTTATTAGGAACCTGGCTCCAAAGTCTAAAGCATTAATCACACAACTGTAGGTGTTATTATCACCATCACTTAACAAATACATCCTCTCTGAGGGAGATGCTGAGCCTTGGCAAACTGTGGAGGTGACAGGGCTGCCACCTATCCTAGCCCCATGATAAGGGGTCAGGCAGGGCCCTGTGACCCCTGCTGACAGATGGGGAAGTGGGTCAGGGAAGGAAGGCTGCTGTCTCCTCCAGCTCTCCAGGCTCACTTACCAAGTGAGTAAGGTCTGAGGACTCCCCAACCCCCATCTGGTCTCCAGAAGTATTTGTCAAGCTCAGGGTAGGCCTGGTCCTCTTAAATTATTTGAGATATAGAAATAAACATTAAACATTTTCAGCACTGAGGAGATGGTGGATGGGAGAACAAGGTACCACCACTAGAGGGGCCGTGAGCTATGGGAGGAATAGCATGGGCCACTAAGTGTGTTGCTCCTGGCTCCACATCACACACTGGCCTGTCTCTGGGCCTTCTACGTGAAGTACTTCTCTTCCCTGATCTTCTCCAGGTTCAAATTCTTTCCTCTGAGTTGTACTTTTTAAAGTTATGGCACTTATTCCTATTTATCCTTACACCTACCCTGGTCGTAGCCAGGACCCTACACTAATACTCAGCAGGTGTCTGTCCAGTAAACACATCTGCTGCCCTTTCAGCTCTGATCTCTTCCACTTGCAGTATACTCACATGAACTGTGCATTGGTCAGTAACCTGCAAGAACAGGGCAGGTTCCAGGTCTGATGCTTCTTGAGCGCCATGCAACGGCAAGCGCAAAACTTAAAGCCCACTGGGCTCTCGGCAAAGGCTTTTTAGTCGATTGAACAATGAGTGGTAAGCAGATTTGTTTGGTCCCTGCCCTTAGAAACTTACACCTAGTTAGAAAGAGAGTATGGATCCCGCAAAAAATTGACAAAGTTAATAACTAGTTTTTAGTGTATGTCTGGCCTGTGTCAGGCATTTACAAATCTCACTTACCAGGATGAGAAAAGGCTTGGAAAAGTTAAAAAAATTCTCTGAGAGGAGGGCTAATAAGTGGCAGAATTGGAATTTGAACCCAGATTTGTCTGATTCCTCTTGGTATATGTGTGTATGTGAGTGTATAAGCGCTGTGGAACCCTGAGCCATTCAGCTCCACAGTGGGAGGGGGAGGCCTGTCTGAAGTCCCCCAAGGCTGCTGAAGATCAGCTGATCATTGTGAGTCAGCAGAGCCTTGGTGACCTGTCGGTGACCCCCAGAAAGAGAGGAAACATCTGTAGTGTGGAGCAGTGTGGTGGGGCCTCCAGGGGGAGGGGGTGGTGGGAACCCAGCAGCAGTTTCCCACCACAGGGGTGCTGAGACCCTCTCCAGAGAAGGTCGCAGTCCTTGCTCCATGGCCCACATACCTCCTTTCAATTTGAGCCCCAATTCCCGTGGGGGTTACAAGCTTGGGGTCCCCTGCGATCAGACTGGCTAGTGGGTCTGAGCTATGTCTATGTCTCTGTTTTCTAGTCTGTTCTGTCTCCAGGCTTTCTGTGGTGAGCCTATGCAGGATGATTTGAGCTGCTTTCTTGGGGTCGCTGTGGAGTTGGAAACGTCGGAGGAGTCAGAGCTGAATGGGAGGGAGGAGGGCATGCTCAGCCTTTGAACTTGGCTGTGAGTCCAGGAATGTGAGCATCACTAGGAGCCAAGCACGTCCCTAGCTCTGGGAAGGAACTGCTTTAAGAACAAGGGAGGACTGGGCTTCCCAGCCTCCTTCCTGTCTTCCCTCTCTGCTTGGAGCTCCAGGCACATGTCTTCCTCTTGCCCTGGATCACAGCTTTATAGCTCTGTGCTCCTGAGATGTCTGATGCAGTCTGGCAGGGGGTGGAGGTGGGGGGCGGTCAAGCTTTTCTGTTCCCTTTCCTGGCCCCAAACTATAGTTATGATCTGACTTCTTGCCTCACTGATGCACCAGGCCAAACTGCACGCCTGAGACTATATGCTACCTGCCTCGCCTATGTCCCGCATCACTGTCTCCCACACCCCCACCCTCCACACAGACCCACATCACCTCCATCACTGTACGGGAAATAATGTGAAATATCCTGGGAAGAATATAGGCTTTGGAGTCAGACAAGCTTGGAGTGGAATTCCAGCCCTGACATCTAGCTCCGTCACCTTGAACAAGTTTCTGATTCTATTTTCTTATTCATAAAATCAAGACCATATTGTCTATACAGTGAGGCTGATGTGAAGATTATACATTCTAACTGTAGGGGGATAAGATGGTATAGGTAAGAATAAAGGCTTTGGAATCAGGCTGACCAGGATTCAAATTCCAGCTCTTCACTTATCAATTGTGTAACTGTAGGTGAATTTCTGAACCTGCCAAGCCTTGGTTTCCCCATCTGTATCTATTTTACAGCATTGCTGAGAATATTAAATAAAGTGTTACTAGTAAACTGCTTCGCTTAGTGCTTAACCCATAGTGCATGCTCAGTAAATGAAGGCAGTTGTTACCAGTGTCATAGTGGCAGTGGGAGATGTTTGGTAAATGCCTTCTCCCCTTCTCTTTCCTAATTTCCTTCAATTCCTCATCCACACCTCCCAGAAGAATGTCAGGATTCCCAACTGAGAAGAGGACAGTGATAAGGGTGTATTTTTTTCCTAGTTTAGGTTCAGAGGGAAAGAGAAAATCTAGCACAGGAGAGCCATGTTGGGGGATGAGTACAGCTCTTGAGATTCTAGGGGTGACTGCACTCATTGGGGACAGTGATTTATCAGGTGTAATTTGCAATCACTTGATGGCCAAGAGGATGCCCCAGGAAGGCAGTGGCCTGGGCATGGCTGGTGTCTTTCTGGTGGTGATAAAGAACTGTTCCTCGGTCACCCCACCTCTGCTCCCATTTGAACAGGCTTATACTGGTGGTTTGATTCCCAGTTCAGGGTACAGGAGCCCTGAGAGTTGGGGTTGTATTTCCCACCCCAGAAAGCTCACTCTGACACTCTCCTTTCCCTGCAGAGTGGTGAAGGAGGAGATCTCGGACGACAATGCCAAGCTGCCCTGCTTCAATGGCCGGGTGGTGTCCTGGGTAAGGAGCTCGCCTCAACCCTCTCTCCACCTGCATTCCTGCAGTGAGCTGGATGGAGGAAAGGCATTGCTGAGACCGTAGTTTGATGCTTCAGTATCTGAATCTTCCTTGAGTTTTCTAACTGAACTCTCTCACTCCAGATTCTATAGCCTTGGTGAAAAGTGGGAAGGTGGTGGGAAGTGGGGAAAGAAAGAGACAGAAGTACACACTGGAGACAAAAAATGTCTCCTATGTCCTTTGTGGCACTTGTCAGGTTTCCTTCTGTCACTTGCCGACCTCTACTTTGGACCTCTGACCGTTGTTCTCTGCCCTGATTCCATTTTGCCAGCCCATGCGTTTCAGCCTCCTCCTCGTCTCAGCTGACCTTGCACAGTCCCGTCTCTTCTTTCCCCATGTCCCCTGCTTCATTCTTCCCAAGTCTTCATGCCCTGCCATAAGCCAGCTAGCCCCTTTTCCCTGGGGCCTCTGTGCCCCAGTACCCATGCATCTCCTCCCCATCAGCTGGTGTCGGCTGAAGGCTCACACCCAGAACCAGCGCCCTTCTGTGCTGACAGCCCAGCAGAACTACCACCGCCCATGGAGCGCACGGGAGGCATCGGTGATTCCCGGCCCCCGTCGTTCCAGTGAGTGTGACCGGAGGGTGGGGAGAGCCCCTGGGGAGGCTGCCTCAGCTCAGCTCAGGGCTGGGGGAGGGGGCCCCCAGCCTGCACCCTCCCCCACCAAGTCCCCTCTTCCCTACAGCCCTCACGCTGGTGGGGGCAGCCAGGAGAACCTGGACAATGACACAGAGACTGACTCCTTGGTGTCTGCCCAGCGAGAGCGGCCACGCCGGAGGGACGGCCCAGAGCACAGTGCGTCTTCCCTGAACCCACACCTTCCCCACCCCCAGCATCTCTCCCTGCCCCTTCCACCCAGCTACCCACCTCTCTGCCTTCCTTCCTGAGCTCTGGATAGACCTGGCCCCAGTACAGCCCCTGGCTCGTCCCTCTCGCCTCCTTCTCTCCTTCATCAAGCACTGTGAGCCCAGCTGCCTCCATCCCCTACAGCAACCCGGCTGAATGGAACTGCCAAGGGGGAGCGGCGACGAGAGCCAGGGGGTTATGACAGCTCCTCTACCCTGATGAGCAGCGAGTTGGAGACCACCAGCTTCTTTGATTCAGATGAGGATGACTCCACCAGCAGGTGGGGCTTTGGTTTCCTGGGTACTGTGGGATAGGTGACCCGTATGAGCCCTGAACCCTGAGGATGCTGGGCCCCTGGGCGGGATGTGGGCTTTGTGGTGGGGACGTGGGCCCTGCGATGCCTCTTATGGGATAGGGCTGGGCCAGCCTGGTGGGGAACGACTGTGGGCCCCACAGGTTCAGCAGCTCCACAGAGCAGAGCAGCGCCTCACGCCTGATGAGGAGACACAAGCGGCGGCGACGGAAGCAGAAGGTTTCCCGGATTGAGCGGGTATGGGGCTAAGATGCTGGGGTGGGTGGAGCAGACTGAGCCTCCCTGCCCCCAGCAAGATGAGAGTTTGTGCTTCCTTCGATCCCTCCCCTTGGGTCAGGGTATAGCATCCCAGAGGGGAGGTGGTGCTGAGGGCTAGCCTTGAGGAGGAGCTCAGTGGGAGCAGTGAGTTCCTGCCACCCCTGCCTGCTGCTCAGGGCCTCTGTCTATTCCAGTCTTCGTCCTTCAGCAGCATCACGGACTCCACCATGTCACTCAACATCATCACCGTCACTCTCAACATGGGTGAGTCTCATGAAATGACACTGTCCAGCACCTGCTACGTGCCAGACACTGGGAGTGCAGAGAGACACACGATATGTTCCCTTCCCTCAAGGAGCTCTCTTTCAAAAGCACAAACAGCTACATGCACTGATTCATTCAGTATCTCATGATCAGAGCTATGACAGAGATAAGCACTATGGAAGCAGAGAATGGCATCCAGGACGGCTTCCTAAAGGAAGTGATTCTGATGCTTCCCCGCTTCCCGCTTTCCATCCCTTGCATTCTTGGTCTCTGATTTCTGCCCTAGGTGCTCTTCTTTAGGAAGTAGCAGGATATAGTGAAAAGAGCCCCAACTTTGAAATTTAAATCTGAGTTTGAATCCTAACTCTGCCACTTCATGGCTTAGAAAAGTCACTCAAATTCTCTGCACCTCAGTTTCTGCTCTGTAAAATAGGATTGAGTCCCTACGTCATGGCCAACAAGGATTAAGTGAAAGTATGTTTGAGTATGCAGAATACAGTGCCTGATTCAAGTTCAATAAATATTAGTTCTTGTCCCTTTCTACCCTTTTCTAATGAGGGGCTTAGAATTTGGGTAGGAACGTTCTTCCCGTCTTAAGTTCTTATTACTCCCTGTAGAAAAGTATAACTTCTTGGGCATCTCCATTGTGGGCCAAAGCAACGAGCGTGGTGATGGAGGCATCTACATCGGCTCCATCATGAAGGGTGGGGCCGTGGCTGCTGATGGACGCATTGAGCCAGGAGACATGCTATTACAGGTACCATTGCCCACCCTTGGTGGTGGTATGGATAGAAACAGGGAAATGTCCGCACCCTCTGTATCCTGCTTCTTGGTATGGGGAGGACTCCCTAGCCCACCAAACTTAGCTTCCCTGCCCAGCTTGCCTATCATCTCCCCAACACAGCTGCATATTCCTCTCCTGCTCCTTTTTCCCAGGTAAACGAGATCAACTTTGAGAACATGAGTAACGATGATGCGGTCCGAGTACTTCGGGAAATTGTACACAAACCAGGGTATGGATGGCATTGGGGAGGAGAGGGCAGGTATTTCTGGCTAACAGGGAAGGGGCTTGGTTTGGCCTCCACACATCCTGCCCTCACTAGGGACACCCTTGCTTTCAGGCCCATCACCTTGACTGTAGCCAAGTGCTGGGACCCAAGTCCACGTGGGTGCTTCACACTGCCCAGGAGTAAGTGGATGGGGGGCTGGGCCCTAAAGCTGGTGCTTAGCATACGTGAGCCCTGTCTCTCCTTCCTTCTGTGTTACCCCAAATCTCACACCTATTCTATTGGGCCAGGCAGTGGGCAGGGCGGGTAGTCCCTGACTCCTCATCCTCCCTGCAGGTGAGCCCATCCGGCCCATTGACCCCGCGGCCTGGGTCTCCCACACTGCAGCCATGACCGGCACCTTCCCTGCCTACGGCATGAGCCCCTCCCTGAGCACCATCACCTCCACCAGCTCCTCCATCACCAGCTCCATCCCTGACACAGAGCGTGAGTGTCCAACCCCGACCCCTGGGCCCAGCACATAGGACCAGCTGGAAGGGACTGCTGAAGGCCCACCTGGAGACTCTTGCTTGAGCATCCAAGGGAGCTGGAGAGGAGAGTCAATTTGTTCCAGCCACCTCACTCTGCAGTTTCCCTCAGTGGACACTGACCCTCACCAAACAGTTTGCTTCTGAACCTGTACTGAGCACCCAGTAAGCCTCAGTTTCCTCTTGTAAAATGGGACTGATGATATGCACTTTACCAGGCTTCTGGAGTTTAATGAGAGGATACAAATAAAACATAAAGCACAGTATGTGGCATAAAGTAAGCGCTCAGTAAATGAATTCCTTTCTATTATCACAGCACACATTATACACTGGGCTAAGCACTTTCATTTACATTATTTAATTCTTTCTTCAAATATCCTTGTAAAATAGATACTAAAGTCCCTATTTTTACAGAAGGGGAAACTGAGTGTCCAAAATGTTGGTAATTTTCCTGACATTGGTCCATGTTATTAGGCAGTAGAGCTGGAATGCAAACTCCTGTGTACTTGACTCCATAGCCCCTTTCTGCCTCACCATTCTACCTCCCACCCCCAGGCCTAGACGACTTCCACCTGTCCATCCACAGTGACATGGCCGCCATAGTAAAAGCCATGGCCTCCCCTGAATCCGGGCTAGAGGTCCGTGACCGAATGTGGCTCAAGATCACCATCCCCAACGCTTTCATCGGTGAGAGGGCCCCATGGTGGGATGAAGGAGGGGTGGAAAGTGGTGGGGCGGGGCAGGCCAAGAACCAAGAACTCCCTTGGGCCACCCCTTGGAGTTGGAATCAGCACCAGCCTCATGGCTCCTGTGAGGTCAGAAGAGCCCAGGTCTGGTGGGCCTCCCAATCAAGTGGCAGCCTTGCCCTCAGGCTCGGATGTGGTGGACTGGCTGTACCACAACGTAGAAGGCTTCACTGACCGGCGAGAGGCCCGAAAGTATGCCAGCAACCTGCTGAAAGCCGGCTTCATCCGCCACACTGTCAACAAGATCACCTTCTCCGAGCAGTGCTACTACATCTTTGGCGACCTCTGTGGCAGTACGTGCCTCCCCAACCTCCTTGCCCCATCTCCTGGTTGAAAGTGGGAGTGGCCTGGTTGGATGTGGCAGCAGACTCTAGGGAACCCAGATTAGGGGGCAGCAGAGGTGGGGGAGCCTCAAGACCTGACAGTTCTGTGTGGTAGAGGCAGAGCCCAGACCAGTTCTTAGGCAGAGCCCAGACCAGTTCTTCTTCATTGCCCTGCCCAGCCCCCTTGGGGCTGGCATTTTCTGAGTGCCTGCTCTGTGCCTGGCACCATGCTGGTTGTTTCTAAAGCATCACTCAGTCCTCAAAACCTCCCTAAAGCCTTTGGGGAGATGATCCTGTTTTCAGATGAGGAAACTGAGACTTATATAAGTTAAGTAGTCCACTCCAGGTTTCACAGCTGGAAGCAGAGAAGCAAGACCTTGAGTCTAGGTCTTTCTGGCTCCAGCCTTTGTTCTTCCCACCACATCAGGGCTGTCCTGGGTGTACAGTGCTGCAGAAACATTGCCCCAACAAGGCCAATCAGAGTTTCTAGCCTTGGTTCCTGCTCACCCTCACAGCACCAAGCAGATTCCACTAAGACAGGAACTGGAGCTGGCCTGAGGCCTCAAGTCCCCAGCCTCCTCAGACCCCTGAAGGTGGCAGCTGTGCCTCCCACTGAAGCTGGAAAAGCTGACAGGGCCATCCTGTAGAGGACTCTGCAAGCTGTACCAAGGGATCTGGACTTGATCGTGAGAAAGTACAAAGCCAGTGAGGGTTCTTAAGCAGGAGAAGTCTGCAGGGAAGCCCCATTCTCCAGAGTCTGTGGACAGCCCTTGGAGAAGGGAGTCCTCAAAACAATACAGCAGGCTCAGGATTAGGAGCTGAAGCCCAGCCTCAGAAGCCAGTTCTGTCTCTGCTTCAGATTAGGTTCAAGGGACTAGAAAGGCTGTTCTTGTGGAGCACAGGTCCCTGCATGGGGGGGAATGTCCCTCGCCCTCAGCAGCTCCAGCGTGGCCCCATGGAGGAGGAGTAATAGTGCATAAGGCTTTGGAGTTAGTTCCGAGTTCAAATTTTAGCTCCACCCTTACTGTGTGAATATGAGTAAGTGACACAGCCTCTCAGTGCCTCAATTTCTTGATCTGTAAGATGGAGTTAACAGTAAAACCTATCTCATAGGTTTGTTTTGAGAATATAAGCTAATGTATATAATGCTTTGGGGCTTCCTTGGTGGCTCAGATGGTAAAGTGTCTGCCTGCAATGCGGGAGACCTGGATTCGATGCCTGAGTTGGGAAGATCCCCTGGAGAAGGAAATGGCAACCCACTCCAGTACTCTTGCCTGGAAAATTCCATGGACAGAGGAGCCTTGTAGGCTACAGTCCATGGGGTCACAAAGAGTTGGACACGACTAAGTGACTTCACTTTACTTTATATAATGCTTTTAGCGCCATGTTTGGCCCACAGTAATTGCTCTAAAAAAAAAAAAAAAGCTTACCCATTTATCATATATTTAATTGATTCTAAGAAGAACATTTTTTCACATTTCAATATCTGAAATTGGAGTGCATCTTATAATCAGTGACTCCTTAGACTCAATCAAATATAATTATCATCATTTAGGAGAAGGCAGCCCTGGCCCCAAACCTTCAGAGGTACATAAAGCTTCTCAGGATAGCTGTGGCTTTTGCTCAGAGATACTGTTCCATCACAGGGGCATTCTGGTCTTCTATCCATGGACCAAGTCACCAGAAGCCGAGCTCAGGGAGATGCTGACAGAACAGGCCTTTTCCTTTGTACTGGCCAAGGTCTCCTCAGCTGCGAACATGGCAAGCTCAAAGGGAAGAGCTGGGGACTTGGGTAGCCCAAAAACACACAGTCACTGCCCACCGGACAACAGCCTGGTGGCTGAAGTAGTCACCAAGTCAGCTGCCTGCTTCCTACCACCACCACCACTCATGCTAGCTACTGGCCTTGACCAGTGGATGGTTTGGCTGGTAGACTTCATAGGCTGCCTCAGCTCCCTCTCCTGACTCCTCCCATATAAGTTTGGGTCAGCTCCCTTAAGGGCTGGGATCAAAGGACTCAGTCTGGATCCAACAACTGGCCCCTAGGGCAACTGCAGCTCTCTCAGAGCTCTGGGACCTGGTACAGATGGGGTGTGATTTTAGTCCTGAGTGAGTGAGGAGGGCAAAATTTCACCTAAATTTCCCCACACTACTCCTTTTTCTTACTAATGCCCTCATCTGGAAAGGTAAAGTTAGCCACTCTGAGCTTCTATAGTTTGGGTTGACCTCTTCTGGCTGATCATTTAACCTCTCTGGACTTCACTGTCCTCATCTGGAAAAGGAAAATGTGACTAAACATACCTTCCTCATAGGGTTGTGGTAACATTTTCATGAGATGAAGTGCTTTGTATTGTGCCTGATAAGGGGCAGGTGTGCAACATCTAGTGGCTATCTGGTATTTCAGCCTCCCATACTCCCCTCCCTACCTTTTACCCTCTAAGCGAACTGAGGAGAAAATTGCCAAATAAGAATTTTGCCCCTTCTTCCAGCCCACTGAGGAAGCAGGAGAAACTGGGCACCTGACCATCTGAAGTGGTGACTCGCACCTTCCAAGGGACGGTTTTCTCTGGGCCTGTCTCTGCAGGGTCTCCCTTCCTACCACCTCTGGAGGGTGGCAGAGGGGGTCTGAAGGAGTGAGAGATCTCTGGCCTATCCCTCCTCCCATTCTGGCAGCCACTGCTGTTACTGTCTTCCCAAGCACATCCACCGGACCTAGGCTGGGGATCTCTCTGCTGACTAAGGGTGCGGAGGCATGGGACAGACCCCGCTCATGCATCCTCCGCTTCCCTCCACAGACATGGCCAACCTCTCCCTCCACGATCACGACGGCTCCAGCGGCGCCTCTGACCAGGACACGCTGGCCCCTCTGCCGCACCCAGGGGCCGCCCCTTGGCCCATGGCTTTCCCTTACCAGTACCCGCCGCCCCCACACCCCTACAATCCGCACCCAGGCTTCCCAGAGCTGGGGTACAGCTATGGCGGGGGCAGCGCCAGCAGTCAGCACAGTGAAGGTAATGAGGAGAGGGCCATGGGCGAGCCCCAGGCTTCCTCCACAAGCTCTGAGTGTCTCCCACCCCATCCCTGCCTGTCCCCTGCAGGCAGCCGGAGCAGTGGCTCCAATCGTAGCGGCAGCGACCGGCGGAAGGAGAAGGACCCTAAGGCCGGGGACTCGAAGTCGGGCGGCAGCGGCAGCGAATCGGACCACACGACCCGCAGCAGCCTGCGGGGGCCGCGGGAGCGGGCGCCCAGCGAGCGCTCGGGTCCTGCCGCCAGCGAGCACAGCCACCGCAGCCACCACTCGCTGGCCAGCAGCCTGCGCAGCCATCACACGCACCCAAGCTACGGCCCCCCTGGGGTGCCCCCTCTCTACGGGCCCCCCATGTTGATGATGCCCCCACCGCCCACGGCCATGGGGCCCCCGGGAGCCCCTCCTGGCCGCGACCTGGCCTCTGTGCCCCCTGAACTGACCGCCAGCAGACAGTCCTTCCGCATGGCCATGGGAAACCCCAGTGAGTTCTTTGTGGATGTGATGTGAGCAGGCCCCTCCCCCACTACCATCCTACCCCCGCCCAGGCTGGCTGCGTTCCTCTCTCCGTCCGTCTTTTTTATTTTGTCTGGTACCTGAAAGGGAAATAAATGGAACTAAATCCAGGCACGCTAACTGCTCGCTGGGTGCAGCGAGGGTGGGGTGCACCCACTGATCGGTAATGCAGCCCTTAACCTGCCACCGGCCCCAGCTTGTCCCTCTGCCCACTAACTGCTGTGCAGGACTTCCCAGGATCGTTCATGTCCCTGGGACCCAAATGGCTAGTGCTGCTCCTTACCCTCCCCCAACCCCCCCACACACATATTTCAAGAATTGACCCCAGAGGTGCCCTTGAAGACCTGCATACCCCTCATCCCCGCCTCCCCTCTCCCAGTTCCTTTTCACCGTTCATTTAGCGGCATCATCCCTCTATTAACCTTACATGCATGCCAATTTCTTGATTTTTTTCCCCTTAATACTGACACCAAAAAAGACTTGCTTCATCTGCCCCTCCTCCTAACTGTCCCCACCTACTGCTTCAGCCGTACACCCTAGAGCAGCAGTCCCCTCCAGTAACCATGCATACTAACCCTGCCTGCGCTCAACCTTAGCAGAAGCCCAGAGGGCCCCCTCAGTTGCTTGAACTGTTAGCAGATCCCAGGGAGCATCTCTGCTCTGCACCCAAACCTACCCCCACCCCATGCCTGCCCCGTGTGCTGGTTCCTTCAGACCCCTAACCCTACTAATCAGCAGGCTCATCTCACCTCTGGGCTGAAACATTTCTTTTCTTTCTTTTTTCCTCCCCCAATTTTTCCTGGGCCTGGAGCAGCCAAGAATTTCGGGCTGTTTGACTTTCTGTGAGTCCCCAGCAAGAGGAGGCCCAGCCTCTGAGGAGACCAGGAACCTTGCTTCAGCAGCCCCTCAGGGCTTCCCAAGGATATTCAACCCCCATACCCACACTTCAACAAACATGTCAAGTCACTAGACTTCTGAGAATCACCCCAGCCTCTCACCCACCTACGAAAGCCTCTGTTCCCCTTTCCCCAGAGAGTTCTCTGCTCTCTCATTCCCTCTCTCCCTTTTTCTCCCTCTCTCCCTTTTTCTCCCTCTCTCTGTGTCTGTCTGTCTCTCTCTCTCACACACACATGTGCCTATGCAAATTCACTTAAGCCTCAGGGCTGGTCCCTGACCAGAGGGCTGGACCCTCTCTCCCAGTCCTCTCCCAGGTTGTGGGGCTGGTCCCCCGACTTTTCTCTCTTCATAGCCCTCACACCTCCCACACATGTCCCCATCATCTTCCTATCTGAATAAAGCCCATAAGCTGGGCTTAGGCTGGACTCAGCACAAGACACCCCAGGCAACTAACAGATTGTTCTCATTCTGCCCCCCGCCCCCCACACCCTTCTGTGTTTTCACAGTCATCATGATAACTCAGAGCAAGGTTGGGCAGGAGGACTTCTGGGACTTCCAGATAGAGTGCCAAGTTTTGTGGGGTGTTTTTTTTTTTTTTTTTCTTAACCTTATTCTCCCATTTAAACAAATCACGACTTTCTCTATGAGCCTCTTCTATAAATTCTGGCTCACCTAGGCTTCCATATTTTTAGACCTGGGGTGTCAAGAGTAAGACGAAGTCCTAAGCTCCAAGTTTTGGTGTAAACCAGGATAGGGGTATTTTGGCATTCATTCATTTAACAAATATTCCCGGGGGGGTATGGTGCATGAGGGCTGTGTTAGAAGTGTAACTCAGTTTTGTCTTCCTTCTGGGAGCTCTAGGTTTGCTCCCAGCCCAGACCATGGTTGCCTCTAGCCACTACTATGGGGCTGCCTCCTGTACTTCTCTTCCTCCTCTGGTTCTGCCATCTCTGACTCTCTTGAGGATTCTTCCACTATTGCTCATGCCTTCAGGGTCCCTGTATTCCATCATTGGTCCACTTCTCTTTTCTCTCTATTTACTCCCAAAATAGAATCATCCATCCTGATGTCAACTGCCATTGATATGCTGGTGATTCCCAAATATATATCTCTAGCCCTAACTGCCCTTTACCTTTAGATCTGTATTTTTATCATCCACTGGATATCTCCTTGGATATGTCCAGATGGACTCAACTCTTTCCCTCCCTACCGCCAAGTATGTTCCTCCTGAATTCCAATTCTGGTTACGTTCATCCTCTTCATAGGCTCACCAGCTAGAAACATTTATGGGCTTAAATTTCTTCCCGTATTTTACTAGTCAGTGTATCATATCCATTCCACTCCAAGTTTCCTTGGATTTGGCCCTTCCTCTCCCTTCTGCCTCTACTCTAGTTCACAGGAGCTTGGGATTTGGAGTCAGGTTGTTCTGGGTTTGAATCCCAACTCTGCTACTTTTTGGTTGCGTGATAAGAGAGTTATTTAATCTCTCTGAGCCTCAGTTTCCTCGTATGTAAAATGATAATAATACCTACCTCACAGGGTTGTTGTGAGGACTTAAATTAGATATTGTACGAAAAGTGCCTAGCACAGTGCCTGGCACACAGTAGAATAGGTGCTCAATAAATGGTAGCTATTATTATTACTACTACTACTACTATTATCATTATTATTTACTCTAAATTGGTAGGGGGGTAGGGTATGTATTGAGGACAAAGCTCCTAGAAAGGTAGGAGTAAGCCTTGAGTGCTGGTTCAAGAATTAGACTTGCCTGTATTCCGTCACTTAATGGCTTAAGACTGTGACCCTGATCTTTAGGAGGTCAGATTTTCATCCTGCCCACATTCTGGTTTCTAGCAGGACAATGCTAGCAATAGTAGAGTTTGCAACTAGGTTTGCCGTTTCTTGCCTTTGCTTCCTCTCATGATGGGTTCGGCCCTGCCTAGGGAAGGCAGCATGGTATCTCTCCCTACAGAAAGAGAAGAGCCAACAGATGTTCTTCAGGTCCTGCAAGAACCAGCCAGGCCTTTCATGTACAAGGATTGGCTCTGTCTCCTCTCAGCTTGGATGTGAAGGTTATTCCTCAAAGAAGGGATTTCAAATCCCATGTCCAGTTAAACTCAAATTGCCAACAGTTTTCTAAGCCACATATATGCCTGTCAGTAGAAGACACACAGGTCCTGACCTTGAGGACCTCACAGTCCCATAGGTATATAGTTTTCAAACATATTTTGAAAAATTTTAGCTTTTCTTCTAAATATTTGATTCCTTACTCCCTGCCCCCTACCTTAAGTCTTGATTTCTGGGAAAAGGCTCATGTCTAGAACAAATATACAAAGTAAAAAAGCTTGGGAAAATCAGAGGTGATGTTATAAAGCAGTTAACTCAGCACAAACACTTTTACTGCCAAGTCCTCTGTGTGTGTGTGTGTGTGTGTGTGTGTGTATAAAATGACAATAAAAAAAAAAAATGACAATCAGTCCTCAGACTCTGGAGACTGAAAGGCCTACAGCAATCCAAGACTTAACAGATGGGCTTCAACAAATGGCAGTAATCCTCTGAGGCTCTCACAAACTCTGAAAGAGGAACAAGAGGGATTGCAGAGACTACAATTCCCAGAATGCTCATTGAGGAAAAGGAAGTGAGTATAGCAGCGTATTCTGGATTGTGTATTTCGGGTGGGGCCGAATAAAGCCACTCCTACTCCTCCCCCAAGGCACGCCTAGCCCCTCCTTCGGGTCTCGAAGGCTGTCGGTAGTTGTAGTTCTACCAAACTTACGGCGCTTAAAATTGTAAGAGATAAGGCCGAGAGGCCTGTCGGGATTTGTAGTCTGCGCCGCCGGCGGATGCGCACGCGCAGCTGAGGCCGGGGCGGGGCAGCAACACTGCAGTGAAAGCCGAGGCAGCGGGCAGGCGAGCAGGGGGCGGGCGGACATCTTGGGATCCGGAGAGTGGCCGGGCCGACCGAGCAGAGGGCCGCGGACACCAGGTGAGCTCGGGATCTGGCTATACGGGGGTGAGGGAGGACGCCTCCCTGGGTGCCCAGCTTTGCCGTTCACTGCACTGAGCTACGCGGAAAGCAGCCCACACCCAGGAGTGGCCTCAGCCTTCAGATCGGAGAAGGAGCTGACGGCGGGGCGGGGGCGCCCGGGGCGCGGTTGCAGGACGGGCGCGGAGCGGTGCCCTCCACCTGACCTGCCCGGAGCTTCGCTTGAGAGGGGACCCTCCTGGAATCCTCCCAGACAGGGCCGCCGCGCGGCGGCCCCCTGAGATCGTGACAGCCTCCTAGCCCTCGGCGCCTACTCCTCCCGGGGCAAGGACAATTCCCCCATTCCCTAGGACAGTGACACCTCCTTGTGCCGCCTCCTTGGACTGTGACAAGCTCCCTACCCTGCGGCACCCTCTCCTTGCAGTTCAGTGACAGGCCCCGCACGCCGTGGAACCATCTTTACCCGTGATGTCCTCCTCCCCAGAGCGAAAAGCCCACCACTCGCGCATGCTTTTACACCTGTATCCCACAGCAAGCTACGTCTCTCCAGCTTTCCCTTATTCACCACTGTTGGTCTCACCCTGCCGTTTTCTTCTCTTCAAAGCCTTGACCTTTGCCATACTGGAAACTTTTCTCCAGGTGCCCCCACCAGCTATGTTGCTGCTGTAGGCTCACCTGAGTACACTGCCTGGCTGTTGCTGCCAGTCTATCCCCTAACTAAATATTCCTTTCCTGACCTGGGCCCCCATCTCTGCTTCTCTGATGCCCTGAGCTCCCTACCACCTGATCCCTGTGAACTTGCTTCTTTGCCCAGGGCTCTACCTCCATTTTGCCCTTTCTCTCCTGGTCTCTGGGACCCAAGAATGGGAAGTGTCCACCACTTTGAAAGACTTCTCATTCTCTCAGCCTGGTAAACCTTGACTGCTATAGTAATACACTTTATTTTCCAGTTTAGAAATTGAAAGTCTCCTAAACTGCCCCCCTTGTGAAATTAACACCAAGGCTAATCCAGGAAATCTAGAACTAAATTAACCCTTTTTCTCTTTGCAAACAATCTAAATTAGTTGGACCCAAATAATTTAGATAATTCCGGGATTCTGCCCCTTGTTTTTAGGCATTCAGGCTAGAAATGAATTATGTTGCAGGTCTGGAATCAGAATTTCCACTGGAAGGATCTGTTGATCTTATGAACCTGCTCACCCCTTCCTCCCCACACCCCTGTATTCTTATTTACTTGGGAGCTGAGGGGGAGCTTCTCTATTTAAAAGAGAGGTGGTCAGAAATAACTAACAAGCTGCTTGGGTCACTGAAGTATAGTCTGTCAGGGCTGGGGCCTTTCTACTCTGCTCTTTTGCTTGTTTATTTGACTGCCTGGGAGAGGTTGGAGCCGCACTCCTGGGTTGATGTCAGGGCCTTAGGGCTGTCTTCTCTCCTCGCCAATCCCTGCACACCCTTTCCTAGAACGTTTAGACTTTTGTGAATTAGAGAGCCAGAGGTTCAGGCCCTGCTGCCTTCTCTGAAGGGTAGTTGAGCCTGAGAGACTAGCGATCCTAAAGCTTTGCCTGGGGGCCCCAGGCCTGAACCAGCTGGAGTAATTCCTACCGCCATTCCTGCAGCCGCAGGCAGGCCTTTGCAGTGACTCACCAGCTCGAGCCTGATTGAGAGTCTGCACAGGAAGGGGCCTTGCTGAGCTCAGCCCTGTGAAAGGGGGAGGGGGCACTCTGGGCTCAGTCCCAGGAAAGGGAGGGTCAGAATGGCCTTAGAATCCTGGGCCTAAGTCCCTCTCCTTTTCTCCCTTCCAGTGTGGGATAAACAGGAACTAGGGCCTGGCGAAAGGGAGGGGCTTGGCTAAAAGGACTGTAGGGTCACTTGCTGGAGGGTTGAGTCAGGAAAAAGGCCCAACCAGTGACCTGGACAGCCCCTTAGGGGACAGTGGCTTGGATTCTGCCGCCTTCCCTTACCCTGCCCCCACCTATCCTAGGTCTCTTCTCAGAGCGATGGGCTGCGAAGACTGAACTGCCGCCATGATTGGAGGCTTATTCATCTATAATCACAAGGGGGAGGTGCTCATCTCCCGGGTCTACCGAGATGACATCGGGTGAGTGCCCTGGCTGAGCCAGCTGTGCCCCTACTCCCATCCCTCCTCTCCAGCATGCAGGGCCAGGTCTCTTTCTCCCAGAGGCTTGATCTGGACTATTCCCCACCCCTTGCTGCATCCTGGATGCTCAGCTATTACAGCCTGGTTCCCATTAGGTCTGGTGGTATTGGCCAGGCAGCCAGTTGTTGGTCACTCAGTGGGACCTGTGAAATGGCAGGACCCCCACAGTCCTAGGAACTCTTACCCTTGCTGCCTCCTGTTTCCCGTAGTGACAGACCTAGTTTCTGGAGATGAGTGCTTTTGCTTGAATGGTTGATCCCTCCTTTGAGAAGGAAGATCTGTCTCTAGTGGGTGGAATTAGTGGTCAGGCTGGCAGTACTAATCTAAGTCTTGCTCTCAGAAGCCCTTCTTGTGGTGAGAGCCTTCACTGGACTCGAAAGCCTCTCCAGGCTGCCAAATCCTCTCCCACTGCCTTTCTCAGGAGTCAGGCTGCTGACTCAGCTGTTTTCAGTTCCTCTGGGCCACTCCAGGAAGAGGTGGTGAGCAAGCCTGAGGCATTCTCTGGGTCACCAAGAGATGGGCAGGCAGCCTGGGCTGCCTTTCTGGTCTATCAGAGTAGACTGGGAACATCTCCTTGTCCTGTGTCCCTCAGACCTCCACAAGGAGACACAGCCTTACTTATTCTGCCCCACCCTGCATGCCACTGATCTTCCCTGACAGAGGGGACTTGTCCTAGCCTCAGGAGCTCTGATGAGATGAGGTTCCTCTGGTTCATGCTGCCCTGTTTTTCTTCCTGGAATTGCTTAGACTAGGCAGTCAGAGATGGGCCTGCTACAGTGGCTCCCAGCTTCGTGGCTAATGGGGATAGCCTGGCCTTTGTGCCTGTTTGTTGGCGTGGTGGGGGGGCATGAGCTCGAGACATGGCAACGCCTGGCTTGCCTGTAGCCATCCACACCCCTCCTCCGGCCCTAGAGGGCCTGGCTGAGCTGACCAGGGCACACACCGTCTTGCATGCCTTGCTGTGCGCTCCACCCCTTGCCTGTTGCCCATCTGCTTCCGCCGCATGGTGTGTGCTGCCCACCCCACTGTGTTGTGTGTCTAACCCTCTCTCTCGTTACTGTCACTCTCCTCTTCTCGGTGGCGTCATTTCTCTCATCCCATCTCATTGGCTGCCGTAGCAATAGGTAAGCGGCCTGTCAAGCTGCTGCCCAGGCACAGGTGGGTGGGGGGCCCTGCCCCCCCATCACTGTTCTCTTCATTCTTTTTTTCATCCCTGAACTTGCCTTGGAATTAGATCCTGGACAAGCATAGGTGACCCAGTTCTGTGACCCCTTGGCTTTTCCCTCAGTATATTAGAGCCTTCTCTGAAGGCATGCTGGCTTTGCTACCTTCTGGAGGACTCAATCTTCCCCGCTGGTGGGAAGACTGGAGAAGACGCAGGGTCTCTCTCTTTTCTGGGCCTGGAGCTTACTGAGAAGCTATAGAGGTGGCAGCAGGGAAACTGCAGCCAGGCTTGGGAGTCAGGAACGTATTTCTCTAAATCCAATAGACCTCACTTTACTATCTGCCCTACTGTCACTGGCTCTTGATTTCCCTCTCTCTCATGGCCAGATGTCAGCCTGGCTCTGGCCCTTCTCTCGGGCCCCTGCTGGGAGGAGTCTTAGGAAACTGGCCCGACAGTTAAGGCATTGGCTTTCGAGTCAGGCTTCAGCAGAGAGGAGGGTGGCTATTTGTTAGCAGCTGTGGTTGATCTCCACGGAGTGAGGTTTGCATGTCCTGAGCAGCCTCTGTGCACTCTTTCTCAGGAGGAATGCAGTGGACGCCTTTCGGGTCAATGTTATCCACGCCCGGCAGCAGGTGCGCAGCCCCGTCACCAACATCGCTCGCACCAGTTTCTTCCATGTTAAACGGTCCAACATCTGGCTGGCAGCTGTCACCAAGCAGAATGTCAATGCTGCCATGGTCTTCGAATTCCTCTATAAGATGTGTGATGTAATGGCTGCCTACTTTGGCAAGATCAGTGAAGAGAACATCAAGAACAATTTTGTGCTCATATATGAGCTGCTGGATGGTGAGGCTGGTGGGGCAGTGGGTCCAGGGTGGGGATAAGCCTGGTGGGGCCTGGCCTGGAGGTGGGAGTAGGTCTGAGGCTCACTCCAGTACCCTCTAAACTTTCTTTCTTATATGGGCTTTTGAACCGGGAGGAGGACAGTCCAAATCCAGACCTAAAGACTGATCTGAAGTGAATACAGAAATAGGTTAGCGAGTAGAGGTGGGGGAAGACCGAAAGGTCTTTTGGTGGCTGGTCATCCTGCTGTTCAGTTAAGCACATTTCATCCTCTTAACCTTGTGGTTTGGGCCTTGCTACACTGACTGTCCTACCAGCTTTCCATCTCAAGAGCTGCCTCAGAGCCTGGATGAGGATGTGATATTACGGGTTCCTCTGGATGCATTGTTACCTCTGTAGGGTATGATTTAAGTGAACTGAGTCCTTCCACCTTCCCACATCAGCTCTCTGTATTTTAAGGGCTTGGGGCTTCTGGACTTCTTACCCACTGAGCATGTGACTTCTGGTTCTTTTTCTATTTTAAAAAAATGTGATGTTTTAACTGTTTTCTTATAAAGCATAAATTCTAGAGTAAATGCTACAAAGCTAGAAAAATCTTGCTGTAGATGATGCTACAATGTTTTTTAGAGCTATGCTGGCCAGATGTATCCAGGCCAGGGGAGGGATGGGAAGTAGGAGCCTTCAGCTTTTTCTAGGAGTTGATGAATCCCTTCCTTTTGCAGAGATCCTAGATTTTGGCTACCCACAGAACTCGGAGACAGGTGCACTGAAAACCTTCATCACCCAACAGGGCATCAAGAGCCAGGTACTCAAATTGTCCAGGCTATAGTCAGGGTGAAGCCCAGCCTCCTTTCATCCCAGCTGGCCCCCAAGCCTTTTCTGAGCTGACTCATGAGCCCATCCCTGATAGGAAGGGCTGGCCTGAGCCTTCTGCCATGACTGCAGGCCTGTTCTGCTCTGTGTGGCCTTCTCCCACCCCTGGAGCTTGCCAGCTCAGCATCTCTGTTACTGGGAATACAGCTCAAGCAGTTTCCTTCTGTGTAGAGGGGAGGGGGGTGTAGGCTGCTCTGGAGGCTTGATATTGCTCAGAAGGAGAGAGCCTGGGCCCCCTTCTAGGATCCAGGCCTCATAGCCTTCTCCTCCTTTTCTGCCTGCCTCTTCCCATCTGCGCTCATCTGCTGCTTCCTGTGGGCACCGTGTTGGCTCTCTGTTCTCCAGCATCAGGTAAGCTGTTCCCTCAGCTTCCACCCTTGCAGCTTTGCTCAGTTTTCTCCAGGCCCTGCCCCGTGGGGGAAGATGGGTCACACAGTGTGGACTAGAAGGGTGAGGGGATGAGGGTGGAGTAGGGATGGAGATAAGAAAATTGAAGGGGGCGAGGAGTGAGGCCTTGTTGTTTGTCTCTGCGCCCCATGTAGACAAAAGAAGAGCAGTCTCAGATCACCAGCCAGGTGACCGGGCAGATTGGCTGGCGGCGGGAGGGCATCAAGTATCGCCGGAATGAGCTCTTCCTGGATGTGCTGGAGAGTGTGAACCTCCTCATGTCCCCGCAAGGTGAGGGCCCTCGTGTGATGAAACTGGAGGGGATCTAGGGCAGGATATTGGTCCTGACTCAGCTGCTTCTGGTTATCTGTCCATCACCAGGGCAGGTCCTAAGCGCCCATGTGTCAGGCCGGGTGGTGATGAAGAGCTATCTGAGTGGCATGCCTGAGTGCAAGTTTGGAATGAATGACAAGATCGTCATTGAGAAGCAAGGCAAAGGCACAGCTGATGAAACAAGCAAGAGGTACCTGAAGCAGGGTAGCTGGTGGGAGAGGGTGGACCTTGGATGGCTGAGCAGAGCCTGGTGAATCGCAGGTTCCTTCTAGATTTCATGTCTGCAGTAACGCAAACTCTCACTTCCCAAGGGTGTGCTTGGCTGGTTGCTCTTGGTATCTGTGTTGAAGAGATGAGAGGGTTATCCTCACCCTCCTCAAGAGTAAGCCCCTTTTTTTGGTCCCAAGGACCAAGATTCTTCTCTACGTACTGATGGCCTCTGTCCAGTGTGCCTGAATCTTTTGTGTTCCACACAGCAGAACTCTCAAAAGATAATGAGTTTGCAAAGCTTCCACTCATCCATAACTCTAGGAAAGGGACCCCCAAGTGAGAAAGCTGCATTCTGGCAGCTTTCCATAGATTACAGTGCAAGCCTTGTCCAGGCTGTTGGAGCCTTTGTGGGTGGGGTAGTCTCCCAGCCCGACTCACTGCTGCCATCCTCGTGTACCAACAAGACCTTCTATCCCTGCTTGCAGCGGGAAGCAATCAATTGCCATTGATGACTGCACCTTCCACCAGTGTGTGCGACTCAGCAAGTTTGATTCTGAACGCAGCATCAGCTTTATCCCACCAGATGGAGAATTTGAACTCATGAGGTGCCATTGGGGTGTGAGGAGCAGGGGTTGCTATTGGCAGAGAGCGGGGAGAGGGGGGAGGACAGGCTCTGCTGTGCCAACCTAAAGCTGTCACACCCCTGAAGGTATCGCACCACCAAGGACATCATCCTTCCTTTTCGCGTGATCCCACTAGTTCGGGAAGTGGGACGCACCAAGCTGGAGGTCAAGGTGGTCATTAAGTCTAACTTCAAACCCTCACTACTGGCTCAGAAGATTGAGGTAAGGATAAGGGGCTTAGGGAGGAGGAAGCACTTGTCTCTAAGAATAAAGGCAGGTGATTCAGGATTTGACAGAGCTCCCTGACACGTGTGTCACTTCTAGGTGCGGATCCCAACCCCACTGAACACTAGCGGGGTGCAGGTAATCTGCATGAAGGGGAAGGCCAAGTATAAGGCCAGCGAGAACGCCATCGTGTGGAAGTGAGTTTTTCCTTCATGAGGGCACAGCAGGGCTCAAGAAGCCTTCGTGTACCCTCTTGTTAAGTGTCACCTTTGTGTGTGTGTGTGTGTGTCTCCTGGAGCCCCTGGTTGTGTTCTCCTTCCTTATACCTCTGTGCAGTTGTGCACATGCCTGCACTGGGGTACATGCATGCACGCTTTTATCATGATTCTTTACTGTTTCCCCATTTGCCCTTGTACCTCTGTGAAGTAGAGAGCCAGGGATAGCTTGGCCATGTATCTAAGCAGAAACTGCATGCAGCCCGCAGTGTTAAAGGAATAACAGACCCAAGGTTTCATAGCAAGAGGTTATCAGAGTCCTCACCACCTTGCCTTGCCCTGGCACCTCCTCTGAGTTTCTGGGTTCTTTCCCCCCCACAACCTCCTCAAAGGGGCCGCAACCCCCCTTAAAGCTTTTCTAAGCTACCAGGGGCCCATGCTGCCTGTTGACCCTGTGTTTCTAGGATCAAGCGCATGGCAGGCATGAAGGAATCCCAAATCAGCGCTGAGATTGAGCTGCTGCCCACCAACGACAAGAAGAAATGGGCTCGACCCCCCATTTCAATGAACTTTGAGGTACGGCAGAGAAGGGGCCTAGAGCAGTGTGTGCTAGGAAAGACCTTAGAAATCCTTCCAGTCAATCTCTGCGCCTACCACCTTGCTGATGACGAAACTGAGACCCCTGAGAGAAGTGATTTCAATTCACAGACCCATTCCTTCCCCTGCAGGCCTCGTAGAAATTGATATTCACACTGACAAAAATCTTTGACTTCCTTTGGCTTGTCATAAAACAGTTCTTAGGAAAAACTGAGATTGCTTGCATGCTTGGTAAGACACAAGACAGGAAAGTGGGCTGACTTTGCTTTGTACATATTAGATATGTAATTTTTTCCACCTTACTGTTTAAGTCCATAAAACTGAGCAGGATAAGTATATTCTAAGGCAGGTCTTTGGTTTGCTGTCACCTGCTGATTAAAGGAATTGATTCAAGTTGTCACAGGCAGGGTCTGACTTCAAACCCAAACGATAGATTGCTCGTTATGCTTTCTTCTTTAGTAACCTCTTAGAGGACCCCTCACCATCCCAGCTTCCCACAGCTTCTTTCAGGGTCCCAATCATTCAAACCCCTCTAGTAGAGAGATGAGGTAGGGCAGAGCTGTGAAACTTCCCCAAGGAGACCGGCTATGAAAGGAAGGCCACATTCCTAACTGGAGCTATCCCTTGCCCAGGTGCCATTCGCACCTTCTGGCCTCAAGGTGCGCTACTTGAAGGTGTTTGAACCGAAGCTGAACTACAGCGACCACGATGTCATCAAATGGGTGCGCTACATTGGCCGCAGCGGCATTTATGAGACCCGCTGCTAGCTGCCTGGTGGCCGCTAGCCCACCTCTCCACCCACCCTCTTCCACAGGTCTGGGTGCTCTCGGCCACCACACATCAGTGTCTCCTCCCTCCTGCTTTGCTGCCTTCCCTTTGCACCAGCCCCTGAGTCTAGGTCTGGACCAACCACATTGCAAGTGGGACTGGTGGAGCAGTCCCTGGGCTCCCTGAACGGGGTGGTTTCAGAGGCTCCTGCTCCACCATCCATCTGCCTGCCCTAGCCCACTGCCAGGCTCTTGAGTTCTGTGACCAAAGCCAAGTGGGCTCCTTCTCCTCCCCTCTCCTATGGCCACATCTCTGGAGTGGGAGGGTTGGCTGCCCCTCACCTCGGAGCTCCCCCAAAGGCCAGTAACGGATCCCCAGCCCTCAATTCCTACTCTGCTTTGGGATAGTGTGAGCTTCATTTTGTACACGTGTGACTTCGTCCAGTTATAAACCTAATAAACTGTGTAGAACGGAGCTGCTGGCTAAGTGTTGAAGTGGGAGCTATACGGGGAGAGGGTTTGGTGGGACTGCCCCTCCCCTGTCTTAACTCAGCCTTGAGTGGAATTCTCTTCTGAACTCTTTTGTCATATCTTAATTGTTAGGTCCTTCAGGGCCAACCAAGCCCTTACCTGACAGGTATTTCCCCCAGAACTCCCTCCTGATAGCCTCAAGGGCAAGCAGCCCCACCTGGCCCCAGTTCCCTGATGGTAGAGATTCTTACCTAACATCATCCTCAATTTTAGGCAGGTATTTTTCTAATTAGCAGAGATTAAGCAAGGTTTACATTGGTCTTGTGAGCCATCCTTAGAAACTGACTGATCTCTTTTAATTTTATCCTCTTCCCAGTTCAAGCTTCCCAGACCTTGGTGGGTATGTTGTAAAAAGGAAAAATTTCACTCTTCCCGGGCCTCTTACAGGCTCCCCCTGCCCCCTGTGGCTGAGGGGTAAAGAATTCACCTGCAGTGCAGGAGACCAGGCTTCGATCCTGTGTCAGCAAGATTCCCTGATGGAGGAAATGGCAATCTGCTCCAGTGTTCTTGCTTGGAAAATCCCATGGACAGAGGAGCCTGGCAGGCTACAATCCATGGGGTCACAGAGTCAAAGGCGACTAAACATGCAGGCAGGCCTCTTAGATAATTCCTCCCTCTATGCCTCCCCCTCGCCAAAGAATTGTGTGAACAGGACCCTGAGGGGAGTGCTCCATATTCTGCTAAATGTGTTGGAGCAAAGATCTGCCATCACCAGTTTTCCCTTGCTTGGTCTCTGCCTTTTTAAACCTAAGAAATCTATTAAGAGAAAATTTCAAACAAGTAGAAAATATATAATGAACTCCCATCATAGTGGTTCAACTTGTGATCAGCTCTTTAATGTCACATCCAATCTGTTCATGCTTAATTCAAGTGTCCTACAAAAATGTCACAACTTACATCTGGATCCAAACAAGGTCCACCAATCGGTGGATGCTTCTTAAATCTTAAAAGCCATAAGTTCTTTCTCAGGTTTTACAATGTTGTTGAAGAAACCAGATAGTTCTGTAGTTTCCCTGTTAGGATTCCTCTTTCCCTGTGTTTCAAATAAAATGGACATCTTGTAATATTCCTCAATGACAAAACGATGAATGGGTGTGACTTTAAGTGACAATTTTGGAGCCAGTTTGGAAGAAAAGTCACATTAAATGTGAAGCGGTAGCATTTTCAGGAAATGCCCAACTTCTACCTGAGGGAAACAGTGAAAGGCAATAGCCTTTTCCTTTCACTGAGACTCAGGTTGCGGAGAAGTCTGCTTTGGGTGTAGGTTGGGAATAATAAATACTAATAAAATTACACAGACCTTGTCGATCTGGTTTTCTTGCCCAGTGGCGGTCAGTGAGGTAGTGCCTGGGGGTGATGGAAGGCCCAAAGGGCGTTACTCGCTTAAGTCTGCTGAGCCGTCAAGTGTCAGAGGTCGCGGGCGGGCTGGCTATCTGATCAAGACAAGCAGCCCATAGGGCCTGAAAACCGAACAAAATCCACGACTGCACAAAAAGGGGCCAGGGGCTTCTGAGCGCTCAGGCACCAGCGTGAGTCAGCAATGCTCTCAGCGGGCTCCACAATGGACAGGCACGCAGTGGCTGACGCGCCTCTGGGGAGCATGTAGAATCTAGCAAGGCCAATGTGCTTTATCGACCGCCCTTCTCGGGAGGTTCCCTTCATGGCCTGATAAGCCGCGAGCTTCCCCGCACCCCGCCCTCGCCGCCTGCAAGATCTCCACCTCCCAGAAGTCTCTGAGAACCGCACATGTGGCTAATTCTTCGGTGGAAAAGAGTCGCGCAAGCGCAGAGAGCGGCTCGGCGTAGACACTGAGCGGCGCTTGCGTACGGTACCGCCAGCTCCGTTCGCCCCGCCCGCCGGGTTCTGCGCGCTCCGCGCCTTTCTTACGTCACCGTTTCGCATGCGCTTTGGTAGGCAGGGCGAGCTTTCGGGGGACCGGTAGGGGGCGGGCCTTGACCGGGGTCTCACGGCGACTGCGCGGACGGGAGCCCGACTGGAACATGGCGACTTGCGCTGAAATCCTGCGGAGCGAGTTCCCCGAAATTGACGGACAGGTCTTCGACTACGTGACGGGTGAGCCGAACCGAATCAACGCGCTGGGGATGCCGAAGTGGAAGTCAGGACGGGGGGAAGTACTAAGGCAGAGCAGTGGCGGGGACCGCCGCTAGGCCTCTCCTCTGTGTGACCTCTTGTCCCGAGGGCCAGTTGGGTCTGGAGCCCGGACTGGGGCCGCAGTACGGGGACCAAGACTGCTTGTATGTCCACCTTATCTGGTATCTTCCTCGTCTTGACACGCCCTCCCTAGGCGTCTTGCACAGCGGCAGTGCGGACTTCGAGTCTGTGGATGACCTGGTGGAAGCTGTGGGGGAACTGTTGCAGGAGGTGTCCGGGGACAGCAAGGATGACGCGGGCATCAGGGCCGTGTGCCAGCGCATGTACAACACTCTGCGCCTGTACGTGCCAGGGCAGGGGGATTCGGGGAGATGGGAGAGCGGACGGTCAGGTGACAAGATGTGAGAGAAGGTCTGATGGCCATAGAGCTTTTTCCTCCACTTCTAACCCATTGCTTTCTATCCCTACCATCAAGGGCGGAACCACAGACCCAGGGAAACAGCCAGGTGCTACTAGACGCCCCCATCCAGTTGTCAAAGATAACAGAGAACTACGGTGAGAGAGAGGGAAGATTGAACTAGCTGCCCTATGTCCTCCACTCCCTACCCATCTGCCCTCTGGGGCTCAGGACTCTTGGTACCTCTTTTCCACAGGACAAGGTTGTAGGAGTTAGTTGATGTCTTTACTGAGGGCAAATGAGCCATTAATAAAGGGATTAAGATTGGCGAGGTCTCCAAGCCCTTGGGTGTGGTAGGACGCATGGGTCTTGGAGCTGGACAGATTTAGGTTCACTCCCCAATTTTGCAGTTTACTAACCTACGGCATGATCTTGTAAGAGGTGCTTAACTGCTCCAAGCCTCTGTATCCTTAATCTGTGAGTTGAGTTTTTAAGTGTTGAGAGAATTGATATCTATCTCTAGGTATCTCTAGATATGTGTCTGTGTCTGATTCATGTTAGTCACGCAAAATGTTAGTGTCCGTTCCCTTAGGGAGAAGGTGACTGCTTTTCTTATCGCTTACAGACTGTGGCACCAAACTTCCAGGCCTGCTAAAGAGGGAACAGTCCTCGGTGAGGAGGGAGAGAAAGAAGAAAGGGAGGGGTCTGTGTCTGTGGTGGGGGTGAGAGTTCGCTGTTTCTAAGTATTGGAGTATGTTCCTGGGGCATTTCTAATTGTCTTTCCCTGAGTCCTTGAGCCTGCACCATAGGATGAAATGGGTTATGTTTGGACCCTTAGACGGTGAATGCAAAGAAGCTAGAGAAAGCTGAGGCTCGATTGAAGGCAAAGCAGGAGAAGCGCTCAGAGAAGGACATACTCAAGACCAGCAACCCTCTGTGAGTTAGTGAAAAGGGCTGAGAAGAGAGCAGAGCAGTCCCAGTTGAGATGGAAGGCTGCTTGGGAGTGCTAAAAGCCATCCATTTCTCCCTTTAAGAGTCTTGGAAGAGGCATCAGCCAGCCAGGCAGGCAGCAGAAAGGAAAGTCGGTTGGAATCATCTGGAAAGAACAAATCCTACGATGTGCGAATTGAGAACTTTGATGTGTCTTTTGGCGATAGGTGAGGGAGTGGCAGTGGGGGAGTGGGGGTGATGGGTTTTTTTTTTTTTACAGTTAAAGGAGAATTTGGAGAGGTGAAATGGGGCAAAGAATAGTTAGATTTCTGTTGTTAAACTTGCTGTGCAGCTATCTCTAGAGCCCCCTTTGTTGTCTTCCTGCTACCCGTGCAGGGTACTGCTGGCTGGAGCAGATGTGAACCTCGCGTGGGGCCGCCGCTATGGGCTGGTGGGTCGGAATGGGCTGGGGAAGACGACGCTGCTGAAGATGCTGGCCACCAGGAGCCTGCGGGTTCCAGCCCACATTTCCCTGCTGCATGTGGAGCAAGAGGTTGCTGGAGACGACACCCCTGCCCTGCAGAGCGTGCTGGAGAGTGACACGGTGCGAGAAGACCTCCTGCGTCAAGAGCGGGAGCTCAGTGCCCAGATTGCCGCTGGCAGGTGAGGGCTCCCTGGGACAGACTGACCAGCAGCAGCCATGCTTCGCAGAGGGCCTGCCACGCTGGCACAATCCACCATTCGAATACCCATCCTAGTAAGCAGCAGAGCTTAGGGTTTGGCACGGTGGGGCTGTGCATTCCTTGTTCCTGGCATGGTGCCCATTGCCCTCACTGCAGTGAGCAGGTCCTTCCTGTCCTCTGTTCCTGCCCCAGCAACAATGCAGCCAGTAGCCTGCTTTGCAGCCGTCCTGAGGTGCAGGATAAAATAGTGAACTTCTCCCGCTCAGCCTGATTGCTCTTCCCCCCATTCTTAGGGCCGAGGGCTCACAAGCTGCGCAGCTGGCAGAAATCTATGCCAAGTTGGAGGAGATTGAGGCTGACAAAGCACCTGCCAGGTATTTAAAATTCCCTTCCTTCCTTCAGATTTTATCTTTCCCATCTGTTACCTGTTCCAACCAGGTTCTTTGATTTCTTCACTCCCAGAGCGTCAGTCATTCTTGCTGGGCTTGGCTTTACCCCCAAAATGCAGCAGCAGCCCACCCGGTGAGTGACCCCTACCATTCTTGGCTCTGAACACTATTGGCGGTGCCTCTGCCTCTTCTCGTGAACACTTGCCCCTGATGCAGCTCTGTCTCTTTAGGGAGTTCTCAGGTGGCTGGAGGATGAGATTGGCCCTGGCCCGGGCTCTGTTTGCTAGGTGAGTCCCCTGGACCTGTGTGTGGATACTGTGGAGGATGAGTTTGGCTCTTGGGAGGTGGCAACAAGTCGCTGACCCGAAACCTCAAACCATGCATTCTTCTTTTCCATAGGCCAGATCTGCTGCTGTTAGATGGTGAGTGTGAAACGCAGCCCCCTGACTTTGGGGTGTAGAAGGGTGGTATTGTCCAAGTTTCTAGTTCTCCAGCCCTTCAATCCCAAACATGTCCTCCCCCGCTTTTCTAGAACCCACTAATATGCTGGATGTAAGGGCCATCCTGTGGCTGGAGAATTATCTGCAGGTGAGTGCCTCCAGGTGTGGAGCAGGTCTGGGGAGTGTCTGCCTCCACGGCCACTGGGGTTTGGGAGCTGATTGCCCTCCCAAACCGGGCCTGCCATCCTGTGACCCCCTCAGACGTGGCCCTCCACAATCCTGGTCGTCTCCCATGACCGCAACTTCCTGAATGCCATAGCCACAGACATCATCCACCTGCACAGCCAGCGGCTGGATGGTTACCGGGGAGACTTTGAGACCTTCATCAAGAGCAAGCAGGAGCGACTGCTCAATCAGCAGCGTGAATATGAGGCCCAGCAACAGTATCGCCAGCATATCCAGGTGGGAGAGCAGGCAGGAGTGGGGACCCACCCTGTCCTATGGATACTAGAGTCGTGGGGGGCGAGGGAGCTGAACATGCCTGAACTTGTCCACCTGCAGGTCTTTATTGACCGGTTTCGCTACAATGCCAACAGAGCCTCCCAAGTGCAGAGCAAACTCAAGATGCTGGAGAAACTGTGAGTACAATGTCCCTAACCGGGCCCTGACTCCTCTAGTTTTATAGGGAATGCCTATAATTCTCATCTTGCCCTCCCTTTTAGATCTCTCCTTTCCTACAAATCAGCTTTAACTTCCTTCCCTGCAGGAAGGCCTGATACTCTGTTACTGCTCTTGGAGAGTTCATCTTGCCCCCAGACCTCGGCAACCATCAGTCTGCTTTCAGTCTATATATTTGCTAATTCTGGGCATTTCATATAGACGGATTTGTACCTGTGACCTTTTTTTATGTCTGGCTTCTTTTGCTTAACGTCATGTTTTTGAAGTTCATCATGTAGCCTGGATTAGTACTTCACTCCTTTTTCTGGCCAGATAATACTTCATTGTACGGTTACTCCACATTTTGTTTAATGATTCATCAGGTGGTGGACGTTCAAATTGTTTCACGTTTTTGGCTGTTAAGAATAATAGTACTGATATGAACAAGTTTTTGTGTGGACATATGTTTTCTATTCTCTTGGGTACATAGCTAGGAATGGAATTGCTGGGTTATGTAATAATTCTATGTTTAAGATTTTGAGGGATTGCCAAACTGTTTTTAACAGCAGCTGCACCATTTTACATTTCTACCAGCAGTATATGAGGATTACAGTTTCTCCACCTCTTTGCCAACATTTATTATCTGTCTTTTGAAGTTTAGTCCTCCTAGTGGATGTGAAGTGATATCTTTTTGGAATCTTAATTTTGTATTTCCCTTGTGACTAATGATGTTGAGCTTTGGAGGCATTTTTTTATTGAAGTATAGTTGATGTGCAATATTATATGTTTCAAGTGTACAACATAGTGATTCACAATTTTTAAAGATCATGTTCCATTTATGCTTGTGATAAAATATTGACTATATTCTCTGTGTTGTGTAGTATATCCTTGTAGCTTATTTTATATCTAGGAGTTTGTATCTTTTAATCCTTTACCCTAGTCTTGCCCCTCTCTCCCTCCCCTCTCCCCACTGGGAACCACTAGTTTATTGTCTATATCTGTGAGTCTGCTTCTTTTTTGTTATATTGACTAATTTTATTTTTTAGTTTCCACATATAAGTGAGGTGTACCATACAGTATTTCTTTTTCTCTGACTTACTTCACTTAGCATAGTCTTCAAGTCCATTTACCGTGGTACAAATGGCAAAATTTCCTTCTGTTTTTTTTTTTTTTTTTTTCCCTTCTGTTTTTATGGCTGAGTTGTTGTTCCGTCACTAAGTCATGTCCGACTCTTTGCGACCCCAGGGACTGCAGCACCCCAGGCTTCTCTGTCCTTCACTGTCTCCCGGAGTTTGCTCAAATTGATGTTCATGAGTTGTTGATGCTATCTAACCATCTCATCCTCTACTGCCCCCTTCTCCTGTTGCCTTCAGTCTTTCCCAGCATTAGGGTCTTTTCTAATGAATTGGCTTTTTGCATCAGGTGGCCAAATATTGGAGCTTCAGCCTCAGCATCAGTCCTTCCAGTGAATATTCAGGCTTGATTTCCTTTAGGATTGACTGGTTTGATCTTATAGTCCAACGGACTCTCAAAAGTCTTCTGTAGCACCACAATTCAAAAGTATCAATTCTTTGATGCTCAGCCTTCTTTTTGATCCAGCTCTCACATTCGTACATGACTACTGGAAAAACCATAGCTTTGACTATACAGACCTTTGTCAACACATTGTATATGTGTCTGAATATGTATATCCATTCATCTGTGGATGGATGGACACTTAGGTTGTTTCTGTGTCTTTGCTATTGTAAACAATATAGCTGTAAACACAAGGGTGCATGTATCTTTTCCAATCAGTATTTCTTTTTTTTTTCGGATATATACCCAAGAGAGTATTGGAAGTTTAATCTTGAAGCAACATTTCTAGACATACAGGTGGTAGGGGAGCTTAAAATTCTAAGGCTTAGGATCTTGTGATGTTGAAACATATAGTATATTAACTGGGAGAACAAAAAGCTACCCCCCAAAAAAACTTCTGTTTTCAGCATATGTATTACTTGTATGAAAAGAACAAATCCATTTTTTAAAGTCACAAATCTAGTCTGTCTCCTATCTCCTCAGACCAGAGCTGAAACCTGTGGACAAGGAGCTGGAGGTAGTGATGAAGTGAGTGCTGGGTCAGAGGGGCAGGTGGGGAAATTCTTGTTTCTGGGGCTGCCGTTACGCTCATCATCCCACCTCCTGCAGGTTCCCCGATGGATTTGAGAAGTTCTCACCACCAATCTTGCAACTGGATGAGGTGGACTTCTACTACGACCCAAAGCACATCATCTTCAGCCGTCTCTCCGTCTCTGCCGATCTTGAATCCCGCATCTGTGTGGTATGGCTACCTTCTCTGTTCCGTGAGCTGGGACTGGACTCTCCCAGTGTGGAGATTGTGTTGTGGGTTGGTCGTGTGGGAGAGAAGGTCCACAGGAGTAGGAGTCAGAGCCTGGGCCGAGGACTTGGCTGTACTTGTCCTGCTCCCTTTTCCAGCCTCACTGGGCCACTCTGCAGCATAGATAGAGCCTGGCCTGTGGTGTTTTATAAGTACTTAGAGCAGTACTTTGTCTTATTGGTCTCAGCTCTGAGTGTCCTCCCTAACTGTGGAAAATAGAGGAGAGAGCATAGCTCAGGGTCAGACTTGGGATGCTAACTCTGCCATTTCTTAGCTTGGTTACTAAGCAGACTCCTCATTCTTAAAAGGGAGATAATATCCAGCTTGCTCTGCTATTGGGAGAATTAATTCCCTTGCACTTAGTGGGTACTTGGGTATTGGTCCCCTTCACAGCTTTACTGTTTCCTTCATTTTTCTCTACAGTTCCTTAAAAATATGTTTTTTTAGTTGTTGGAGTCACTGGGACTACCTGGGATCTATTCTCATCTCCTCTGCTTCTGTATCCCACTCAGGGATGCTCTTTATATACTCGTGTCTTCTTACAGGTTGGGGAGAATGGGGCTGGGAAGTCTACCATGCTGAAGTTGCTTATGGGGGACCTGACACCTGTTCAGGGCATCAGACATGCTCACAGGTAGGGCCCACACCTCCGCTTTCCAACCCCTCCTGTGCTGTAGCTACACTCCTTTATGGTCATTGCCTTCCATCCCCTCTCCACCTTCCCATCTGTCTGCAGGAATCTGAAGATTGGCTATTTCAGCCAGCACCACGTGGAGCAGCTGGACCTGAATGTCAGTGCTGTGGAATTGCTAGCACGCAAGTTCCCTGGTGCGTTAAGGAATTTGAGCTAAGGAAAGAGGGCTGGGCCTGACGCCTCCCCCTAGGCTTACCTTGCATTGCTGAGTCTGGGTGTAAGGATGTGGGCATTGGAGGTGGGGCTGGGTGGATGGTGAAGGGAGAGAGTTGGGCCTGGAACCCACACGGTGGGGTGGGGCCTATTGCAGGACGGCCTGAGGAAGAGTACCGTCACCAGCTGGGCCGGTATGGCATCTCTGGAGAACTGGCCGTGCGCCCTGTTGCCAGCTTGTCTGGGGGCCAGAAGAGCAGGGTGGCCTTTGCTCAGATGACCATGCCCTGGTGAGCCGCCTTGACTAGAGCTTTGCCCTCCATTTTCCCACTCTTGCCCAATGGAAAATGATTGTCTTGCCTTGGTATCAGAGCTCATTTTCTCCCAGCCCCCCTAACTGCCCACCTTTCTGGGTTCTGCCTTCCAGTCCCAACTTCTACATTCTGGATGAACCCACAAACCACCTGGATATGGAGACCATTGAGGCTCTGGGCCGTGCTCTCAACAACTTCAGGGTGAGTATACCTTCACACTGCCCACTCCTTCCTGGGCCTCAGCACACCTTTGGGCCCCTCTGAGAGCCCTCCGGTCTCTGTCTTGCAGGGTGGTGTGATTCTGGTGTCCCATGACGAGCGCTTCATCCGGTTGGTGTGCCGGGAGCTGTGGGTGTGCGAAGGAGGCGGCGTTACCCGGGTTGAGGGGGGATTTGATCAGTACCGAGCTCTTCTCCAGGAACAGTTCCGCCGTGAGGGCTTCCTCTAGGGCCACGAGGCTGAGGACTGTGCCCAGGACATGGACTGTCTCTCAGACCCCTGGGCCACCATGTAGGCAGTCATCTCCTGCCACGGACTTCCCCCAACTTTGGGGACAGCCTTATTCCTAAATCTCTCTTTTTGACTGGAGCATCCTCTGCACAACCCGGGAGCCCCACCTAAGGGTCTTTGAGGACTGGTCCTCCAAGGGGAAGGGAGTGGGGGGGCTGGCCTCTGGGACTTTAGACCCCTCCCACTGCCCCAGCTGCGACTGGGCTCTGAGTGGCCACTGTGTAAATTAAATCTCCTTGCATCTCCCTTGCTTACTCTGCTGCTGCTGGTGCAGGGCTGCAGTGTTCACCCATGGTTAAGAAGTGCAGTCTCTCTGATTTGGCATTTTCCTGTGACATTTGCGTCTGTCATGTGGAGGAGGCCATGGAAGCATCAGTGTTGCCCCTGAGGGGAGATGTCATTAAAGCTGCTGGGGGTTGGCCTTGCAGTGGACCAGCTTATAATGAAGGGCAGTGTATTCCATCACTGCAGTGCTGCACTCTCCAGGCCAGGCTTAGCTGAAGGGGTCTGGGTTCTGCTGTCTCAGCCCCACTGCTTGAGAGAGTAAGCTGATTCTGTAACCCAGCCTCAGACATGATTTGCCAGCTGCTTTCTCCAGTGATCTCTGGCCCAGGCTCACCCTGCTTCTCTGAATTGGACCCTTTGGGGCCAAAGAGAAAAGTGAGAAACTGTCCCCATTGTGCTTGAGTGGTTTTGTGTTCTTTATTTTTTCTCTTAACTATGTAGAAGAGGCCTGGGAAGTAGGGAATTGAGAATGGGGTCTAAGATAAAAAGAACATTTTGGTTTCAAATTAACCAGTGTTTAAATGGGAGGTGGGGGTTGTTTAACAGTAGTATGATTTATAAATATTATTTCCTGGATACTCAGCCACTGTATGTAATTGTTGTGCAGAAGACACTAAAATTGCTTCCCTCTTAATGACTGGAGAAACCAGCATCAACAGAAAGAACTTGGCTTCGTGGAGAATTGTCATCACAAAGTTCAACCAAGGAATCTTAACCCAGCCACTGCGGGTCTTGTGATATAGGTCGCTGGGGAGGAGACACCTGTCTGGGGGTAAAGGAGGATAAAGCGGAAGGCTCTGCACCAGTGGACTGCACAGCCAGCAGGAGGGGTCACTAAATCTTCCCACTTCCTCAGCCCCTGTCTTGGGAGTCCTCAAGAGGTGGTGTTCTCGGTGTGTCTGTGGCCACATGCATCCTCACACTCCCGAGGACCGCAGGCCCCATCACTGTCTTCCAACCTCAGACCTGCATGTGGGCCAGTTGGGGCCATCCGGGGTAGGGTCTGTGCCTCCCTATTCGTCAGCCCCTTCACCCCTCACCAGCTTGTGGTCCTTGTCTGAGTTTTCCCAATTCTTTAGAGTCCCTGGAAATGCCACTGAAGCTTCAATGGCAGAGTGCTTCTTTGGAGGTGGCTTTGTGTGTTGAGAGCAGTGGAATTGGATCTGTGATCAGATCCCAGCACTATTACTGATAATAGAAGGGCTCACCTATATTAATTAGCCGGGTAGCCATGACAAGTCGACCTTTGAACACCTCCTTGGGGTCTACATAAGCACTCAAAGTGATTCCTCTGTGACCAGTCTATGATTTGGAGGGCCATCATATGAAAAAGCAGTACATTTTTTCTGAGTGACTCCAGAGTAGACAGGTTTGGGTTCAAAGGAAGGAAAAACTTTAACAACTCAAACTGCCTTCTACAGTTCCCAGTCTCTGGAACTGTTCAGCACTATGGCTGTCTAAAGAAGGGCTCTTTCAAATGGGAGACAGCATTAGATGGCCTCTAGGCTGGCTCCCAGTTTTATGACTCCATTAAGTAAGATCCTGTATGTGTGACAATACAGACCTACACTGCAGGCCTTTAGAAAGTTAAGATGAGTGAATTGCAGCAGTTGAGAAAAGACCCTACAATAAGTATGTAAGGTGACTTTGGGGGGATTTGCGGTAGGGAGTTGGGTAGAAAATTCAGGCAGTGTCAGCCTGCTCTTCCAGGAAACACAGAGCAGAGAGAAGGGAGGAATCTGACACAGGGAAGCGCCCCCTTCCACTCTAGAGAGCCTGTCTAACCTCTGCCCCTGGGAGGCTGGTTTTTCCACCAGAGCCTTAACAGTCAGGAGCTGGCCAGGTTGAAAGGCCTCTGCAGTCCTGGCCTCCCTGCTTCTGCTGGCCTTACCACATTCACCAGTGCCTCACGCAGCCTCACTGGGTCCTCTGTGGGAGGGGGAGTGCAGAGGGATCATAGATCCTTCCATACAAGTCTACACAGCAATTGAAGGTACCAGTCGCTTATTTCAACATTGGAATTGCTGTTAAGATTTGTGGGATGTAGACAACTTTAGGTAAGTTCTCACTGGTTTCCAGGCAAATGTAAGCCAAGGAGAAGGGACCATTTACCCTCACTGGCTGTTCTCCAGCCTAGTTTGTCATTTATAACCTAACATCCTACCAAGGGCTTCCCTGGCAGCTCAGCTGGTAAAGAATCTGCCTGTAATGCAGGAGACCCTATTTCAATTCCTGGGTCGGAACGATCCCCTGGAGAAGGGATAGGCTACCCACTCCAGTATTCTTGGGCTTCCCTGTTAGTTCAGATGTGAAGAATTTGCCTGCAGTGTGGGAGACCTGGGTTCAATCTCTGGGTTGGGAAGATCCCCTGGAGGAGGGCATGGCAACTCACTCCAGTATTCTTGCTTGGAGAGTCCCCATGGACAGAGGAGCCTGGCGGGCCGCAGTCCATGGGGTCGCAAAGAGTCGGACACAACTGAGCGACTAAGCACAGCACAGCATCCTACCAAGAGCCACCTTCCAGGCCTAAGTCAGGCTCACCCTCAGAGGGCCAACCAGGCAATGCCAGCATCAGAGCACTGTGGCTTGTCACCAGCCTGAGTGTGTGGGCTGGGTGTCGGAGTCTGGGAAATCCCACAGGCTAGCAGGGTGGGCCCAAAACCTGGCTGAACCTGGAATGATGGACTCCCCTCAACCCTGCCCCCCTCTAGGTAGGCTTCCATGCACTTTATGTGTTCCTCACTGTAAGCTGCCTGCCGTTAGCCTTGTGGTTCCCACATGCCTGGATATGTTTGAAGGCCAGACCCTGGCTTGCTCATCTTTGCATCTTCTGTCTCTCACAGTTTGGGTTCCCTGGGGAGCAGCCTGAAGAGATTGGAGTGTTTATTAGTGCAGTGTTCCAGATTGAGCAGAGGGAGAAGTTGAGCTACAATGCAGGGCCAATGAAGGCCTCAGGCAACCCCACATTCTGGAGCTGGCGGAGGTGTTCTGAGTTGAGGCAATGGGTCTAGCCTTATTCCACTGGATTGAACAGTCTCTGAGTGCTGGCTGCCACTGGAAGGAGTGATGAGGACATTGGAAGAGGACATTTTCATCAGCTGAGGCAGCTACCCTTAAGGGGTGACAGCTGAGGACTTGCTGCCATCAGTGCTCAGCAGCTAGTGTGCCAAGTCTTTTATTCCTGAAAGCTCATCACAGCAGCCACTCCCATGCCTAGCGTGTAAAGAAGTGCTCAGTAAAAATGCTTGAGCGGACTTCCTCAGCAGTCCAGCAGTTATGACTCTGATTCTAGAGCAGGGGGTGTGGGTTTGATCCCTTGTTGGGGAACTAAGATCCCACATGCAAAAGCTTAAGAAGTGAATATTTGAGGGAAATTGAGAAAAAGTAGGGAATGACCTTGGAGAAGGAGAGCTTCCAGCCCTAAAGTCACAGGGTCAGAGCAGCAGAGGTAGAGGTGCACAGGCAAAGGCTTGTGGGCTCTGCCAGGATGAGGAAGGGCTCCTTTTTCTGGGCCAGAGCCTTGATATGAAAGCTTTGGGACATGATATTATAGAGGTGAATTTTTGTTTTCAAACGTCTCCTTCTTTCAAGAGAATTATCAAGAAAATGACAGTTAATAGTTATTGGGCTCTTGTCATGTAAGTGGCACTGTAGTTGCTTTACCTACAGTAAATCCTTACAGCCCCCCACACTGGCACAGTTGTTGTCCCCTTTTTTAATAGATGAGGAAGTAGAGTTGACAGAGTGGGAGGATACAGGATCATCTGGCTCCAGAGCACAGCTCTGAGCGGCCACACTGCCCTACTGCTCAGCTCCTAGTGTGGCATGCTGAATAGTGAGACTTCATTAATTCCATCACTTAAAACTCATCATTAATTGCATGGGATGGGAAGTGAGGGGGTTGAAGATGCTTCTCTCAGGAGAGCAAGCTGATGAGTAAGGAATACCTGGCACAATGGCTGACACAATCTAAGTGCTCAGTGATTTTTCATTAAGTGATTCATAACGTGGTATAGTGAAAAAGTCATGCACTGGGATTAGCCCAGCTCTCCCACTGCCTGCATGTGTGCTAAGGCACTTTAGTCATGTCCAAGTCTTTGCAACCCTATGGGCTGTAGCCTGCCAAGCGCTTCAGTCCATGGGATTCTCTAGGCAAGAATACTGGAGTGGGTTGTTGTTTCCTCCTCCAAGGGATCTTCCTGAGCCAGGGATCAAACCTGCTTCTCTTGCATCTCCTGCATTGGCAGGTGGGTTCTTTACCACTAGCACCACCTGGGAAGCCCCACCACTGAGTGCATCTTAGGCAAATCAACCTCTCTAGAGTAAATTATCCTTATACATAAAATGGGCATAATGCAGTTTATCTTGCCTGTTTTGTGGGTAGGAGAAAGGGTTAAATTAGATAAGTTCCTGTGTAAATGGAATAATTTTTTTTTTAAATAAACTAAAATGTCATGGATCCAAAGGGTGTCATTTCATGGGAGGAATGAGAATACAGCAGCCTGGAGCCTCCTCTGGAGACAGGCAGACTCTCAGGAGCACAGACAAGCAAAGCACTCCAGGCCATCATCAAGATGATGGCCCCAGGAGGGCCACCCCACAGTCCTCATCTGCTAAACCAAGAATCAGAAAACCTGAATGCAGAAGCACAGCATGAAACTCTGCCCGGAACCTACTGAGTTGCATGGGGAGAGGCAGAAATCACCATGCAATTTCAGCCCATACTAATAATATGTGTAAGTCATTCCCTGTTGGTAATTCTAGGTTTCTCTTTTCTTTATGTTAAATAAATGGGTGGTTTGGACGTGACTTCTGCTGCACTGTGTAGAGACCTTTGAAACCGTAAATTAAAAGAAATATTTGTCAACCCTTGCTACAGCATTTTTAATACCAAGGAATGCTTTCACAAATATTCTCTTTCAGTCTTGTCTCCTCAATAATCTTGTTTTACGTGAATCTTGCTGAGTTACTCCCATTTTATAGAACAGAAGCCTGAAGCAGAGAGATGTTACATGTCTTGCTTAGGTTCAGAAACCTCTGTGCCTGCAGAGATGGGGTGGTAACTGAGGTATCCAGGTCCCCAGCCTTCTCACGTCTTTTGGATCGGCTGTTCTCAACTTTGCTCTACAGCTGTTCATACAGTGGACAATCTCATATCACACATGCCGGTGAGTATGCCCAGGGTCATGTGCCCTCCTGTCCTTTTAGGAAAATATTTTGAACCCGGAATGAGGGGGACCAACTGTGACCCTATTTTAATTTGCTTTAAAGTTGTAAATTAGGGAGCAAGCTCTGGAGTCAGAACTACATTCAAGTCTGGATCCTGTTACTAATAGCTCCGTGACCTTGTCAAATTAAGTGTCTCTGTGCCTCAGTTTCCTCATCTATAAAATGAGAATAATAGTCCTTACAGGATTTCCCGGTGGTCCAGTGGTTGTGAATCTGTCTGCCAATGCAGGGCACAAGGGTTTGGTCCCTGGTCTGGGAAGATCCCACATGTCATGGAGGCACTAAACCTGTGCGCCACAACTGCTGAGCCTGTGCTCTAGGGCCCCCAAGCCACACGCTGAGCCTGTGTGCTGCAGCTACAGAAACCCACGTGCCTAGAGCCTGTGCTCTGCGACTGGAAAAGCCACCTCAGTGAGAAGCCCACGCACCACAATGAAGAGCACTTGCCACAACCAGAGAAAGCCCGTGTGCAACAACAAAGACCCAGCACAGCCAAAAATAATTAAAATTTTTAAAAAATGATCCTTACATTGTAGGGTTATGGTGACTATTACATTAGATAATATAAGCAAAACTCTCATCATAGCATTGCAGGCAGATTCTTTACTCCTTGAGCCACCTGGGAAGCCCTCCATAATTGTTAGCCATTGTGATGATTATTAGTTGCGACCTTCAACCACTTTATTGATTTTTAGTGAAATGTTACTTATAGTGTCCTACAGCTGAAATCCACTGTGTTTGGTCATGGTGCCTCAGTCAAAAAGACAGGTACCCACACCTCCTATTTTGTGTCCTTTAAACTAGAAGGACCTTTTCTTGGATTCTTCTTCCACTGAATATTTTCTTTGGATTCTTCTTCACACACTCACATGCCCCTCTAGTTCTTTCTGAATGTTCTATATTCAGTTCGTTCCCTTACTCAATACTTTGCTCCAGGTTGGTGACTCCCCATCAGTGTAGGAGTCTAGGGTTGGTTTTTTTGTTTTTTTTTTTTTTGACTGATTGAGACCTTTAAGCATAATCATCCTGAACCTCTCACCACCGAGAATTTCTTCCTCTTTCTTCTGCATGAACTCTACCGTGTGGCACACCCAACTTGGGAGTAGAGTTATCTTAGTGCAAAACTAGTAAGAGTCAACAAACAATGGTTGAAATGTAGAAGCCATTCAAGAGTTGGCAAATTATGGTTTGCTAGTGTATGTGTGTTTCAAGGTTGGGGGCACATTTAAGAACCATCAGGTTGATGAGTGCATGTTTAGCCAAGGAAGAACACAAGTGATTTGAAGAGCACATGAAATATGATTCAAATCAAGAATGCCAGAACCCTGCAATAGACAGACCAAGAACTGCTCAGTGGGGGTCCCCAGACCTGCCTGAGGAGAAGCAGACTCTATCTTGTGGCTCGTCCCTCTGGCAGGTCTTGTCCTTCACAGACACTGAATGTCTTAGTCTGTCAGAGCTTGACACCACAGGCCCCTGAACTCCATTCACTAACTCCCCCACTCCATTCCAACTATCTGGTTTCTTTGGCTTGTGACTTAGTTTGCATGACCCTTCTCACCCAGAGAGGATGTACTAACTAGTAAAAATGGATTTTCGGGTCCCCTGTTGGCTGCGTTTCTAGTGATAAGTTAATAAACTGACACCTGGTTTATACATCAGTCTCTTCTAAGTTTCAGTAGTGTGAGGCAGAAACCCTTGGCTTGATCCAACAATGATGATAATTTATTGGGCACTATGTTCCAAGCTTTATTCTAATCACTTTACATGAATTAACTTGTTTTATCCTCACAACAAACTAATAAGGCATGGATTATCTGCATTTCCTAAGCAAGTAAATGGAAATCCAGAAATGCTTTAAAAAACAAAACTAAATTAAACTTGCCTAGGTCTACTCAGCTCCTGAGTCTCTGAGCTGGGGTTTACCCCGAGGCCAGAATGGGCCCAATGCTTCAGCTTGCCCACTCTAGCACAGCAAGACACCCGACCATGTTGGCGTTCAGGATCTGAGTGATAAGGAGCAGCTCTGTGCTATGATGACCTCAGCAGGTACTGAGGCCCTACGGTAGCCACACCTGCCAACCCACCTGAAGCATACCACTGTATTTGGAAAAAATTTTATTTGTGAAACAAACCTAGTTTGTTAAATAATTGTTTTCCCTTTAAAATTTAATCAAAGACCGGACTTCCCTGGTGGTCCAGGAGCTAGGACTCTATACTCAAAATGCAGAGGGCCCAGGTTCAGTCCCTGGTCAGGGAGCTAGATTCCACATGCTGCAACTAAGACCCTGTTCAGCCAAATAAATAAAATATTTTTAAAATTTTAATCAAAGACATAATATGGTACCAATCACAGTTTCTGATAAGCCCTTAAGTAATCACACTTTCTGACCCAAGTTATTTCTTTCCAGCCCCAAGAAAGAAACACTCTGTTTAATTTAGCTTGGACACCCTTCAGTGACAAATCAAGGTAGACAGTGCCAGGAAAATAAACAGAAATTAGAACAGTTCCTGATAAAGGGAGACGGGAAGCAGCATAGTCTGTCTCAAAGGAACTTTCTTTTTTTACTTACTTTTTTCTTTTTCTTCTTTCTGTATGAAAACACTTTTCTCCTGAAATAATCTCTCATAATGTACTCTGCATATAAGTTAAATAAGCAGGCTGACAATATACAGCCTTGACATACTCCTTTCCCAGTTTGGAACCAGTCTGTTGTTCCATGTCCAGTTCTAACTGTTGCTTCTTGACCTGATACAGATTTCTCAGGAGGCAAGTCAAGTGGTATTCCCATCTGGTATTCCCATCTCTTGAAGAATTTTCCACAGTTTGTTGTGATCCACACAGTCAAAGTGGTCCACACTTTGCTGTAGTCAATAAAGCAGAAGTAGATGTTTTTCTGGAACTCTCTTGCTTTTTCGATGCTTTGACGGATGTTGGCAATATGATCTCTGGTTCCTCTGCCCTTTCTAAATCCAGCTTGAAGTTTATGTACTGTTGAAGCCTGGCTTGGAGACTTTTGAGCATTACTTTGCTAGCATGTGAGATGAATGCAATTGTGCAGCAGTTTGAACATTCTTTGGCATTGCATTTCTTTGGGATTGGAATGAAAACTGACCTTTTCCAGTCCTGTGGCTGCTGCTGAGTTTTCCGAATTTGCTGGCATATTGAGTGCAGCACTTTTGCAACAACATCATCTTTTAGGATTTGAAATAGTTCAACTGGAATTCCAACACCTCCACTAGCTTTGTTCATAGTGATACTTCCTAAGGCCCACTTGACTTCGAATTCCAGGATGTCTGCTAGGTAGATGATCACACCATTGTGGTCATCTGGGCGATGAAGATCTTTTTTGTATAGTTCTATGTATTCTTGCCACCTGTTCTTAATATCTTCTGCTTCTGTTAGGTCCAAACCATTTCTGTCCTTTATTGTGCCCATCTTTGCATGAAATTTTCCCTTGGTATCTAATTTTCTTGAAGAGATCTCTAGTCTTTCCCACTCTATTGTTTTCCTCTATTTCTTTGCATTGTTCACTTAGGAAGGCTTTCTTATCTCTCCTTGCTGTTCTTTGGAACTCTGCATTCAGATGGGTATATTTTTCCTTTTCTCCTTTGCCTTTAGCTTCTCTTCTTTTCTCAGCAATTTGTAAGGCCTCCTCAGACAACCATTTTGCCTTGTTGCATTTCTTTTTCTTGGGGATGATCTTGATCGCTGCCTCCTGTACACTGTCACAAACCTCTGTCCATAGTTCTTCAGGCACTGTGGCAGCCATTAACTCTCTCCTTAGTGTCTTTCACTAAACAGAAATCCTTAATTTTGTAACATTTTATTTTAAAATAATTTCAGACTTGGAGAAAAGTTGCAAAATACAACAAAGAATTCTGCTCTTTCCTTCAGCTGGATTCCTAAATTATAACACTTTGCTGCATTCTCTGTGTTGTGTGTATGTATGTATTTTTCCCTGAACCATTTATGAGTAAGTTGTAGACATAATGTTCCTTTATTTCTAAGTACCCAATATGTTGTTTTCTAAAAACAAAAACTTTACTTACATAACCACAGTATAGTTATCAAAATTGGGAAATAAACTTTGATACAGTAATATTATCTAATCTAGAGATTAGATACTAATTTATCCAAATGTTGCCATATATGTCAACAATTTCCTAATAATAAAAAGGAAAAATACATATGTTTGATTCAGGATCACACATTACATTCAGCTGACCTGTCTCTTTAGCCTCCTTCAATCTGAAGCAGTTCTGTAACCTTTCTATATTTTTCATGACCTTAACATTTTGGAAGAGTACAGAATATTCATTTTGAGAATGTCCCTCAGTTTGGGGTAGTCTGTTGTTTCCTTGTGATTAGATTCAGGCTGTGCATTTTTGGCAGGAATATCACAGAAGTGAGGCTGTACCTTCTCAGTACATCTTATCAGGAGGCATGTGATGTCAATTTGCCCCATTACTGGTGATGTTAACTTTGATTACTTGGTTAAGGTGGTGTCTGCCAGGTTTCTATGCTTTAAATTGCTATTTTCCCCTCTGTAATTAATAAGTGTCTTGTGGAGAAGAAATACTTAATTTTTATATAATCAAAGTCATCAATGTTTTGCAACAGTGATTTGTTCTTTTGAAATGTTTTAGTCCTTCCCTACCACCCCTAGGGTAACAGATTTTCTGCAACCTTGTTTTTTCTATTAATTGTATAGTTTTGTTTTTCTTATTTATGTTGTGAATGGTCTAGAATTCACTGTGTATGTATTGTTTATGTACATGGTTTCACCTTTTTCTATATAATGAACCAGTTTTTCCAACATTATCTGCCAAAGAATCTATCCTTTCTTCAATGATGATGATGCCACATTTGTTGCATATTAGCTGAAGCAACTTAACATGCACACATATTCTCATTTATATCATATCACACACATGGGTCAGGTTCTCTGTTGGTCTGCTTGTAACACTAGCATATGGTTTGATTACTGCGATCTTGTGGTATGTCTTGGTATCTGGTAGGGCAAGCTGACCTCTTTCTTCTTTTTATATGTTGATTGGTAATTTTGAAACTTTTTTCTCTGTACATACATATATATATGTAAATTTGTTAAAACTTCAGAAAATTCTCATGGATTTTTTTTTTCCTCACGGATTTTACTTGGGATTGCATTGAATGTATAGATTAACTGGAGAAAAAATGAACATTGTTAGTTTTTTAGCCATTCCATCCAAGACAATGGAATACATTTCTGGTTATTTGGATCATTTTCTGTGTCCTTTGAGCATTATAGACTTCTTCATAGAAGTCTCATATGATCTTGTTAAATAAATTCCAGGATACTTTATAATTGTTGTCACTGTTGTGAAAGCATCTTTTTTATTGCATGTTCTACTTGGTTATAGCTGATGTAGAGATAAGCTATTGATTTTTGAAGATTGATCTTATATCTAGCTACCTTACTGAATTTTCTCCCTAGTTGTAATGGTAAATTTTATGTATACATGTTTTACCAAATAAAATATGGTCAATTTTGTTGAATGTAAATTATACCTCAATTAACATGACATAAAATATTAATTGGGGCATTAATGGAAGCTAAAACTTGTAGGCAAGATCTTGATGAAGATCAGGAGAGTTACATAGAATCAAGCAATCACTACGAAAGTACTTGTTTAATTAAAACAAGAAAAAAAATAATAGCATTACAGTGAACAAATCTGGCAACATTATCTGTGATAATTCAGACAAAATCTTAAGGCAATCTACTAGAGAATTCCCTCTTGCTGGAAAGGTCAGCCGTTTTGTTCTAATCAGGCCTTCAACTGATTGGGTCAGGCCCACCCACATTATGGGCTTCCCTGGTAGCTCAGCTGGAAAAGAATCTGCCTGCAATGCAGGAGACCCTGGTTCAATTCCTGGGTTGGGAAGGTCCCCTGGAGAAAGGATAGGCTACCCATTCCAGTATTCTTGGCCTTCCCTGATGGCTCAGATGGTAGAGTCTGCCCTGCAATGTGGGAGGCCTGGGTTCAATCCCTGGGTTGGAAAGATTCCCTGGAGAAGGGAATGACTACCCACTCCAGTACCCATTCCAGTATTCTGGCCTGGAGAATTCCATGGACAGAGGAGCCTGGCCCAGGCTACAGTCCATGGGATCACAAAGAGTCAGACATGACTGAGTGACTAACATACACTACTAACTTATAATTCACTGACAAATTTTTCTTCATTTTTTATTTTATATTGGCATATAGATAATTAACAATGTTGTGGTTTCAGGTGTAGAGCAAAGTGATTCAGTTATATACATACATTTGTCTATTCTTTTTCAAATTCTTTCCCCATTTAGGTTGTTACATAATATTGAGCAGAGTTCCTTGTGTTATACAATAGGTCCTTGTTGCTTATCCATTTTAAATATAGCAGTGTGTACATGTCCATTCCATACTCCCTAACTATCCCTTCCCTCTTGTAAATGTAAACTCATCACTAATTTAAATGTTAATCTCATCCAAAGCCATTCTCCAAGTTGACATATGAACTGCCAGCTAAACACAATTGTGATCTGGATTCATGGGAGAAGGGATTATTTTGAAGAACATTTTTACAACAATTAATGAAATTAGAATATTGACTAGTTTAAACAATAGAACTGTTTTCAATGTTAAATTTCCAGAATTTGACAACTATGCTATGTTTATGTAAGAGGGTGCCCTTGTTCTTAAGAAAGATATATTGAACTATTTAGGGTTAAGAAGCACAATGTAAAGAACCTATATTTCAGAAAAATGCTAATCTTGAGATTTTTGTACACTTTTAAAAAATTATTTCCAAATCAGAAGTTAACAAATTAATTGTTTGTCAATGTATGTTTGATGTCTTCCATAAGGAGAAGGATCTGCCACTGTCTTGTTTCCTGCTGTGGCTTCCACCTAACCATACAACAAGAAATATTTTTTGAGTGAATACTAATGAACTAAGCCATCTTCCAATTGGGGTTTCAAACAGGGGCTGAGATTTTGGATATGAAACTTGAGATAGGCTTCGCAGGTGGTGCAGTGGTAAAAGAATCTGCTTGCCAATGCAGGAGATGTGGGTTTGATCCCCAGGTCGGGAGGATTCCCTGGAGAAGAAAATGGCAACCCACTTTAGTATTCTTGCCTGGAGAATTCCATGGACACAGGAAACAGGTGGGCTACAGTTCACGGGGTTGCAAAGAGTCACACACGACTGAGCATGCACCACACAGGCAGGACCAAAAACTTTTTTTCTACACATAAGCCTCCTGGAACTCAAATATGAGTGTGTAGATGCTTCTGAGGTTTGAGAAAACACATCTACTGGCCCCAAACACAGGGAGGCGGCCCACAAGCAGAAGATAACAGAATTGAGCTTTGCAACAAGTGACCTGGATGCAGAGCATTTTCTGAGACCCTTTCCCTTCAAATTTACCCTCTCCCCACTCCATACCACCATCCTCAATAAAGGTGGTTGGCACTTTCGGCCCTGACCTGGGCAGTGTTCTCCTGACTTGGGGTAGGGGAAGGGGGCAAGTTCAGTCCTCCCTCCTGGGCCAGATCAGAGGAAAAGCAAAAACCTACAGGCTAGGTTGGTGGTGGGCAAGGTGAGCAGGTATTCTGGACAGGGACCTCAGTAGCCCAGCGGACTTCTTCACACAGAGATTAAAAGATAGGGTCAATTTCACTAATAGAGTCAGTAAGTTTTCTCACGTTATCCCTCTAACTGAGTCAGCCAACATTTATTGGGCATCCACTGTATGCCAGGGCCCGTGGTGGAAAGACGGAGTCACTCACTCCCAGAGGCTCTCATTGGCTCAAGAGGTGAACGTGAGCTATAGATTCAACCACTTGACCTGTCCCATTCCCTGCCTGGGCCCCGCTGGCTCCTGCCTCTGCCCACTGGCTGGGCACAAGGTCTCCTGTTCTCCACCTGGTTCCCCACCTGTCCCTTTATTTCTTGAGGTCAGCCAAGACTGATGGGAATTTTCAAAAGGAGATATATTAAGAGACTTAGGAAATTGAAGTGAATATTAACTAAACTTACTGTGATAATTATTTTGCAATATGTAAATAAATCACTGTGTTGTAGGGCTTCCCTGGCCTGGTGCTCAGTGGTAAAGAATCTGCCTGCCAATGCAGAAGACACTGGTTCAATCCCTGGTCAGGAGAATCCCATATGCTGTGGAGTAACTAAGCCCTTGCACTACAACTACTGAGGTCTGCGTGCCCTAGAGCCCCTGGTCTGCAACAAGAGAAGCCACCCCAACAAGAAGCCCATGTACTGCAACAAAGAGTAGCCCCCCGCTTGCCACAACTAAAGAAAAGGCCATGCAGCAACGAAGATGCAGCACAGCCAAAGAAAAATAAGTAAAATTATTTTTTAAAAAATCATTCTTGGGATCAAACCCATGCCCCCTGCAGTGGAAGAGCAGAGTCTCAACCACTGGACCTCTAGGGAAATCCTTCAACTTTTTAAAAAATTCAGAATAAAAAGAGATTTAGGGAAAATAAAAAAGAAATAAACCACAAAATAAACATTAATAAATTTGTATTGTCTGTGGTAGCAACTGTATTGTCTATCACAGCAGTATGTGGTCTGAGGGCAGACCATCTGAGTTCAACATCCTGGCTCTACTGCTTTATTAGCTTATCATGAGCAAGTTACTTGTTTGCGTTTCATTTTCCTCACATGTAAGATAGTAATAGTACTTGTCTCGAGCTATTTTCATCATTAAAGGCAGTGACTGATCCACACATAGTGCAGTGCTCGGTCAATAGTAAGTGCTTGACAAATATTAACCAAGAGAAAACAACAACAGCAGCAACAAAGCACTCCTACTTACCCTTTCCTTAGTTCTTCTGACTTCATTTTTTGGTGAGCTGATCCCTCTGCTTCCTCTTCACTGCTTAACTCCCACTTAGGATTCCACTTAGATGGCTTCCCCGCTCAACCACCAGGTTAGTTGCTGCTCCTAAAAGTCTAGTCAAGGCTATGGTTTTTCCAGTGGTCATGTATGGATGTAAGAGTTGGACTATAAAGAAAGCTAAGTGCAGAAGAATTGATGCTTTTGAACTGTGGTGTTGGAGAAGACTCTTCAGAGTCCCTTGGACTGCAAAGAGATCCAACCAGTCCATCCTAAAGGAGATCAGTCCTGGGTGTTCATTGGAAGGACTGATGCTAAAGCTGAAACTCCAGTACTTTGACCACCTGATGAGAAGAGTTGACTCATTGGAAAAGACCCTGACACTGGGAAAGATTGAGGGCAGGAGGAGAAGGGGACGACAGAGGATAAGATGATTGGATGGCATCACTGACTCAATGAACATGGGTTTGGGTGGACTCCCAGGAGTTGGTGATGGACAGGGAGGCCTGGCGTGCTGTGGTTCATGGGGTCGCAAAGAGTCGGACACGACTGAGTGACTGAACTGAACTGAACTGAAAAAGCTCCCAGCTAAAAAGCTCTTATGATATCCCTGTAATGCAGCCCTCAGCCTAGCCTATGGTAACTGTGTGTTTGCCGCCTTCACCAGAGTATGAGCCTTCCAAGACAGAGGCTATGCCTTTGTAGCTCTATATTCCCTACACATGGCACACGGCAGAGCACTCAGGCTCCAAGACACTCCCTGCCTAGAATCTCCTCCACCTCCTGACACTGGGTTCTGGGACCCTCTGGGTCTGCGCTCCCCCTTCTGGTCCTCAGCCACCTGCCATGCTGCAGCCCCTTTATCAGCATGCCTCCCAGCTGGGCCTCAGTGCCCCTCCACAGAACCCCCTCCTCTCCAGGGCCTGGCTGCCTGCACCCTTACCCCATCCTGCAGGACACTTTACACCTCTGGTTGAGCTGCAGACCCACTTCTCACTCCATTTGCCTCAGCTTAGACAGCCTCCCTAGCAGGAGGATCTCAGGACCAGCCCAGCTTCCCAGCAAAGCTTGGCTTCTTCCAGAGTGTTTTCTAGTCTCTGACAGAGATACCGTCTTCCTGGGACACTGTTTTACAGTCAAGCTTTCCTCGGGAACCAAGGCAAGGACATCTTTTTCCATTTCTGTGTGTTTGAGGACACTTAATGACTGCTCCCTGCAGCTTCGTGTTTGTACATGTAGCTCTTGGCTTGTTCACAGAAGGGGCAAAGCACAAAACACCCATGAGGACGTAGTCACTTGCCTGGACTTCCATGGAGCCCTCCAGGCCAGGGCTGGCACTGCCTAGGGACCTGGAGTGCCTGAAGGGCCTGTCCATCCACCCCACCCCCCACCATCTACCATTTCTCCCCAAGCCTGGTAGAGGAACATTCAACTCTGAATGAGGCTGGGAGAGGGTTCAATAGAGAAGGGAGAAGAAAGGACATGCAGTCAGGGCTTAGTGTGGAAAGAATAGGGCTGGAACTCTTCTGGAACTCCTGGTGAGCTAGACCATTGTGATGCTGGCTATGCCTCCTGTATCATCCTTGTGCATTTCCACCCATGAAGTTCCCTGGGAAAAGGCCAAGCTGTTTCCACCATGCTAAGTGGTTTGAGCAAGCAAAAGGCTTGAAGTGGGGGGTTCAGTGCTCAAGAAGGCAGAGGATTCCCCCCCCCCAAGTAAATAGGGAGGAGTGAGAATGCCGAGCTTAACTTGAAAGCCCACTCCCCACTGACTGCCCCCCACTCCCAGGTCTCCTCAAGCTCTCTTTGCAGAAGTTGAGTGTGGCTGCTGCAAGAAAGTTTGCATGGGTGACACCAGACATGGTCACTTTCCCAGGGCTCTTGGGGGAAGATTTTATGGACTTTCCTAATCTTTCGCAGCATAACACTGTCAGTCCAGCAGATAACAAAGGAACCTGATTACAGGCTGGGATGTTTTCTCCTGCAGGTGCTGCAGTGATGTGGTCAGGGTGGAGGTCACTTCTATGATGGGGTAGTCTACAGCCACTAGAAGGCTCTGCAGGTTGAAAGGCCTCACTTCCAAGGTGGTGGGCAACTGAAGGTACCTGGAAGTTATAGCCTGAGAGGGCGATCTGCCAACCCTCCCCATCCCCAGAAAAAGTGGGGAGATGGCACTGCGGTGGTGGGAAGGTTGGCAGCTGGAGGGGGGAGAATCGCTGCAGTGATGGGAATCCCTGCATGGAGTGGACTGAAGTGGTCACACTAGCTGAAGACACCTGCAGGATGGGGGAGGTTTCTGCAGTGATGAAGGAGCACTCTGCATAGGAAAGGGTCGGGCTTTTGGGAGGGGGGTCCTATAGTGATGCGGCCCTGGGGTTCGCTGCAGTGATAAGGGTCTCTGCAGTGATGAAAAGTTGAGCCATTGTGGGGGTGAGGGGTGAAGAGGGTAGAGGTGGGATAATCGGGGTGGCTGGAGTTGCTGCAGTGCTGGTTTGGGGGGCCTGCAGATTGAGCCCTTCTGCCGCACCTGCAAAACGCCTCATTTCCTGAAGGATGGAAAGGGCGGGGCCTCAAAGGCCCAGGTCTCGCACTGATGCTGGGCTGTGCGGCTGCGGGGATGCGGCTCCTGCACTGCGGTGCCGGGTCTGGCTGGCTGGAGCGTCAGGGGCTGGAGCGGCCGGGGCTGGCGCGGAGGCGGTACCGCGCCCGAAGGGGGCGGGGAGCAGCAGCCCAGCCGCAGCGGCGGGCGGGGCCGAGGCCGGCTGGAGGGGCGGCCTTCCGAGCGGGGGCGGGACCCGCACCCTTAGAGCCGACGCCCCTGTGCGGACCCAGAGCGGCCGCAGCGGGAGTCCAGAGCGGGCGCCCCGCAGGTGTTCAGACTGAAGGCAGCACCACCCACCCCGGTCCTGTCGTGCCGCCCGTAACTCCGCAGAGGACGCGACGGTGAGGCTGAGGCTGCCCGCGGGGAGGGGGACGATCCCTAGACCCAGCCCGCAGCATCCCCTGACGGTTCGGCTGTGGGGGCAGCGGTGACTGCAGCGCCCCCACCCCCAACCCCCATCCCAGATCAGTTCTACCAGGATGGGGAGAGGTGCCCTGGACAGATCCTACGGAATCCCCCGGTCACCTCTCCCGCTCTTGCCTTCGTAAGACCCCTTCCTTTCCCTTCCCACTTTGTTCTTCCCAACCGAACCCCCTCCACTCCGGCCTGCAGCCGGTCTCAGCGACCCTCTCAGCTGAGGCGCCAGAGAAAGACTGCAGCCCTTTGGCTCCCCATCGCACTCCGCCCCTGCTAACCTTTGCTGGGCTAGGTGCACCCAGAAGGATGCTGGCCCTTTAAACCCTTGCTCCCCACCCAGAGCATCTTCCGTCTCTCCCCCCGCGCCACTTCCAACAGCTGGCAGCCGCGGGGAGCCCCGGGGGGCCGGCAGGTACTGGGGTGGCGGCGAAGCCCGGGAGGGGGGTAATGGAACAACTGTGACACCCCACTCCCCCCACCCCCGCCGCCCCTCCAGGAGCCGGTGAAGGGACTGCTGGGCGCCCGGAGCTCCAGTTAAACATTAACCCTCCGCTCCCCGGTCCCCGTGCTGCCTGCAGCTGCGCTCCTCCCGGGCTTCCCAGGTAACGGGCGAGGATGCCCATCTCGCCACCACCCCCACCCCAGGTCTCCCTCCCCTCGCCACCTGTCCGCCAGCTCGAGCCCCAGGGCTCAGCCTCTCGCCCCCTGCAGGTCCATGTCCCCGTGCCGGAGTTAAAAATCTCCCCGCCAGCTTTCGGGAGGGTGGGGCCGGGCGCCCCGAACTCACCCTGCGCACCCCTCATAGAGCGACCCCTCCCCCAAGGGCACCATGCCCGGCCTGTACTGCCCCTCCAGCTGGACGCCGCTGCCCCTCATGGACTCCTGGGTCCGGGCCTGCGCCAACGGACCCTGCCTCAGCCTGCGGGCCCGGCTCACCTACCACAACCCGCAGCCGCAGCCGGTGGACGGTGAGGCCCGGGCGGGGGGCGTGGGGTGGTGGGCAGGGCCGGCCTGGCAAGGTCCGACATCGTCTGTGCCCTCATCCCGCCCCAGGCGTGTTCGTGTATCCGCTGGCCGAGGCTGAAGTGGTTTCGGGCTTCGAGGCGGAGGCCGCGGGACGGCGCGTCTCCTTCCAGCTGCAGAGTCGGCGCCGCTCGCAGGCCGCCTGCTGCAGCGCTCTGGGCCCCGCGCTGGGGGCCTCAACGCCCCGCCGCTGCGCGCAGGGTGAGTCCCGGGCGCTCCCCGCCCCATCTCTTGAAAGCAGACGCACTGTGCATCGCATCCCTCTGCAAGCACCCGCTCTGCATCCCACCTCTCCCTGTCCCGCGCCCCCCCCCCACCCCCGTCACTGCTTTTTCATTCATTGATTCACCCTTTCATTCGACCATAGAGGACTGTGCCCCTGACGCTGACCAGGTGCTGGTGGGATGTGAACCAGGCCTGATCCGAGGTTTGCAGCCAGGTGGATAGACACAGCAGGCAGTCGACAAGGCTCTCCCCTCTGGAGCTTTAGCTCCGGGGCCTGGGACGGGGTTTTGGTCCCAGCATCTCTCACAAAAAGTGGCACAAAGGGGCTCAGTGAGTGCTGGGGGAAGAGATAGAAGCCCTCCCATCTGCAAGGATTCCTGGCTCACACTTCATTCTTTTATTTATTTGTGCATTCACTTGATTCCTGCACATGGGGTTTACCATCTGGGTAAGAAGAGGGACAGAATGCAGTGGTGCTGAGAGTTGGCACAAGCCCAGCAGGTAGTTGGAGGATGAAGGGAGTTCTGGGCTGAGGCCTCAGGAATATTTCAGAGGAGGTGAAGCCAGCATCTGACTGAAAGGAAGGGTGGGATGTAGTAGGAAGGTTGAGAGGAGAGAAAAGGCACTCTACTCAGGGGCAACGGTGTAAGCAAAGGTTCAGAAATAAGTTATACTGGGTAATGGTGATAAAATGCCTCACGTTTATAGTGATTCACGGTTTCAGTCACTGGTGTCACTTGAATCCAGAGAGGTATGTAATGCAAGTGTTGTTCTCCTTCCCCCTCTAATAGATGACAAGAGTAACAGCAACAGCCTTTTATACATTGGGTGCTTCCCGTATATTGTCTCATTCATCCCTCACCACAGTCATATAATTATGACCCCCATTTTATAAATGAGGAAACCAAGGCTCCTCTAAATAAGAGAGTTACCAAAAGACAGAATCAGAAGTCACAGAGCAGAGACTCAAAACCTGACACTGTGTTCTCTTCAATGTATCAGGCTGTCCCAAGCCTCAGATGATGGAGATAGAAGCCCCTTTCTTCCTTCCTTCTTACCTTGGTTTTTTCCTTCCATTTTTTCCTCCCCTTCATTTATTCAGCAAATATTTTTGAGAAGAATGGGTAAATGATCATCCTGGGGAAATGAGGCCCAGGAGGGCTGTAAAGGTAGGCTGGGGCCCAACCATGTAGGGTTTCGACTTCCACCTTAGACACCTGGCCACCTTCCCTTTAGCAGCTGTGGTGCTGCCCTTGATGTCACCAGTCCCCAAACAAACCCCTTGGTCTAAGTAAAATGGAATACTTGGTATACAAATGTCCTCTAGCCAGCTTCCAAGTAGATTACTGTCCCTGAATTCCTCTTGGGCAGAAAATTCTGGAGCTACAAAAAAAGAAAAGAAAATGCTGGAGCCACAGCTAGTGGGCAGTGGGGAGTCCTCAACCCTCAACTATTCATGAGCAGGGTATTTGTGAGCAGGGAGGGTCCCAGGCAATGGGAAATGTCAATAGCATTCTTTAGGGAAATGAGGCCTACGGGTTGAACAGGCTGGAGCAGGTAAAGAAAGAGAGGCAGAGGGTATGGGTCCCCCAGGACCTTGGGGGTGGTGTGGACATCCCCCTTCTCCTCCTCAGCTCTCCATTAGCAGTGATGTCACTTCTGCCTTTCTTGATGACAGCCAGATCCTTCTGCCATCAACCTGCCTCTCCTTCTACCACCGTTCATCTCATGCCCCCATCTTACATCACCAATGCATTAGCCCAGCATCCTTCCAACCTCACAAAGTTCTCCTTGCCCAAGCTCCCTGACTCTGCCTGCTCCCACCCTGTATTCCCCCATCTCCTCTGCTTCCAGCCCCCTCTGACCCCTTTCCTCACTCATAGGTCATCTTGTCTTGGATCTGGCCCAGGCCCGGTCCACGCTGGTGCTGCCTACAGGCCTCATCGCCGCGGCCGGCACCATGACAGTGACCCTGCGTAGCAGCCGGGAGCTGCCCTCCAGGCCTGACGGGGTGCTGCACGTGGCTCTGCCCTCTGTGCTCACCCCTTTGGCCCCACCAGGCCCGCCAGGGCCCCCCAGGCCTCCGGGGCTCTGTGACGACAGGTTGGGCCTATGGTGATTCCCTTCGTCCCTCCCTCGGCTTCTCTGGGTCTAGTGCGGGTGAGGGGGCCTTGGCAAGGTGTCCTGGGGGATTGGCAGGGTGGGGAAGGGCTGAAGCCAGTCAGCCAGAGGGGTTAGGGACCCTGGTAGTGGCCGAGTGACCCTTCTCATGTTCCTTTCCAGTCCCACCAGCTGCTTTGGAGTGAGCAGCCCTCAGGGTGAAGGGCCAGCCTGGGAGGAGTTGGCTGCCCCTCGGGATGTGTTCTTGGGCCCTGCCCGTTGCCCTGCCCCATATACCTTCTCCTTCGAGATGCTGGTGACTGGGCCATGCCTGCTGGCAGGTGGGTGTCCCTCCCAGGGTAGCTGACTGGGAAATAACTCAAGGCTCAGGGATGGGAGGAACACAGTACAAAAAGAAGATGGGGACCTAAGACTTAGGAACCTCTATTCTCCCAGTGGGATCATCCCCTGGCTACTTCCACACAACACTCACACCTGTAGGTTTAATGATGTCATTTCTTTACATTCCACTCCGCTCACCAGTGAGAAGAGCAGTGTTTACAATGAGGCCAGTCCAAGTGATAAAGTTGAGTTTCCTTGTGCAAAAGGTAGGGGAGGATGTTAAATAAGGTTGATGTAGAGCTGTTTGACCAGCCAGGAACACACCTGGGATTTCCCCTCCCATTCCGTGAAAGCAGGCAAACCCCCCTTGTCTATCCTATAGATTGGACTCTGAGAGCTGAGCTGAATCAGTCATGGTACTGCCCCCCTGCCCCCCACTATTGTATGGGAAGGTGATATTAGTGCTCTTGGGACTGGCTTAGGATGGCGTGATCATCACCTCTTCCTGCCTCTACCTCCCTCAGGACTGGAGAGCCCCTCTCATGCTCTTCGGGCAGATGCCCCACCTCATGCCAGCTCTGCAGCCACCATCTGTGTCACACTGGCAGAGGGCCACCGCTGTGACCGGGCTTTGGAGATCCTGCTGCACCCCAGTGGTGAGAGACTGGGGCACACAGTAGGCTAGTGCTGCCTGCTTCAGGACCACCTGGGGAGCATTTTTCAAAGATTTCTGGACTCAAAGCCAAAACTGAGTCATTGGTGAGGGTGGGCCCGGCAGTGCAGGGAGGCTGAGCCTGCAAAGTTCTCCCAGGATGGTGGGGCTGAGTGCTTAGGGTCTAAAGACGGGAGCTTCCCTGATGGAGCTGTGTTCCCTTTTCCCCAGAGCCCCACCAGCCCCACCTGATGCTGGAGGCTGGCAGTCTGAGCTCAGCAGAGTACGAGGCCCGGGTGAGAGCCCGCCGGGATTTCCAGAGGCTGCTGCGAAGGGACAGTGATGGGGACCGGCAGGTATAATGGCCTGGGGTCCTGGCCTCACCTCTGGCTGCATTAATGCAGGAGGAGCAGGGGAGCAGGCTTAGGTTGGGATGGGCAGGAGGCCTCTACTCTCAGTGGGAGCTCTCAATAGCTACCACCACTGAGACAGGCTGATGAGTACTGTCACAGGAGGCCCACGCAAGTCTCCCTGGAACATGTCTCAGAGGATGGGGAGTAGGACTGACACAGGCAGAGGACAGCCACCTGCCTTGGCTGTTGCCTTTATTCAGATGACACAAAAGGGTGCCCCGTCCGGGTGGATTGCATGGACAAAGGTCCCAGGGCTAGGTCCTGCTGCCAGCCCAGGTGGGAATTTCAGGAAGCCTGGCCCAGGATGACTGGGGGCTCCCGTGCTCAGGTGTGCTTCCTGCAGCGACGCTTCCACAAGGACATCCTGCTGAACCCTGTGCTGGTGCTGAGCTTCTGCCCGGACCTGAGCTCCAAGCCCGGACACCTGGGCACAGCTACACGGGAGCTCCTCTTCCTGCTAGACGGCAGTAGTGTGGCACACAAGGCCTGTGGGGCAGGGTGTGGGGGCGCTGGGGGTTGGGCAGGGCAGTGGGTCTAGGTGGGCTGGGGGCTGCCTCTCAAAGACACACACACACACACCCCCATACCTCTCCTTCTCATGCTCACACACACATGTGTTTCTCCCAGATTCCAAGACCCACCTGCCGCACATAAATTTACACTAGGTCACGGCCAATCCCAAACCCCAGGGTTCGCATGCACCTCCACGGTCACATGCCCAAATGTCTCTCACAGGAACTCAGAGTCTCCCTTGCATGCTGGGGTCTCTCTAACAGCCACACACAGGGCCTTGCCCAGATTCCCTCATCTGGCCCCTCATCCCTTGTCGATCTTGGTGCCAGTGGGGCCTGCCTCACCCTGCCCTCCCTTGCCCTCCCCAGGATGCCATCGTTTTGGCTGTGAAGTCACTCCCACCCCAGACGCTCATCAACCTTGCCATGTTTGGCATCTCGGTGCAGCCCCTCTTCCCAGAGAGCCGGCCTTGCAGTGATGTGAGTGTGACCTAGGGATTTGGGGGTCAGTAGAGACATCTCAGGGGCTTCCCAGGTGGCACAGTGGTCAAGAATCCACCTGCGAATGCAGGAGATGCAAGGGACACAAGTTGGATCTCTGGGTTGAAAAGATCCCCTGGAGGAGGAAATGGCAACCCACTCTAATATTCTTGCCTGGGAAATCCCATGGACAGAGGAGCCTGGTGGGCTACGGTCCATAGGGCTCGCAAAGAGTCGGAAACAACTGAGTAACTGGGCGTGCACACGCAGAGTCCTCCCAGCCCGGTGTGCCCAGCCCAAGCCTTCTTCCCCCAGGAAGCTGTGCAGCTGATCTGTGAGAGCGTTGAGACCCTGCAGGCTGCAGACGGCACTCCGGACGTGTGGGCCGCTCTGGACTGGGCCCTGGGGCAGCCCCAGCAAAGGGCCCATCCTAGGCAGCTTTTCCTGCTCACCGCTGCCTCACCCATGGCCGCTGTGACCCACCAGACCCTGGAGCTCATGAGGTGGCACAGAGGGGCAGCCAGGTAGGATGGAGTGGGCAGAGCCAGGCTCCTGAGATTGGCCCCCCAAAGAGGGCTTCTGAGGTCACAGCTGCTCCCCTTCTCTTGTCAGGTGCTTCTCCTTCGGGTTGGGGCGTGCCTGCCGCCAGCTGCTCCAGGGTCTGTCTGCTCTCAGCAGGGGCCAGGCCTACTTTCTGAGACCTGGGGAAAGGCTGCAGCCCATGGTGAGCTTGAGCCTGGGCCCTGCTCCCTTCTCCTCAGGGTCCTTCTCCCAAGTGGCACTGAGTCTGAAACAGATCCCGGTCAGGTTGTGAGGTCTCCGGACACCCTGCTGTGGGGTGCTGCAGGAGGCCAAAGGTGTGGGGGACATGGCCTCTGACTACTCCCCAAATCTTGTCCTAAGTTTTGTCCTGGTACTGAGCCGTATCTTTGAAAAGCCTTGCCCCATCCACATGGCACAGGCCAGGAGTACAGTTCACACCAAGCCTTGAGGACTGAACGCTGTCTCCTCGCTTGTTCCTACCCCCATTCTTCTTCTTGACCCAGCCTGACCCTGCCCTGCTCGCTTCAGCCAGGTGCTGGGCAGATAGCAGCAGCAGAAGGGTGCCTCCCCACTTCACTGGCAGAGAGGCACCTCTTTCTCTCCCACGGCCTCCCTCTGGTCATTCCTCACAGCTGGTGCAGGCCCTGAGGAAGGCATTGGAGCCCGCGCTGAGTGACATCTCTGTGGACTGGTTTGTTCCTGATGCAGTGGAGGCACTGCTGACACCCCGGGAGATCCCCGCGCTCTATCCCGGGGACCAGCTTCTTGGTTACTGCTCACTCTTCAGGGTGGACGGCTTCCGGTCCCAACCCCCGGGGGTAGGCCTGGGTTGGGGGTGGTGGGAGGTGGGCCTGGGATGGCTTAAGCCCCTGTATCTCTTCAAAACCCATTTCCTCTCCCTGGTGCCTCTCTTTGCCAGACTCATCTACTGCTACCTCCTAGACTTCCCCAGGGACCAAACTGGGTCCCTCATGGTGACTGCGGCCTGCCTCCCTCATAAGGTCTCCCACCAAGCCGTCCTATAGAGTGATGCCTTTGGTCACTGAAGCATACAGAGCAGCACCCACATTAGCTCTGAGGTTTTTGTTGAAACCTGCTCGTTGTTCCACACGGTGCCCTACAAAAAGCAACATCTAGATTATTTCCTGTAACCCTCAGGGCCACACAGAGCATCGTCTTGATGAAATCTCAGATCCCAATTCTGCTGTGTACTGAGCATTTGATTTGGGGCAAGTCACTCAACCTCTCTGAGCCCCTTACACTGACTTTTTTCATAGGGGTGTTTTAATTAGAAATTCATGACTTGCACGCTGTTGGTAGGATACTTGACACAGAGGTGGAGTTGGATAAATGAGTTATATTTATTAGGAAAAGCTTTCTCTCTCTAGAAGAACCAAGCGTGCTAGCTCCTTTTTGATTGGGAGAGCCGTATAATGGACTGTCTGCCTTTTTCCTCACCTGCCAGGAAGCTCAGGGCCAAACCTGAAGCCCAGTCACAGCAGCTGTAGTAATGCTCTGGTCAGCATGCATGTTTCCTCCTTTCTTAGTACTGGGTTTTCATTTCTGCTTTATAATCTTTTTTGCCTCTTGCAGTGAGCCATCTTAAATCCTGTTTGGAAAAAGAGTATATAGCTATAATCACTTTTCCCCCCTTCTCAATGTCTATTCCTCTCCAGGGCCAAGAGCCTGGCTGGCAGAGCTTGGGCGGCTCGGTGTTCCCATCCCCAGAGGAAGCACCATCTGCCACCAGCCCTGGCACGGAGCCCACTGGCACCTCAGAGCCGCTGAGAACAGGCACTGTGTCAGCAGAGCTGTCCAGCCCGTGGGCTGCTGGGGACTCAGAGAGGAGTGAGTGTCTGGCTGTGTGTGTGTGTGTGTGTTAGAGTAGAAGTGGGTGGTAGGAGAGGCCAGGGCTGGGATCTGTTCTACTGCCTCTCCATAGGTACTGATGCTCTGACAGACCCAGTCACGGACCCCGGACCTAATCCCTCTTCTGACACAGCCATATGGCACCGCATCTTCCAGTCCTCGTACATCCGGGAGCAGTATGTGCTCACCCACTGCTCTGCCAGCCCAGAGCCGGGCCCAGGCTCCACAGGCAGCAGCGCGTCCCCTGTCTCCCAGGGCCCAGGCTCCCCTGAGGGCAACACTCCCCTGGATCCCCCTTCTCAGCAGGGCTGCCGAAGCCTGGCCTGGGGAGAATCTGCCAGCTCCCGCTCCTGTCCCCTGCCTCCATCTCCACTGGCTCCAGTCAAGGTGAGATTCAATCCACATCCCACCATGTATCCAGCAAATGTTTATTGACCATTGGCTGTATGCCATAGATTGTGCAGTGGTTACTATTAAGTCTACTTAAAAAAACAGGTAATGATGATACATAATGATGATACCATGAGACACACGCTGACAAGCACAGAAGCATGACATTATGGGGGTTCAAAGTCAAGGTGACTAACCCTGTCTGAGTCAGGAAAGCAACAGCCTCCTCTGGAAGAATAAGTCAGTCAGGCAGAAGGGGAAAAGACATGAGTAAAAACAGACAAGCGCATGAGTAAAAACATGCCCCATGTCTCAAGTGAGACGGAACGAGATGACACATGGAAGGGGGCCAGGGGCCAGAAGGAGCCTGGCCTCAACCCTAAGGGTGGTGAGCAGCCATCTAAGGTTTCAGACAAAAGGGCATGTGGCTAGTCATGTATGTATGTCTGATCAGGCCAGTAGCTCTGCACTGCTTGACCAGTGGACTCCACTTCTCATGTGCAGACTGGGGCTTTGAGTGCTGAGGTGCTGGGCCGTCGACGCAGAGCGGCTCTGGCCGGCCGAAGCCTCTCATCCCCCCAAGGCCGGGTGAACCCAGTCCCTGGCCGCCCCCGGCACCCCTCTCTGGGTGTAGCACCCGATGGGCCAGGCCCTGAGCCAGGGCAGCAGCTGGGACAGGGCCTGGATGACTCAGGTAAGGGTTATGGGGGAGCTGGGTTCTGTCACCCAGGACGCTGTGGGGAGGTGGAGCCCAGGGCACCACGTGGCCCCTGCTCCTACCATTGTTTCTCCCCAGGAAACCTGCTCTCCCCAGCCCCCATGGACTGGGACATGTTGATGGAACCACCCTTCTTGTTCACCGCTGTTCCCCTCAATGGGGAGTTGGCTCCTCCAGCACAGCCTCCCCAGGCTCCACGCTGCCATGTGGTGATCCGGGCCTTGTGTGGGGAGCAGCCCATGTGCTGGGAGGTGGGTGTTGGGTTGGAGACGCTGTGGGGGCCTCAGGATGATGGCTCACTGCCTCCATCACCCCCCGAAAGAGATAATGAATGGGACCAAGCACTCCATCGACTGACAGCAGCTTCTGTGGTTCGGGACAATGAGCAGCTGGCTCTTCGAAGAGGGGGTGAGACCAGGGCTGACCGGGGTGAGTTCCTGGTGGGCCCAGTCAGGGCTCAAGGAGACCACACGGGGCAGAGAGTGGCAGAGGCATAGGTCTGTGTGATCACTCACTGTACCTCACCTTGCTCACAAATGATTTGAGGCAGCTCACCCACATTATCAAGAAAAAAAATTAAGCAGGGTAATGGAGGGGGGGGGGAGGGATAATAAAAGGAAACAGAAAATGAGGTTATATTAAAGATGTACACCATGAGGTTATGTACCTTTGCAAGCAGGAGACCCAAAACTGGCCAAGTTTCCTAGCAGCCAACAGAGAGAGAATTTCATCTTGTAATGATTCACAGTGCCCATAATATAAAAACAAATCTGTCATTTAGGAAGATTATTTAAGTTAAAATGTCAGTTCTTCAGTTGCACTAGCCACACTTCATATGCTTAGTGGTGACTGTAAGGAATAATACATACTGGATCCCGTGGCTACCACACTGGATCATGCAGACTCAGAATATTTCCATTATTACAGAAAATTCTACAGGGCAGTGCTGAAATGAGTGGATGGAAAAGGCATCACTCAATGCTTCCTTGGGGTTGTGTCCAGAATGTTGCATTTGTGGGTAGCTAGGGAGCCTAGCCTTGCTATTAATACAAGGTGGTTGAGCGTTTAGCCTAACCACTTCTTGTCAAAGTTGAGGAGTCTGAGCTGACCCTGAGAAGGAACTCCATTCTGTTCAAAAGTGGACAGGGGGCTGGGAATTCCCTGGCAGGCCAGTGGTTAGGACTCCATGCTTTCACTGCCAGGGCAAGGTTTGATCTCTGGTTAGGGAACTAAGGTTCCAGAAGCCTCAAGGTGCCAAAAAAAAAAAAGGAAGAAACCATGGCATTATGGGAGCAGAGGTTTTTTTTCTGTGAACCTCTTTGTAGAGAGTGGGTGGTGGGCGTGCACCCCCTCACAGCCCACATGCTGCTGCTTGGTTTCGTAGGTCATGCCCGGAGGTCCTGGCTCCGAGCCCTTCAGACAAGTAAGGTCAGCTCTGCCCCTTCTTGCTTCACCTGCCCTGTAGCTGTGGATGCTACCACCAGGGAGATCCTACCCTCAGCCCTGCAGGTGCGGAGCTCCGGTAAGCAAGGTCTCTCCCAGGTGACCTCCCAGATACCAGTTCTCACCTCACTGGCCACCCTCCCAGACAAACTTCTCCCTACCTCCTGTGCCCTTACAGAGCCAGCTGAACCTGCAGGTACCCCTCCTGTCTCTCAAAGCCATGTAGATGCAGCTCCTTTGCCCACAGTTGTCCACTCTAAAGGTAACACTCAAATTTGAGGAAATGGAGGAGGGAGCAACAGGCTTAGGGACCACCACTGAATGGCTCCAGTCAGGACTGAAGGGACTCTCTGGCAGGTGGCTGGGACCCGGACCAAACTGGCAACTCCAGTTCTGCTTTGGGGGACCACGCAGCCCCCATAGGAGGGTCTCATCGCCCCCTCCCCCGGCCTCCCTCTCGGATCAGCCTGGGCCGTTGGAAGTCCAGAGGCCCAGACAGCCACAGACTCTGCAGCCCCAACACGGGCCCAGTCAATGACAGCAACAGTGAAGGCAGCGGCCACGACTACCTGCCCTTGGTGAGGACTCGGGAGGTGGAGGGTGGCGCCGCCAGGGCCAGGGCACTATCTCAGCTCGCTTCTCCCCCCACCTCCTCTCTCCTCAGGTGCGCTTGCAGGAGGCGCCTGGCTCCTTCCGCCTGGACGCTCTGTTCTGTGCAGCGGTGCGCATCTCGCAGGAGCGCCTGTGCCGCGCCTCGCCCTTCGCCATGCACCGGGCCAGCCTCAGCCCCACCTCGGCCTCCTCTCCCTGGGCACTTCTAGCCCCCAGTGTTGGCCAGGGTGGCAGCGCCACAGCCTCTTGCAGCCCGTCCCCCAGCTCGGGCTCCGAGGGTCCGGGCCAGGTGGACAGTGGGCGGGGATCAGACACTGAGGCCTCAGAGGGGTCGGAAGGGCCTGGTGGCGCTGACCTGCGGGGCCGGACTTGGGCCACGGCTGTGGCGCTTGCGTGGCTGGAGCACCGCTGTGCGGGGGCCTTTGGTGAGTGGGAACTGGCAGCAGCGAAGGCTGACTGTTGGCTGCGGGCGCAGCACCTGCCCGACGGCCTGGACCTGGCCAACCTCAAGGCTGCAGCCCGCGGTCTCTTCCTGCTTCTGCGTCACTGGGACCAGAACCTGCAGCTCCACCTGCTGTGCTACAGCCCCGCAAACATGTGAGGGTCAGCACTGCTCTGCCTGGCACCCCCCAACCAACTCAAAGTCACTGCCACCCAGAGCCGGCCTCTCGGTGCTGGGAAGGGGTGGGCTGGCAACAGCCTGTCCCCACTGCTTCTCATTCCCTCCACAGAATCCTCCTGCCCCCACAAAAAGTGCCTGCCTGTGCTCTCTCTCATCCTTCCCACCCCCTGCCCCTTCCTCTCTGAGCTCTGTGTGGTTGCAGCAGAAGGGGAGAGAGCCACAGCCCCCAGATCCTATGCAATAAAGTGCCTCTTGGGACTGTCTTAATGAGTTCTTTATCTGCCGCGTGCCTGTCCCTCACAGCTCGGTCCAGGCACCTCCACGGAGGCTGCATAGAAGGAGACTTGGTTTATTGGGAAGGGCAGAGTCCATCCCCATCCGGGGTCCCAAGAATGGACTGGCGGAGAACAGGTGGATCTCAGTGGGCTTTCTTGCTGTGCGGGATGGTCTTGGGGAAGGGCTGGGGGCCCATCCAGAGCTGCAGCAGGATGACTGCATGGCATGCATGCAGGGCAGCAGAGCTGCAAGACGTGGACGGGTATGTGTTCCAGGAGAGCTCGATGAGCCCCAGCACCAGCAGCCTAGAAAGAAGAGAGAAGCTCTGGGTCTCATCCTGTCTCTAGGCCTGCAGCTCTTCAGCTCACCCACTGCCCCTCCGCAGTCATGGCCTTGGGATGAGGAGCTTCCCACCCCTGTCCTCTCCCCCAGGGCTGTCCCAGCCAGTACCTGAGCAGGTGAGTGAGCCAGCGGGCAGGTGTGGCCCACAGGAGGTAGGGCAGTGTGTGGAAATACCAAACGTAGAACTGGTAGTGAAGGGAGCGGCTGAAGCAGATGCCAATGAAGTTGGAAGTGAAGAGGGTAGAAACAATCTGTAGGCAGTGGTCAAGGCCAAGGGCAGGAGCAGAGAGGTAGGGAGATTTCAAAGCAGGGAGGACAAAAGTTTGGGGGGTCTAACAGCCCCTGGCTCTGTAGTTCCTAGATACATACTTTTGAGCAAATTTCTGAACCTCTTTGGACCTGTTCCTCAGTCTGTGGAGGAAATAAAATCTAGAGCTGTAAGGCCTAGGGAGCCATCACTCACTAGCTGTGTGACTGGCAAATTACTTAACCTTTTAAAGCCCTAATTTTGTCATCTGTAAAATGAGGATAAAACAGAGTTTCTTGTGAGCTTTAAACATACTTAAAGCTCTTAGGACTGTGCTAGGCAGAGGGTGCCCCCTCATAATGGTAACTCAATGATATTTAGAATTAAGAATAAAACATACTTAAATATGTGAAGTGCTCAGCACAGTGTTTGGTACTGTGAGTAGGAGTTCTACGAATGGACCCTGTAGCTACTACTGGAACCTCCTTTCCCTCTCCCAGATCAGCAGCTGTCCAGGGTTGGTTGACCAGGACCCTATCTGCACCTGGAGAGGGCAAGACTTACCTTCCCATGACTTAAAGGATATGGTTGGGTGTGAGGGGCTGGGGTGGAACCTTCCTTTTGGAGGGATCCTTCAGCAGAGACAGGATACCTTCCCCTGTCCTGGGGAGAAACCATTGAGACAACTTATCAAACCCCCATAGTGGGCCACACGGAGCTCAACATGTCCTCAAGCAGCCCCTAAGGCCTAGGCCCTTCAATCTTTCCCCCAAGTCTGCCCAAGGAACTGCCCTCCTTTCTCACCTGTGCCACCTGCAGAGGGCAAAGAGCAAGAGCACGCTGAGGTGGGCAGTCAAGAGTGCCAGGTGGAAGGCACGATGCAGGAAGAGGGCCTCGGGGAGAAAGCGCCAGTTCACTGTCCAGCGGAAGAGAAACTGGCGGCCAAGGTCAAAGGCGCGGGATAGGTAGCCAACAGGGTTCTCCAGCAGGAAGGGCAGCCCTAGCACCACCTGAGGATGAATGGGATATCAGCAGAGCTGCCCAGGCTCACCCTCAGCCTCATGCTAATCACTGAGGGGAGGGGGGATAGGGTATAGATCCCAGAGGTTCCCTAACTGCCACCAGGAATAGCAAGAAAGCCAGACCACCCACCCAGACCAAAGTCTTGGGCCAAAAATGCCAAGGAAGAAGGTAATAACAATGCTTTACATTTAAATTCATCTAGTCATAAATGTGCACAGCTAGAACGGTTCTCTGAGACCATCTAGTTCAACACCCTTGTTTTACAGCTAAAGAAACCAAAGTCTAGAGGTGGTGGCTGTCCAGATCAGAATCAACTCCAAAACTCTGTCCCCTGGCTTTGAGGATGTCTCAAAAACGAAAGGAGTCCAGACGGAGTGGCCGCCACTTCATCAGAAAGGGGACACAGTAAGGAGGGAATACCTGAAGGATAGCACAGATGCCCAGCTTGGGGAGGGCCCCACGGAGGCCAAATTTCGTGAGGAGAAGGAATAGTAATCCAGGGGCGAAGAGCAGTACATTCATCTTCACAGAGACTGCCAGGCTGGAGTGGAGAGTGGGGAGGAAGAGTGAACATCAGCTTCATCAGGGCCATGTACCCCTGACCATCACAACAGCAGCTACCCGTTCCCTGCCAGCAAGCTCCAGGCAGAGGGTGAGCATTCATACTCAGAACCGCTGGAGGGGTTAAGGCAGCCTGGGAGGAGGCTGGGATAGGGAGCTGATAAGTTGTCTCTACACTCAGAGTGAGCAGCAAATAACACACTGAGTACTTAGTAAGTGCAACTGACCAACTCCAACCACAGATGCAGCCTGGAAGAAACACGATAGGAAGAGGGTGGTGTGTGTGTAGGTGCCTGGGTATGGAGACTTTCTACATATCCTGAACTCCTCGCAGGATGCGAGTGCGGCCCTTAACTGACCTACACTGTCTGGCCACTGCCTTACTCCCTCTGCTGCAGAAAACTGGGGAGAAAATGATGGAAATACAGAAGATGAAAGAAGGGTCCACAAGCGAGGGGTGTTGACCTGAAACAGCAGCAGCCCCAGCTCCAGCGCTGGGCCAGTAGGAGGTTGACACTGAGGAAGAGCAGCACCATGGCCACTGGATCATTGAAGAGACGCAGCACAAAGATGGAGTGGACACGATAAGAGGCACAGCACATGAAGAAAAAGACGAAGGGAGGTACCTGAGAGGTGGGCACAGTGGGGGACAAGGTCAGTTCACCAACCCTGAACCGTCCCCACTCCCCAGCCCTCCCAGTTTGGGGGCCCCTGTTCCTGGTGGTGAGAACTCACCTTGCAGGTCTGGTGGTAAATCAAGAAGACAAGCAGCAAAGTGGCCAGGTAGAGCACAGCAAAGATGTGCTGGGCCATGCGGATGTCAGTGCCTCGGTCAGTGGCATAGTAAAGCCCCATAAAGATGTACACAAAGCCAGCTGGGTACCTGGAAGAGAAGGAACATGAGTCCAGGTCAAGCTATTCAGCCTGGCATCCAGTCAGCCCCTCCATCCTCGCTGAACCTCCGATCCCACTCACACGAGAGGTCCAGTGTCACCTTGCAGTTGAGTGTAGTCATAGGTGCCATTGATGACTCCCTCTACCTCAGCCATGTAAGCTTTCCAATCAATCTCTGTATCTGCAAAAGGACAGGATGGTGTGGTTACTTTGTGGTCCAGAACTGCCCTGCCTCAGTCCATCAGTGCACAGAGTTCCAGCTCATTCTTGGGATTTCTATCATAATCCCTTCTTTAACTGATTTATTCTCTGCATGAACCCAAGTATCTTAAAATCAAAACATGTCTGTAATGAAACTCAGAACTTTTCACTCCAAATGTGGTCCCCTTCCTGGGTTCCATGAATGGCACCATTAACCTCTCACTTCCAAGTCACAAACCTGGGAAACATCCTTGATACTTCTTTCTCTTTCATTTCCAACCCTCAGTCACCAAGTCCTGCCTATTCTTCATTCTAAATATCTGTCTCATCCTTCTCTGCACAATTTGGGCGTAACAATCTCTAGCCTCAATGGTGCAATAGCTCCCTAATTAGGCTCCCAGTTTCCACTTTCACTGCATTACATTTTATTGTCCACCCTGCAACCAGAGAGCTCATCCTATAATAGAAACATCACATTTCTCTGCTTAAAACCCTTTAGTGATTCCCCACGGCTCTTGGTTAAAGACCAAGTTTTTTTTATTATTCCCATTTTTAGAAAAGAAAATTATGAATTAATGAGGTTAAGTAACTAGCTCAAGATCGGTAAGCTAGGAAGGGAAGAGTTGAGATTGGCACACATGGAGCTCTAAATTCTTAATCATCATACTATCTCTTTAACACAGGTTAGAGATTCCTTCATGATAGAAATCTCATCTCTTGGTACTACCCTCACTTGATTTTTGTGTTCCAACTCTAATTATTTCATTTCTTCAAAGGAAGTAGACTTTCTCTTTTTCAATGGGAGCTCTTTGAAACAGGATTCTATCCTAGAGAATAATCTGCCTCCCACCCCTTTCTCTCTTTCCTCAGGGAACTAGCTCTTATTATTGGAAGAGGACTCTAGGAAACCTTCTCTGACTCCTCAAGTCTGGCTGAAGTGCCCTGCTTTGTCCACTATAGCACTTTGTCTAGTACCATTATGATGAATATAATGTAATATAATTTTCTGTTAACTTATCTTTGTCCAAGTCCGCATACACAAGTAGGAAACCTATCTTTTTCACCACTATACCCTTGGCACCTAGTATGGTGTTAGCCATATAATAAGCACTCAGTAAATACACACTGAACTAATTGTCTTTAGCAAGTAAGCTTTAAATCCAGTGCTTTCTGCCTGGAGAGGAGTGACTAATAACGCCGAACTGACTGTAACAAAATGCTATCACAGAGAAAATACTTTGAGACCTCAGAATTCAACAGATAAGGAGACTGAGACCCAGCAAGGGAAGTGACGTGTCCAAAGCCATAGAGACAAGCAGCAGCAGCCATTAACTTGGACCCAGGTTTTCTGGGGGAGATTAAAATCGAGTTTGGTTTTCTGTGGAGCAGACTTGGGATTTGGGTAAAAGATATTGGTCTGCAATTGATGGCTGAGTGGATCAGGGGTCTAAGTTTGAGCTCCGAAAGTGGGTCCCAGTTTTGATTGGGGGTTCGGTCTCCCTCCCCCTCCTCCCCTCCCCCTCGGCGCACTCACATGCCACCCTGTGAATGACCCAGAAGGTGATGCCCACCTCCGCCAGGCAGAGGCAGGCGGCCACCAGCAGCGTGTAGCGCGGTTCCAGCAGCAGTAGGCGCCGCTCTTGCCAGGCGCGCCGCAGCCACTGCCCGCACAGTCCTGCTGCCCGGGTTGCGGGACCCGCCCGGCCGCGTTTCCGCAAGCCTGCCGCCATCTTGACGGTGCGCCGCTCTTGTGGGCCCGCTACCCCGGAAGCCCGACTCCTTGGTACTTAGGTTCCACTTCCAGCGCCACGTGTCCCAACGGACTGAGCGCTGACAGGAGTTGTCTGAGTCCTTGTTTACGCCTCGAAAATTTCCTGCTTTCACATCTGTCTTCCCTGATGGAGTGCACACTCCATACGAGCAGGAATAGTCTTACTCCTTAGTACATACTTAACCCTGGACGCACAGGCGCTAGTGTGAATCGAACGTTTGCCCAGAAAAGTAACGTTTCTTTCTGCCCGCGCCGTGTCTCTTCCGCACCTCACCTCCCCTGCCCAGCATAACACTTCGCCCGTGTTGATATCTGCATTCATACCCGTGTTTCCTAGAGAGCAAGACCCGTGTCCGCGCTACTCCCGCCACCCCTCAGAGCCCTCTGGGTGCTCAAAACTGGGAAGAAATGAATCTTTTATTAACATTCAGGCTTCTTAATGGAAAGAGCTTGTCAAACTGAAAATGAGGTGGGTAGTGCCGACCCGGAATGTGTGACACCATGAGTGTGGCTCTCAGAAGTTAGTGAGCACTGCACCCAGAGAATTCAGCGTATGGACGATACAACTTCCCCACCCGGAAGATTCTTTCTCGAGCGCTTAGCAGAGGACGGAAGTTCCACGTGTTTATGTTGAGCAACTGCAGATGCTGGGCGGAGACACAAAGGCCACGCCTCCCGTATGCCACCATTCTCATTGGCTACATTGGAGCACCACGCCCCGCCTAGAGGAGGGGGCCAGTTGCCCTCACTGCCCGGCAGCCAGAAATAATGGCTTGTCTGGGGCCTTCCGTACCGGTGCCGGAGTTACCGGAGAAGAACTGCGGGTACCGCGAGGTCCAGTACTGGGACCAGCGATACCAGGGCGCTGCCGACTCTGCCCCCTACGAGTGGTTCGGAGACTTCTCTTCCTTCCGTGACCTCCTAGAGCCGGAGTTGCGGCCGGAGGACCGTATCCTCGTGCTAGGTGGGTAGTTCCGGGGCTGCCCAGTCCAGGTGGAGCTGGTTGGATTGGCCCCGCCCCTCGCTTCTGCCTGCCGCTCTCCGAGAACACTCCAGTCAGAAGTTAGGATCCAGTACCTTTAGAATCTCTGCAGTATTTCGCCAGGGCAAACAGGAGCCAAGAGATTCTTAGTCCCGGGACCTTAAGGGGAAAGACAGTCTCTCTGAGACTGAAGGTGGTAGGTGACCCATGACCCCGTTGCGAACCCTGGGGAGGCCGCCTCGAGCACTGGAGAGTTCAGAGGACCTAGTTCAAGTCCCAGCGCTAGTTGACTGTATGATTTAGGACAAATCATAAACTCTGAGCCCCGGATTCACTTCTAGGGACTGAGAATTCAAGTTGGATAAGGCACGTGCATTCACCTTGAGCGGAATGCCTAGCGCTTTTCTGTTTGCGCCACTGGGTCATTGTCTCCTAGAGAGTTCTCTCTTGACTCTCCAAACTAACTGAAATCGGGTCCTCTGTCGTCCCGCTCCCCCATTTCCCCGCGCCGTGTGCAGTGAGGATGAGGACAGCGCCCTCTGACGGGAGAGTGCAATCAAGATTGGTGTGTTTCCCCAGAAGGAACGTACTTGCGGGTAGAGCTTCCTTGGTGACTGAGACTAAAGAATCCGCCTGCAATGAGGAAAACCTGGGTTCGATCCCTGGGTTGGGTAGATCCCCTGGAGTACGGCCTGGCAATCCGCTTCAGTGTTCTTGCCTGGAGAATCCCCATGGACAGAGGATCCTGGTGGGCTATAGTCCTCGGGGTCTCAAAGAGTCGGACACGAATGAGAACAAGGTCGGTCTCTGAGAGAGCCACCTAAACCCCGACCTTGGAATTCTCTTCCACTGCCAGCGTTGAGGGCTCCAGTGAAGTTTGATTAAGCAACGTATTTCCTCCCAAAATCTTGATATTTTTAAAAGCAAGTGTATGATTAAGTGAAATATTTCACATGTGAGACATTTATATGTAAATATATGTAAAGCATAAATAATAACTCGAATGTGTGTATATACCCTACTCAGTTTGAGAAGCAGAGCATTCTTCTGACCAGAAAGTGCTTAGGAACTTGGACCCTGGAGGCAGCCAATTATGTAGGGATCTTGGCACATGTAATCTTAGCTGTGGAATCATGGACAAAATCATGGATCGTAGCTGTGGATCCTGGACAAAATACTTAAATTTATGTGCCTCCACTTTCTCAGCCTTTTAAAAAAAAAAAAAGAGTACATACTTATCAGCTTTTAAGATGATTGAAAAAAAAAAGATGATTGAGTGAGTGTGAAAGATACCTAGAAAAATACCCAACAAAATTAAAAGCCTTGTGTATTCAGGGTTTTCTGTGTGGGCCCCTAAAGCTCTTCCCCCTAGAGGTTAAAAACTCTTGAATTTTGTGACTTTAAACCATTACATTTATTTATAGATTTAACATAGATCTCTGTTTTTCAAGCTTTAGTGTAATAACCTGGAAAACTGGACCCACCTTGATTTTCTAATTGAAAATCATTAACCATCTAATTGATGGTCTAAGGCTGGCCCCAGGGGTTTACATTTTCAACAAGCCTGCAGACTGATTCTCATCTGGTGATTGGCAGAGAAACACTGCCTTAAATTCTGCCTGACTAGGAGGTATCCTTTTCTGGATAGAGGAGGGAAATGTCTAAAGATCAAAATAAAAAACTTTCCAGACAGAATTCCCAAGATCTAAGAACAGGACCCACAGCTTAGGGAGTACCCTATGTCACATTTCACCTAAAGAAACACATTGAACACCTGGTAGATGCTAGGGAATGTGGCGGGCCTAATTTATTTAATCCTCATGACAACCCTTAGAAATTAGTGAAAAATATTATGAGGCCTATTCTAACTTAGAGTTCAGTAAATTTTTTCTGAAAACTGCCAAGTAATATGTTAGGCTTTCCAGGCTATACAGTTGCTGTCACAGCTAGAAAATGTTGATGGCTGCTGTAACAGTATCTTCTGTCTGGAGCTACTGGGAAAATAAACTGAGATAATCCTTATAAAGTGCTTAGCGTGGGACCCAGTGTTCAAAAACTGTTAGCTATCATTATTATTATTGAAAACAGGAGTCAGAGAGGCACTTTCTCTGGGAATTCTCAGAGAAAGAGGACCTTCCCTGAAGATTTGTATGTCTGGTCCCTGTGGCTAGATTCCACATTGCAGATGAGTGTATGTGGCTGTCCCAGTTTTGTTGTCATTATACTTCTCTGGTTCTCTCTTCTTGCTTGACTCCAAGCTCTGTAGAATCTTCTGATTATATTTTTGTCTTAAGTTTATATTTCCTATAGAGACACAAGGGACTGACCAGAGGATTGACTGTCCAGACCCCATGATGGCTATTTTTCCTGTTATAAATTAGTGAATTGGTATTCCGGTTTATACTTCAGTCGCTTGGTGTTGGGGATAGCATCCACATAGCTCTGGGCTCCCATATGATGCATTCTTGGATCTTGGATCCAGAGCTCTGCTTCCCTGAGGCCCCACCTAGGGAAACAGTGGCTGTTCCAAGCCTCATCTTAGTTGTTAGTCCCAAGTCACTGCTTTGTAGGCATAAAGTGGCTCTGTGGTCAAGTTTTATTTTCCCTCCATCTTTAATAAAGTTGTCTTGGAAGATGCCATTCCTGTACCAAAGGGGACAGCAGAAGGAAATTTGGGTCTGTCCACAGTTTGACAGAGCACTGCAGGCATATGAGGTCAGGTGTTGGGTGATGAAGGCATTGTGGGTCAGAGAACCTAGTGGGATTTCAGCCTGAACTGAGTTAGGGTCTCCTGATCAGTCACCCTCACCTCCCGTCCCAGAGTCTGTTGTGGTTCCAGTGTTGGGAGGCACACATTGGGTTTTCCCAGGCAAGACAGTACTCTTCCTGAGTCCCAGAGTCTGAGGAACACAAAAAGGGCAGCTGAGGACCAGTCAGCAGTCTCTGGCATCTGTCCAGGTGCCAAGCTCTGCCTGCTAGATTAGGGCTATCCCAGCAGCTTATTTTGTGATCCTCTTAGGGAGGCAAATGGGGATTAAAGGCAATCTAATCCCAAGATCTGGGGATCCCCATGTGAGGCCACCAAGAACTGTCATGCAGGCCTGTTCTCGGCTGATACTGACCACAAGAGGGCCTGGAAGAGGCCAATAGATCTTTGAGGAAAGCCACGCCCATTGGGCAGTAGGTCCACATCTACTCCTCTAAACTTCACCCTCCCTCCACCCCTTTGGGACTGCTTCCCAGAAACTTCCCACCAGAATGTTATGATTCTTCAAGACTTGATTGGTTGTCAGTTCACCTGAACCTGTTAGCACACCCACCTAAGGTCGGGACAGGGACCCTCCCAGGTGCCTCTGCAGCCTGTCCCCATTGAAACACTCATCACATTACGTGGCAGTTGCCTGATTACACATCTGCTGCTCTCACCAGAGCATCAGTTCCTTGATGACAGGGGCTCTGTTCATCAAGAGAACAATATGTGGTGCTCAAGTGTACATGAAGGAATTATTGGGTTGACCAAAAAGTTCATTTGGGTTTTCCTGTAAGATGTTATGGAAAAACCCAAACAAACTTTCTGGCCAGTCTAATACAGGGAGTCATCTCCACTGTGTGTCCCCACTTGGTTTCCCCTTCTACTTGTTAATTCTGCCTTGGAAACCCAAGTAAAATAAAAACCCCTAACATGAAGTCTTCCCACGGTTGATGTCATCAGAGGAGAGATTAGGAATTAGGATAATACTAGTATTATCCTATTAATAATACTACATGCCAGTATTATCCCCAGGGCTTCCCTGGTAGTTCAGTTGGGAAAGAATCCACCTGCAATGCAGGAGACCCTGGTTTGATTCCTGGGTCGGGAAGATCCACTGGAGAAGGGATAGGCTACCCACTCCAGTATTCTTGGGCTTCCCTTGTGGCTTAGCTGGTAAAGAATCCACCTGCAATGCAGAAGACCTGTGTTTGATCCCTGGGTTGGGAAGATCCCCTGGAGAAAGTAAAGGTTACCTACTCCAGTATTCTGGCTTTGAGAATTCCATGGACTGTATAGGCCATGGGGTCGCTAAGTGTCAGACACAAGTGAGCGACTTTTATATTATAATATTATCCCCATTCTGAGTCTGAGAAAACTGAGGTTAAGAGTTGAATGACTTACCAGGGCTGTAAGACTAGGGACAGCAGAACCCAAATCCTTGAACTTTTAAGTTCAGAGCTCCTACTCTTTGGGTGTTTTAGTTGTTAAATTTAGTGCATCACATCCTGTATGTAGTGTAGGTATTGTTGTCTTCATTTTTCTGGCGAGGAAATCCAAGTTCCTAGTATGTAAACAACTTGCCTTAGTCCACACAGCCAGGAATGGTAGAGCCAGGACATGTGCCCAGATATGTATGACTCCTGGGCTCATGCTCTTGTATCATGCTGCTTCTCCCTCAGTACAGGAGGCTTTGGGTTTCGAGAAAACAGGCCAAGAGTGGATGGATAATTGCGGAGGTGAGAACCAAAACTAACCTAGACCTTTTGTCACCCACCCCTTCTCACTCCAGGCTGTGGAAACAGTGCCCTGAGCTATGAGCTATTCCTTGGGGGCTTCCCTGATGTGACCAGTGTGGACTACTCATCAGTAGTGGTGGCTGCCATGAGGGCCCGGTATGCCCACGTGCCCATGCTGCGATGGGAGACCATGGACGTGCGGGCACTGGGCTTCCCTAGTGGCTCCTTCGACGTGGTGCTTGAGAAGGGCACACTGGATGCCCTGTTGACTGGTGAACAGGATCCCTGGACTGTGTCCTCTGAAGGTGTCCACACTGTGGACCAGGTGCTAAATGAGGTGAGGGAGCAACAAGGTAAAGAGGGCTGATCAAGAGCTGGGGAGGGTTTCCCTGGTAGTCCAGTGGTTAAAATTCCTCACTTCCACTGAAGCGGGCACAGGTTTGATCCCTGGTTGGGGAACTAAATCCCACAGGCCACAAGGCCAAAAATAAATAAATAAATATATTTTTAAAGAGCTGGGGATGAAGGGTTAAGGTTTTAGGAGACTTGAAGAACTTAGAAGCCAGAAGGAGGCATGGTTTGGAGCAAGTAGTGGGTCACCTTCAGGACTCTGGTTACCTGAAGGAAAAGGATATTAAGCTGGGTCAAGATTATAGGGGGCTGGAGTGGCCAGGCTCCCAGAGGTTGAGGACCTGGATACTGAGTTGCCACAGAGATGAGGCAGTGGCCAGATCCCAGATAGGGAATGTCAACAGTTGACAGGAATGCAGTGCCCCCTGCATCTGACATCATTTCCTTGCTTCTACATATCTAAGATGTAGCCTGATCCCCATGGAACAGCCAGAGGCAGAGAGGGACCCTCACTCTTTTGCCATGGAAAGCCCTGAGCTACTGGATGTAGGGTAGAACCTGAGGTTTCACTGGGAGGGCATCTAGTGCAATACTGACCTTTGAGAACCTGGAGGTGGGCTTCTCACCAATGGCTTCTCTATCTGCTTTACAGGTGAGCCGAGTGCTGGTCCCTTCGGGCCGGTTCATCTCATTGACCTCTGCTGCCCCCCATTTTCGGACAAGGCACTATGCTCAAGCTCATTATGGCTGGTCCTTGAGGCATGCAACCTATGGCAATGGTTTCCACTTTCATTTCTACCTCATGCAGAAGGGCAAAGAGCTCACTGTGGCCCAGCTGGCCCTTGGGGCACAGATCCTGTCACCCCCTAGACCTCCCACCCCACCCTGCTTCCTCCAGGACTCAGATCATGAGGACTTCCTCACTGCCATTCAGCTGTGAGGCCAGAAGCATGGTCCTTCAGCCTCCCTTTCTGCTCCAGGCTCAAGTATTAGGTATTCCTGACTCAGAGCAGTCAAGTCCAAGGTGCTCACACCCCAGGGGCCTCATGCCTAAGACAGAGCTGATGGAAGCAACCCCACATGAAAAAAATACAGGTTCAGACCTCTCTTGGATTCCCCAACTGCTTCCCCCACCACACTGAACCACCAGTGATTCATCTCCAGCACAACCCTTCTGCATGCCAGCAAGACTTGGACACTTACATCCCTGGGGCCTATTACTGACCCCCATCCAACCTAGATTAACTGACAGAAGGCTGCAGACTTTGAATCTCGATTGCTTTTGACCCCAGCTCCAGCCCCAACTCTGGTGACCTATCCTGCTTAGGTTGTATTATTTACCCAAGGAGACCCCACTATTATGGTGTTTCCAGGCCAGACTGACCTGCCTATGTTTACTTGGCAACCCTTCTCTGCCAGTAACATGCACCTGAGATTCCCAAGTACCTTATTCCCTCCCTAAAAAGAACTGGAGCCATTTGGGGCTGACTTCTTAGCAAACCAAAGCAGCAGCTACACACACACACACAGGGAGGTCTGTGTTTATTCACACACTCCTGGTACAGTGAGGATGGAGGACATTTACAAAGGACACCCCCAGGGGTTGAGAACATCTCCAGGGCCACAGGTGTCATCCAAAGACGCAGTGCAGCCCCGGTTTGGAATCCCAGGGGCAGGACACAAAGGTCCAAGGTAAAATCAGACCTGGGCCCTTGGAAAGTGATACCTTGAGGGGAGGAGGTCTGCCAGAGAGCCGCCTGGAATCAGGCATGGGCAGACTGGTCATGTGGTTGGTTACCATGTTGGGGGCTTGTCCCATCCCAGCCTCAACACCCATCCTTTCTGCCAGGCGCAGAAGAGCGTGGCCGAGACCGTGGTGGGCAGGGCATGAACCATGAGGGGAATTAGTAAACAAAGAGTCGGATATAAAAATACAAATGTGCTGAGGAAGTCCCTTAGAAAGAGGCTGAGGCTGGGGTCACGCCAGACAGGGGTTGGGGTGAGGAGCGGCTGGGCTCAGAGGGGTGGGAAGCTCATGCAAATACGCAGCCAAACATCCCTGGCCGCGCGCGAGGTCCGACACCGGCAGGCAGTCGGTTTGCAGACCAGACCTGCCGGAGAGGGGCGGGGCAGGGGAGCCGTGCGGGAGGGGACGGGCCGGGGGTTTGAGGGCCGCGGGTCTCTGTCCGTTCCGGTGTGCGGGGTGGGGCTGCGGCCCGAGGTTCTAAAGTGCAAGAGCGCGGCGGCGGGCTCCGGGCCGGTCCGCGCCGCCGCTACCGCCGCCGCCGTGGTGCTGAAGCGGACAGCTCCGGAGTGCCTGGCGGCGGCGGCGGCAGCGACTGCAACCCGAAGGCGGCGCGGCCCTGCAGTCCCCGCCCGCGGGCGCCTGGGCCGGGGCGGGGGGCGACGGCAGCCGCATCGCCGGCCCGCGCTCCTGGCCGCCGCGGGGCTGGGCCCGGAGCCCGCCGCCTGAGCCGGCGCGTCTACACTCCGGACGGCGGCTTCTCCCCCATCCCCTTCAGCACGTCGTCTATCCGGTCATCCTCGATCACCACTGCGCAGGGAGAAAGCGCGTCAGCCGCGCGGCCTCGGGGGGCAGCGGCGAGAATGGGCCCCGGGTCCTCGCGCCCCACTCAGCTACTGCCCGTGGCTCAGAGACGCCCCTGGGACTCCCGTGCTACAGTGCCCTCCCCATCTGCTCTTTCCCGCCGATTCAACCCAAGGCCGACCCCCAGCTCCCATAGACCCGCTCCTCTCCTTGCGGAGGAACGCCCCTCTTCCTAAGACTTCAGCGTTCAACCTTCCAGTCCAAACCCTCCCGCCACCTGAGCTCTCCTACTTCGAGCTGATCGGAAAGCTTTTGCTGATAGGATCCCCCTCTTCCACCCTCCCTTCAACAGGATCCCCTCCTCAACCCGAATCTCCATCTATTCCAGCCCTCTCCCCAATCTAACCTTGTGGTTTCAACCCCTCTTCCGATCCTGGCACCAACAGAGCCCCTTCCCCATGCAAACAACCAGGACAACCGAACCCCCGCCCCCCTGCCCACTCTCCAATCGGCATCCCTCCCCTCGCGAAGATTCTTTCGTAGCATACACCGACTCAGCGTTTGATCCTGTAGAAGCGGCCAGTCGCCCAACGTCCCCACTTCAGGTAGCCCCGAATGCCCTGGTCGGCCCCTCCCCCTCGCCCGTGTGCCAAGGCTCTACTTCCAGAGGTGGTGAGCATCGAATCCGGGGCACTGCGTTCCCAGGAGAGGGGAAGAGGGGGACACAACACTGCAGCAGGGACCACCCTTTACCCGCCCCCCCGCCCCCCAACCGCGGCTGGCTGCGCTGGTCTGCGGCAAGAGCTGAGGGCGCTTGGCGGGGAACTGCAGCCGGGGGGCGCCCGGGGGAGGATTTCTGGGTCAAGCGGCGACTCCGGGTCCCGGCCGTGTACCTCTCTTGGCTCGGCCGATCTGGCCCAGCTTGGGGGGTCGCTTGGCTTGGTTGCCCGCGAAGAAGGAGTTGGTGTCCTGCAGGCGGCAGCTGAAGGAGAGGTCAGAGCCCTCGGGGTCGGCGCCGAAGCGGCCCATCTTGTCCTCGCTGTAGGGCAGGATCTCGGACATGGCGGGCGCGGGACTGCGGCGGGGCGCGGGCGGCGGGCTAGCTGCCGGACCGGCCCTCGCTCAGCAGGGGAGCCGGCGGAAGGATGAAGTCATGCAGCATCCGGGGCTGCGAAGCCAAGCGGGGCCTCCTCCCCCGCGCCTCCGCCTCCCCGGCCGCTGGGCAGGCGGCGGCGGCGGTGGCGGCGGCGGGGACCTGGCGGGGGCGGTGCGCGGGGGGCGGGGGCGGCGGCGAGAGCGGAATGACGATGAGCGCCCGACTGCCGCAGAGCCGGGCGGGCGGGGCGCGGGGGAGGAGGGGCGGACACCGGCCAGGGGTGGGAGGCAGGGAGGCGGGCCTGGGGTGCGGTGGGTGGGTGGGGTTGTGTGTGTGTGCCTGGACCCGAGCGCCTCCGGCTCTCTGCGGAGATACTGGAGCGAAAACGGGAGGGTCCTGCCATTGGCGGGAATGGCGCCCGGGCGAACCGTACCGGCCACAACGGGTGCAGGAGCTGGCGGGGAGAGGCGGGACTCGGGGGAAGGCAGGAGCGACCCCGGCATGCGAGGGGCGGGAGGAGAGTCTTGCACACAAGCTCAGAGATGCTTGCTAGGGGCACTGGGAATTGGGGGGCGGGTCGGGGCCGGAAGCAGGGCCAGCATTCGAAGCGGGGCGGACACCGGAAGCGTGGCGGGGGGAGAGTCGGATACGCCGGGAGGTGTGCGGGAACCCGCAGGACGCAGGAATAGCTCAGGCCAATGGGTGGTGTCCCCACCTTTGGCGCGCTCTCGTGTGGAATTGCTCTTCGGGTCTGAAACAGATCATCTGGAGTCTGTGTTTCTGTGACCACCTTCTGTTTCTGTCTGTGCCTATTTATTTGTCAGTCTATCTCGACGTGTCTGTGTCTCTGCCTCGGTGCCCCATTTCTTTTTGCGTCATAGTCTCTGTCTACGTCTCTATCTCTTAAATTTTAAGCTATAATAGTTTGAGAAAGACCTTTGCTTTACACAGCAGTAAAAATTATGTATTGTACATTGCATGAGTGTGTGACCAACTCTTTGCGACATCATTGACTACTGTAGCCTGCCACGCTCCGTCCTTGTAATTTTTCAGGCAAGAATACTGGAGTGGGTTGCCATTTCCTACTCCAGGTGTCTACGTCTATCTCTTAAGTGTCTCTGTTCCTCTGTATCCATGCTTGGGCTTTTCTGTGCCCTGGTGGTACTTGGGGACCTCAGGAGCTGGGAGAACCGCAGGGCGCGGCGGGCGCTTTGAGTCTGAGTTTCGGCGCCAGCATCAGGGCTGGGGGTGCAGGTCTGCCTTGGTTAGCGCGCGTCGGCCCAGTTACCGAGACTCCTCCAAGGAGAGAGCCGAGATTAGTGCCGAAACTCGGGCTCAAAGCGCGCGCTACGCGCTGCGGTTCTCCCAACCCCCGGGGCCGGCGCTGCGCTTGCAGTGTAGGAGGAATGAATGACGGCGTCGCGGGGGGCGCGCTGGCTGCAGGTGACGCGGGGAAGCCCGGAGCGCCTGAGGACGCGAAGCGCGCCGGTGAGTCCGGAGGTAGAAGGGGAGGGATAGAGGGCGTCTCCGCCCTGGGTGCTGGGGATCACGTGACAATTCTCGCCGCACCGACGAGCGTGCACCCTCTTCTCCCTCTCCCTCTGGCCGTCAGCAGCGCCGTCAGTTGCTTGCTAGCGCGCTGGGCTCTGGCGCAATCTCTGGCCTTGGGGGAGGGAGGTGTCGCACATTCGGTGACAGTGACGACAGCACTGATAAGGATAATAATCATCCGAATAATAATCATTAAGTCCATACTCAAGGCGGAGGGTTCTCTACCGTCCCTGAAGCACATTTCCTTCTTCCCTCTAAATCACGTAGCTGGTGAGGCGCCTAGTGCTGGGTCTTCTTCCTCCAACAATTGTTAGTTCCAGGGACATAAAGGCGAATGCCATCATGGCTGCTCTAGGACGAGGCTGGGGAGTACCAGAATTGCCTCTGTACAGCCTCACTCAAGACCAAAGACCTGACTGAAATGAAAGTTGCTCAGTCGTGTCTTACTATTTGCAACCCCTGTAGTCCATGGGATTCTCCAGACCAGAATACTGGAGTGGGTAGACTTTCCCTTCTCCAGGGATCTTCCTAACCCAGGGATCAAATCCAGGCCTCCCGCATTGCAGGCAGATTATTTACCACTGAGCCACCAGGGAAGCCACCTGTACAGCCTCACTCAAGACCAAAGACTAAAGGCCTGTCCCTATCAAACCTCCTCTGCTGTGTCCTGACCTCTGGGATGAGGGCTGGAGCTGGAGGTGGAAGCCCTGCTGGGTGAGCAGAGTCTCCAGACCTGGAAGGACAGGAGAAGCTGGAGCTCAGGGTTGCTAGGGGAGAGTCCAGAGAATTCCACCCCTACTGGAGGTTGTTCAGCCCTGGGTTCCAATCCAAGTTCTACCACTTCCTGTGTGACCTTGAGCAATTAGTTTTTTAATTGACCCCACAATTTTTAAAAAAATTAGTTCATTGGTACTTGTAACATTTTAGGGAGATATGGAAAATCACACAAAATCTTTCATATATATCCTTCCAATCTTTTTCTCATTTATTTGCATAAAATGCATACATACCTCTCTGAGCCTCCATGTTCTAGCGTGAAGCCTAGAGATGATAGAGCCTACACTAACAGTTTTGTAGAAGAACTTGTCTTAAGGTGAAGTGACTTGTCTCAGGAGGTAATGCACTGCCCCTACCAAAAGTGATCAAGGGCCCATCTGGGTTCTTGCCAAGAATAAGATGAGAGCACTGGGTGGGAAATTGAAACATTCCTGGTTTCTCCTCTCAGAATGAGAGAGAATGGAGGAATAGCAATTTAACTTGGTGTTCATTTGGTTAGCTCCTTCTTAAATAATCTTACTCCTGTAAGACACATGCTGGATTGTGATTAAGGCAAAAGACATAAGTGCAGAATTGTAAAGATATAGTAATACATGATTCAGCTATGTTGTGAAAATTTGGAGCGAGTTCTTTATTTTTTTTAATAATTTTATTTATTTATGGCTGCACTGGATCTTCGCTGCTGTTCATGGGCTTTCTCTAGTGGTTACTCTCTAGTTCTGTTGCATGGACTTTTCATTGTGGTGGCTTCACTTGTTGCAGAGTACTAACTCTAGGCACAGGGACTTCTTCAGTAGTTGTGGCACTTCTCAGCATGTGGAATCTTCCCAGAGCAGGAATTGAACCCGTGTCCCCTGCATTGGCAGGCGGATTTGTTAACTAATGGGTCACTTGGGAAGTCCAGAACAAGTTCTTTAAATTACCATCCTCTACTTAAAGTCTGATGTTCTGCATCCCTGTCCATGAGATGAAGATTCATTTTCACAGCTAAAATGAAGTTTGTTTGGATTGTTGTGACAATCTGAATTTCTTTTGAAAGCCCCTCAAAACCTACTAGTGGGATTGAATCCATACGTTCTCAGCAGAATAATATGCCTTTTGACAGTTGAGTATGAATGACACTTTTATTCAAGCGGAAACCATAGGCCTGTGTAGTGAGCTGGACAGAGTCTCCCCTAAAACTTCTGTCTACCTGGAACCTCGGAATAGACCTTATTTGAAAATAGGGTCTTTGCAGAAGTTAATTAGTTAAATTAAGCTAAGGTCATACTAGATTAGGGTGTACCCTCACTTGTGTCTTTGTAAGAAGAGGACAAATGCACAAGACATATACACGCTTGGGAAGGCCTTGTGAGGAAGCAGAGATAGGACTGATGTGGCTGCAAGCCAAGGAACACCTAGCATTGCTAGGAGCCACAAGAAGATGGAAGAGGCAAGGAAGGATTCTTCTTTAGGGCTTACTGAGGGAGCATGGCCCTGCCTAGATTTTGGACTTTTCACCTCTGGAACTGTGAGAGAATAAGTTTATTTTTTTCTTTTTAGTTTTTTCTTTGTTCTTGGTTTGTTTTCTGGCTGCACCCTAAGGTATTAGTTCCCTGACCAGGGATCAGACTTGTACCTCCTAAAGTAGCACAGTGTCCTAACCATTGGACTGCCAGATAATTATAGCTTAAGTTTGTGAGTTACAAGTTTCTGTTTTAAGCCAGGCAGTTTGTGGTAGTTTGTTACAGCAGTCCTATGAAACAAATACAAAGTTACAAGTATTTTGGGGTCATCCTTTTAGGTCTCTCATGATCATGTCTCTCCTTCCTTAAGCTCTCTGGGGACCCTTTGCTCTTACCCTGTCCCTCAAAGAAAGCCTATACCACGAAGGTATTTCTGGGATTCTTCCTTTTAGCAGAGGCTGATAAATCACAAAAAAGAATGAAGCAGATCTGTGTGGATTGACATGGTAAGATCTCCAAGACCTGTCAAAATATCACCAAATAACAAGTGTAGAGTGTGATTTCACATGTGTGAAAAAAGTATACACACATATGCACACACACACAGAGTGTATTTAGATATGTAAATACATGTAAAAGAAAGAAACACATACCAAACTGCTAATAATGGTTATCTCTGGGAATGGTGCAGGGATCCTGGCAGAATGAAGTTCATCTTTTATTCTATGTACTTCTGGAGTATATTACATTTGCAATAAAAGGGTTTTAGTGATTAAAAAAATTTGCAAATTTGATGCCCATAGAGGCTTGAAAAGTGTTTATGTACTGGGGTTGCCCTTTTTTGGTTGCTAGGAATCCTGATACCACCATATGAAAAATCCTGAGCTAGCCTCCTGGTGACAGAGAGACCACACAGAGACTGGGCCCAGGCATCTCAGCTGAGGCCCAAACATGTAAATGAGATCATTCAGCTAGACCATTCAGCTCCTGGTGAGCTGACCCAGACCTAAAGAACCACCCAATCAACCTACTGAACATGAAAAGTAATAAATGTTTGCTATTTTAATCCATTAAGTTTGGACAGTCTGTTTTTCATTCAAAGCTAACTGATATAAGCATGCTGTAGATAATCATGCTGTAGATAACATGCTTATTTCCTAGGACAATTTCCTAGAATTTGACTTTCTAAGTCAAAAATTATGTACACATACCTGTTGATTCATATTGCCAAAAAGACTGTATCAGTTTATAAGCCACCAGCAATATATGAAAATGTTCACTTTCCCCATCTTTGTCAACATTGGATACTAATGTGTGTTGTTATCTTCATGATTATATGGTTCTTTTTTTTTTTAACTATACAGTTCTTATAAGTTGACACATAAAACATTTTCCATTCCCTCTCAATTCACAATCAATTTAGAGAAAAACTGACCTCATAAAATTAAACTTATAGGAAAATAAGAGCAGAAAATAGAAAAATAATAGAATGAGAGAATAAAACAGAGTCAAAGATTATAAACACAGAGGAAATAAAATAGAGTTATATAAAATAGAGGAATCTCCAAGCCTATCATACATAGGGTACTTAACATGTAGTCAGGAATAGTTGTGAACCTGATAAACTATCTGGGTTATGAAAGAGGCATGGAAAGGAAATATCCATTTAGGCCAGACCTAGTGAAACTGGAAATACTCTCTATAGAGGTACCAGCCTCTTTTCTTATGTGGTTGCATTTAATTCTCACAGCAATACACTAAGCAGAAATGATGGCACCTTGATGAAGAAGAATGAAAGTTCAGAGCTTTCAAATAAAGATTACATACCTGATAAAGAATGGAGCCCAGATTTGAATCAGATCTGTTTGGCTTGGAAACTATGTGCTTCCCCTTATTCTTCCAGAGAAGATGTGGCAGAAGACTAGCAACTAATGTTGGGAGGAAGTATGTACTCCTTTTGATTCATATTGCCAAACTACTCTCCAGAGAGGAGTCTGATTGCCTGGATTTGAATTTGAATTCCAGCTCTACTACTCACGAGCCGTGTATCTCAGCCTCTCGATGCCTCAGTTTCCTCACCTGCAAAATGGCTTCATAAGTATCATGAGGATAAACGAGTGTGTTGATGTAAAATACCTGGAACAGTGGCTGGCCATGGCACAGTGCTATATAAGATTGCTACTTACAGCATGGTATTACAACAGCATGGGACTATTTCTACGAGTCTGTTGCTGGAAAGTCCTTATAAAGAAGTTTGCTTGTATTCACATGGCCATGTCATGGTGCGATTTTCCATATGACAGGACTGACCCTGTGGCCATGTTTCCCTCCATCCAGGCTTGGGGGAAGTGGGAAAGAGGTCAGCAATGTGATGCCACATTGTCATTTCATTGAACATGAACTCCAGAGACTTGTCCCATGTGGATAGGAGAAGGTTGTGCTGCTGCAGACCACAGTGTGATTGGATGAGAAAGTTCCTTGCTCAGGGAAGCTTGATTAACCTAAAACCCATGTTTCATCTGGGAAACAGAACAGGCTTCCTCCAGCCATACAATTCTCATTTCCACCTATAGGATTTTAATAATAACTACACCAACAATAATAATAGCAGTGAGAGTGCCCTTTATGTGCCAGAAATTGTCCTCAAATTTTTACAAGTATTGTTTCATTTAATTCTCACCACCATCCTTTGAAATAGGTACTATTCTTATTTCCATTTTACCAGAGAGGAAATTGAGCCTGGATCCGGGATCTTTCATCCTAACTAAGATACTATTATTTGAGAACATGCAGTTTTGGGGTGAAAAATGCCAAAAGAAAGAAATCCAGCAGTTTCAGTCATACATCATCTACCCTTCCTCAGCCACAAGAGCATTCCATGTTAGAGATGCTCACAGCAAGACGTTTGAGAACTGAGGTTAGAGTCAAGACACGGGTATGGATCTGCTGCCACACCTTCTCAGGTCAAATTGAGAGAGGTGGGATGAGGATGAGGCACTTTTTAAAAATTTGTGGTTTTTAAAAAAAAAAACAACCAGACACTCTTCAGTGAAGCAGACTGCAACACCACCAGGCCTGATTAAGGAATGACAATATGGAAGGCAGATGGCAGATGCATAGACGCCACACTATTGCCTTTCAGTTAAATATTGCTTGGTGTGTTTTTTTTTCTTGTAAACCTCCCAAATAAAGTGGTTTGCTTTTCTCAAGTTAGAAGTGTTAGCTCGTCTTTTCTTTAAATATCTGTGCATGGCTGTTTTTTTCCCTGCCTATTTGTCACCATCTGTAACCCTCCCTTTGTGAGATGATCTGATGACAACAATTATCTTGGAGAGTAAAAGTGCAGCCTTGAAGCAACGTGTAAGGGGGGATTCAGAATGTGAGCAGTGTGTGTATGCTGCCCAAGCACTTTGTGTGTGTGTGTGTGTGTGTGTGTGTGTTTTGAATGTGTGTCCAGAACCTCAGGGTAGAAGAACACATGTTGTCTCTGGGTGCCTGGTAAGTGTATACCTTTTGTGTGAAGATGCAGTCTGTGAGTGATGTGTGTGTGTGCCTGTGGACCGAGTGTTGGGCTGAGTGCCTGCCTGTGTACTTTGGGTCTATGTGCTCCCTGTATAGATATGGTGCTGACACCCTAAATGTGGGTCACCTCGGGCATGCTGCTCTGTGTGTTTTGGCTGAAGAGGGGCAGTGCGGACAGCTGGGGGAAGACGTTCCCCTGAGAGCGTAATTTCTCAAAGGTGTTTGAAGGGGATGGGGAGGGCCTGCAATTTCAGGGATTGGGCAGGGGTTTGGGTCTGGGTCAAAGAAATGTAAATTACGGGAGGCTTGCAAGAGGGTGTTGCTGGGATGGGGTACTGACCGCAAAGCGGGGAGGGGGACTCGGAGTTTCTGGAGGGCTGGTGGCTCTGGCTGGGTGCAGCTCTGTGGGGCGGGCCGTGGGCACCTGGAGCCAGGACCGGGCGCCGGGCGGATGGCGGGGCGCGGCCGGCGCGCGCCTCCCCTCCCCCACCCCTACCAGGAGCGCCGCGCCGCGGGGGGAGGGGGGCGGCGGCAGGCGGGGGCGGCGGCGATGCCGGGCGGCGACGGCGGGGCCCGGCCCGCGGCCGAGGCCACGGCCTGGGCGAGGGCCAGCCTCCGGGAGCCCTAAGGTGCCGCCGGCCCCGACTCCACCATGAGCGTCGCGCTGCAGGAGCTAGGCGGCGGCGGCAACGTGAGTGCGGGCCCCGGGCTCCCAGGGAGAGGACCGGGGGTGGGAGGAGCGGAGGGGCCCGCGGCGTTGGGAAGCAGGTCCGGCTCGCGGACTAACTTGACGGGCGGGGGGTCGGAGGGGCCCAGGCCGGCTGGAAGGAAGGGGCCCCGCACTTGAGGCAGGAGGGTCCCGGCCGGGCGAGGGGCGCCGGGGCAGGGCCGTGGGCGCGCAGCCCTCTCTGCCTGACCTGGGTCGGCGCCCCGACTGTCTGGCAGATGGTGGAATACAAACGCGCCACGCTGCGGGATGAAGACGCTCCCGAGACCCCCGTAGAGGGCGGGGCCTCCCCGGACGCCGTGGAGGTGGGCAAGGGGGTCCTCCCTGTCTCACCAGGCCCCCCAGCTCTGGCATGACGCCCGGCACACCCAGGAGCTCTCTGGGTTGCCCTGAAGGGTCACCTGCCCCCACCTCAGCTCCACCTCTGGCATCTGCGCTAGGACTATGGTGAGGCGACTCTAAGCCATGACGTTGCACAAAACAGGCTCAGGGCTCAACTCAGCCTGCCTCGTTGCCCCTGTGCCCCAAGTTAACCCTGTTAGCAGTCTTTGCTCCATGGCTCTGGAAACTGCTTGGGCCTTCACCCTCCGGGAGGACTTCTGTGATCGATCACCCACCTGAAGCTTGCTAGCTCCAGGTCCTCCTCTGT